>NC_039360.1:201152940-201500582 GCF_003573695.1 Papaver somniferum
TGATATTATATTTCATTATCTACCACAACTAGAGATTCTAAGAACAAAGTGGGAACAATCTACTGAACCAAAGAAGAGTTGAATCACTGAAAGGGTGTCAAGTTTTATAACAGAGCTTGCACAACCAAACAAGAATAATTTTTAGGAACCACCAACACTTGTTCCAGTCAAAGGAAGAAAAACAATTGTTGAGAAGAAAATAGATAACTCTACAGAGATATATCTTTCTCGGCATGAACGCGCTGATTTATCAAATATATAAGGAATTTCTCCAAAGCAATTAAAAATATTTTCTCTTACTATATTAGATAATACCACTGCATAATTGTATAGTTTATATTGGTTACTTGAATCATAACATTGCTTGTCTTGAATCGACTCAAAAGTATTTCCAGAAAAACACGGGAACAACCGCACTCAAGAAGAACAAGGAAAGAATGAAACCCAAGGGCCCAAACAAAAGAGGAAATATACTAAAACAATACTCAATATTGGGAGCAAAAGAAGACAAGAACAGATATAACAGTTAAAGGTACAAGCAATAATAAAAAAATTCATGTCGATAACATGGTACGAGTGAAGAAGAGGCAGAGCCACTGATACTTCTAGGAAAATTATAGATTTTAGGATCACTTGGATGAGGAACCAAACCATGATGTTATTATTTATGATGTTGAACCAATAGAAAACAACCAAGAAGAGGGAAATCCTTTTCTAAAAGATGATGAAGAAGAGAAAGAAGAAGACTTTTTTGCGGAAGATAAACTCGAAATGGATGAAAATTATCTGCAACTACAGAGGTAGCGTGAATCTCGACCTGAAGAGTGGAGTTTACCTAATCCAAGCTATGTGTCACAAATGCTAGAAGATATGCAATTCTGTGTAGAAGGAACTCGACATGTTTTCCCAGGTGGTCATTATGGTTTCCATATTTTTGCTTTCCAACTAGGCCTTTTTTTGTCATGATGATTATCGTACTATCCGTAGCAATATGCGTGCAGAAGTTTTTAATGACAAGACATTTTATGAAAAAGTCTTGTACTCTACGGAAACATACGCCAACATGCTCAAAGGATTTAGGTTTGATGATGGAGAAGAAATTGACATTAATAAATGGTTCAAAATGACGGAAGATGGTCTTGTAACGGTGCAAACTTTCCACAGCGTTCTTATTTGGCTTTCAAAAAAAATGTGTGCAACCTTCTTCCTTACGAGGCATGAGATAATCAAAGATAAGAAACATAGAGTCATAGTGATGGCTTTTGTGGGAGGGAACCAGTTTTTTCCAATGAAGTTAAAGTTAGGTGCTCCTATAAACCTCCTTGCAATATGTGGGTTCAGAATGCATATGAAGATGCCAAGGTCTGGCCAAAGAAATATGACGAAAACGTGAAGGTATTAAAAAAAAGAGGGTGAACTTTATAGAGCCACAACCTGAAAAATCACTAATCATTCATTAAAGTTGGTATGGTTTTAAAATTGTTTTTCTAGTTCGTTTTAAAATGAGGTTATTTAATTTGTTGACATACTTTTTAATTTTGTAAGATAACGAATTAATGATCAGTAATTTTTTTTTAATTCATTCTAATCAAGAGTAAAAATCATGTAGTCGTTCAGACTATGAGTTTCAGGAGCTGTCGTGGTATTCCAGAAATGGAAGACTAAATGGGTCGTGGTCGTCAGAATTTTTTTTTTTCCATGATAACATCTTTGTTTAAACTTTTTCGTAAACGAGAAATGTCAGATGATTAGAAGTTGTTATGGTCGTTCAGACACTAACGACTAGAGTCTGTTGTCGTTGTTCATAGTATAACGATTAGATTTTTATTTTTCCTGACAACAATTTTTTTTTCTTTGTTTCGCACTCCATATTTTCCAGACGACTAGATGTCGTAGTAGTCGTCCAGATACTAAGACTAGAGATGGTCGTGGTCGTAGTAGTCGTCCAGACTCTGACGACTATCTATTTTCAACCTTACTATCAACCAATTTTCTTCTGAATTTTAGTAATCGCTAATTAAGAACAGAGGATAAACAATATTTTTAAGAATAAACAATTATAATCAACACAGAGGACGTGGAACCATAACAAAAAAAAAAGAACTGTTAACAAAACCATTCTTAGCATAATTAAGAACAGTTAACAAAACCAAAAGAGTAATTGTTCGACTCATTAAAGAAAATTGAAAACCGAACTAATCTAATATATCTATTCGGTATTTTTTCCTCTTATAAACAAGTGATGCATCTCTATAAATTGGTTTATGTAGTCTTTGTTGGAATATTTTCAACACCGCTTACCAAAGGGGGGTCCTGGGGGGCATCGCCCCCCAGGCTGTGGTCGACCTGACAGGTCAGGTCGTGGGGGTCCAGGGGAGACCGCCCCTGGTGGGGGTTTCAAGGGGGCAACGCCCCCGGAAGAATTTTTTGAACTGACGGTTTTATTTGGCCGATAAAAGCCTGTTCGAAAATTTCGAATCCAAAAGACACCATTGATGTCTGTTGATGAAGGAACCCGACGTTTCGTGAATAGAAACCTGTTGGCGAATAAAAACCTATTCCCAACAGGTGCAAAACCCTTTATAAATAGCTTCCTCCAGTTTCGTTTAAACATATAAGAAAAATCAATCTGTTTTCTCTGTTTCAAAAAGCATCATCAGAAATCAGAAATCTCTTTGTGTGTTCTTGATTGAATCAAGGGGTACAAACCTTGAATTCAGTTTTCGTTGCAGGGCTTTCATTGTATCCTGAAGGCAATATTTCGCATACCTGTTGTAATCGCCAATTGTTATTGGGAGGGTAGAAATATTTGTCTAAAAGAAATTTATACAAGCCTTGAAAGTTTTGGAGTGCAACACTTTCTTCTCTGATTCATTCATCCTTTGTGAAACCCAATTTTTTTCAACAGTCTTGTGGATCTTCGAACTCCCCTTTATTCGATATCTTCGCTTTCAGCAACATGTTGTCTATTCTCATCTTGATTCGTTGTTTATTGAGATGGTTCTTGACCGATCTCCCCAAATTCGGCCAACGACTCATTGAGATGCTTCCATGCTACTTCTTGTAATGCAGTGGAACTTGTAATGCAATATCAAGTTTCCATTCATAGTGGGTTCTAGCATGATTGGGTACATACAAAACTCCCGGTGGTTTCTGCATAATCATATTCAACTACAATAAGTCAACAATTGACTAAACCAACATTAATCCTATTAAATCATCTAAATTCATGAACCCTTAATTTCTTAATTTGATTTAGTTCTCTGTACTAATAACAATCAATATGTAAATAGTACATGCTAGCCAATATGTAAATAGTACATGCCCAATTCATATTAACGCAATATGACTGACTACAATCTCTAGCTTAATTAGCATCTCATGAATCAATCACGTTCATATGATTAATTACAATCACGTTCATATGATAACACAAAAATACTTGCAGCCATTAATATTCCGATAAATCAATGTAAAACAAGTCGACCCAATGTTGATTACTAGTTCTTCATCACAATAAAAACTATCAAACCGAATTTGAACACAACGATCACACATGCAAAATTCCAGAAATTTTAAGTTTAGTTTTTACTTCTTTTTTGGCTTTAATTTTTGGCCAAAAATCCGTTGTTTTTTTGGTGCCATATCAAACAACATCAAAAAAGAAAAAGAAAAAAAAAAGGTGCGGGTTGGTGGAGGCGGAGCAAATGAGGTGATGCTCGGTGGGTGAAGATTTTGTTTTTGAAGCGTGCTATTAATTAAACAAAACTAGTGACAAAACTCCTAGGTGAACAAACTAGTGATAAGAAAAAACCGGTCATATTATTTCTACCAAATAAAAACCGTTTCAAATAAAACTGGGACAAAAATCCCAAGCCAAATAATAATGTGTAAATTTAGTTTTTGTTACTTAAAAAAAAGACAAACATGCCCTTGACCTTTTCTTCTTCTTCTTCTCTGATTTCTTTTTTCTTCTTTCTTCCGTCTCCTTCTCCCACCACCATCATCACCAGCAGCAATAAATCTCCACGAACACCAGCAGCAACACCTCCGTCACCACAAGCAGCAACACCTACGTCACCACCAGCATCAATTTCGTCTTCAAAATTTGGTTTTCTTCTCCGTAATAGTTGAGAAAGAGGGTTAAATCTAGATCATGGTTCTTAAAAATGGGTTAGTGCATCAAACCTCTTTAATTCTTCATTGTAATTCGTATCTCTGTAGTTTAATTTTGCTTTGATTGAGAGTGATGTTGTTATATCGATTACTGAAATCAGAATTCACAGAAAAGGTAAATCGGAGGTCAAATATAGGGTTTCTGTTTTCATTGATTCTTTTTTATTAAATATCAATGGTTTGTTAGAATTAAAGTGGGTTTGTTCTGATTTGAAGTAGATATGGTAGTATGAAGTTTAATTTTGATTTCGTAGAGAATTATGGTTTATAATCTTACCTAAATTAAGAAACTAGGGTTCTTCTTTGATATTGATCTATCTGCAAAATTTAGGGAGAGGTTTTTGATTAAGAAGGAGATGATTGAGAAAAGGATGTTGATGAATTTGAATCTCTGATGAGTTAAGAAGAGGGATCTGATTTTAAGTTGAAATAGTGGAAGAGATTGTTATGTTTCTTAACAAATTAGAAGATTTAGTTGCTGCTGCTGTTTGGTAAATGGGTTTTGGACCTAGAAAGATATTTACTGAGATGTAGTATATCAATTGATAGAGTTATAGATATCCTTGAAACTGCAGTTGATAGTTGTGATTATTAGTTTAGGTTATGATGAGTTGCAGGGATTATGAAGCTACAAATATGATGAAGGTGATGGCTTGAGATGTTATGGAGTGAACTGATGATGAATTCTTTTAATGGAAATGAAATAGACATTTCAGTTATTGATAGATATGAAATAGACATTTCAGTTGTTGAGAATTTGATGTGTTTAGGTTAATTAACTTACAAAAGTTACGGACACAGACTTGGAAGTTTGTGTTGGTGAAATGAAAATATGTGGAAAATGATGAAACCAATTTCGGTTTCATCTAGTTTTGGTGAAACCAATTTTGGTTTCCATCATCTTTAATTTGTGTTGTTCTTTTGAAGTAATTGGATTCATTATACTATGACGTTGTTCAATTTTGAAATAGAAATTGGTGACTGGTGTTTTCATCATTTGTTTTGAAGTTCTAAGGGAATCTGATTTACTGAGTTGGGGTTTGTGTTTTCAATTGTATTGGATTTTTGAGGGAATTTGATTTCTGAGTTGGGGTTTTGTGTTTGTTTATGTTTTCATTCTCAATTTGTGTGTTTTACTTTTTTAGGTTGATGACGTTTTGGAGTTAAAATGTTTATAAGAAAACCACCACTTCCTAGAATGCTGCTAAACAATGTCTCATGCATGAGAAATGCCCAACTAATTCTTCGAAACATTAATGCATCAGTCCATGACGGAGGTGCACTCGTGTTAACAGGAGCAAATGGTGCAGGAAAATCCACTTTCTTAAGAATGTTAGGTTGTTTCTCAAATCCTTCAGCTGGAGAGATCCTACGGAACGGTCACGAGATTACAAAGGCAGGAGTTTCTATCCGGGTATAGGCAACTCATTTACCTATCCAGATTGAGGATGCGATGATATTGAGGTTGCCATAGAGGTTTCCGAGAAGGAAAACCATGGTGGATTTGCTTGATTGATCGTGGAGATGTATGCAGAGGGTTATCTGGTGGTTTAGTTTTTGTTGCAGAGGAAGTGGGATTTTATCCCTTCAGGTAATACATGTAACCTGATCATAATTTAACCACTTTCTAATAAGAAATTTGTTGTTTAAGTCTGTACATATTACTGTGGATTGAATTGCTAGATACTAATCTATGAATTTCAGAAAATAATAGTAGTTAGGCATAAATTTTGAACTTCTCCTTGCCAAAGATGCTTTATACTTAATAAATAATTCCTGTATATGCAATGAGGTCCGTCGCTGCTCCATCATGTATAAAATTGTTGATGTTGTTTTCTGCATCATTTCTTTTGGAAAATGTCGTAGTTCTTAGTCACGTCTTTGCAGGATTCATGCCTTATTGGGTACTATAGTAAGAGATTCTATCCGGGTATAGGGTTGCCTTCTGCTTACAGTATCATTTGAAGTTTTACGACATTAGCAATTTACCATAGACTAACTATACCATCAATATTTAAGTACTGAGGAATCCATATATCTGAAGCATAAGCTCCAGAGCTCCACTAAACAAGCAGAAATTCGGTAGAGAGAGAGACTGACTTCCTTGAATATATACTTAAATGTCATTACCGTGCTAAGATTATTGTCTGTTTTGTGAATTAGTAGTTTCTCCAATTTGTGTTCAGTTTATTATGCTTTAGACATTAAATTGTATTATGCAAGCCAACTATCTATATTTAATCAGATCTTTTGGTTTATGTGGGCTTCTTATCCTGGGCACGTTATAGTATCAAATATATTCGTCCTGTATTAACCAGTTTTTTCTTCATCTATTGGCAGGTTTAGTTCATCATTGAAGTTTGTGTTGGTGAAATGAAAATATGTGGAAAAATGATGAAACCAATTTCGGTTTCATCTAGTTTTGGTGAAACCAACTTTGGTTTCATCATTTTTGCCTAGTTTATTTTGGTTTGGTTTCATCATTGAAGTTGTGTTGGAGAAATGACAATATGTGGAAAAATGATGAAACCTAATTAGATTTTATCTAGTTTTGGTCATTTTTGCCTAGTTTATTTTGGTTTGGTTTCATCATTGAAGTTGTGTTGGCGAAATGACAATATGTGAAAAATGATGAAACCTAATTAGGTTTCATCTAGTTTTGGTGAAACCAATTTTGGTTTCATCATTTTTTCTGTTTGGTTTCATCATTTTTTTCTTATTTTGTTGAATATTGATCAATGAAATTCATTTTTTGTGGCGGTGGCGACTGGTTGGTGGCGGTGGTCGGCGATAATGGTGGTGTTGCTGGTGGTGGTGGTTGGCGGAAAGTGGTTGTCTGTGTGGTTGGCGCGGGGTGGTGGTGGTGGTTTTCGGGGATGGAGGTGTGGTGGCGCTGTGTTGGGTGGCGTGGGGTGGTGGTGGTGGCGAGGTGGTAGTTGCGTCGGGTGGTTGGCGGCGGCGGTGGTGGAGGCGATGGCGCGGTGGTGGTTGGCGGCGGTGGAGGTGGTGGCACGGTGGTGGTTGACGGTGGTGGTGGTTGGCGGCGGTAGAGGTAGAGGTGGGGCGTGGTGGAGGTTTGCGGCGGTGTAGGTGGTGGCGCAGTGGTGGTTGGCGGGCGGTGGAGGTGGTGATGGTGGTGGTCGGTAACGGCGGTGGCGGTGGAGGCGGCGGCGGTGGTGGAGGCGGTGCGGTTGGCGGCGGCGGTGGCGCGGTGGTGGTTGGCGACGGCGGTGGCGCGATGGTGGTTGGCGGCGGCGGTGGACGCGGTGGGTGGTTGGCGGCGGCGGTGGTGGAGGCGGTGGCGCGGGTGGTGGATGGTGGTGGCGGCGGCGGTGGCGCGGTGGTGGTTGGCGGCGGTGGAGGTGGTGATGGTGGTGGTCGGTAACGGCGGTGGCGGCGGTTGATAGTGGTTGTTTTTGGCGACGGCGGTGGTCAGTGGTGGCGACACATTGGTGGTTCTGCTGGTGGTGTTATTTTGTGGTGGTGATAATATAATAGAAATTAATGGTGGGGTTGTTTTTTATTTTTGTTGGGATGATTTTAAATTAAAGGTGGGTTGTTTTTTATTTTTGTTGGGGTGATTTAAACTAGAAGGCTAATATAGACAATTTATGTTAAATGGGGTTTTTGTGAACAATTTGTTTTGTTGGAGTTTTTGCATATGGATAGTGACACATTTGGGGTTATAACTCGCGGACCGTTAATTAAAAGGAATTAGGTTACAATTTATTGTGGGTATGTGGTCCCACCGAATCAAGAAATATAATTTTTGGCGGGTGGAGATGATGTGGACGAATCTATATTATAAGAAAATGTTGCCTCTGTCTCGGGATAGATCGGCCGTCCAAAAGTGGTGGGACAAATCCGGAAGTTCGTACAACAATCTGTATCCATTATTTGGCCCTTAGAGATTATGTCGTGACCTGACGAAAACTAACCCTAACTTAATTGCTTAACCTAATCATGGATAACCTATCAGATGCAATATATTTTACCAAGACCTGTTAAACCTGTCATATTAAGTCCCGCAATATATTTTCTGGGAACTGCTTTCCTTCATCAGAAATACTCATAGCATCAAGGTGTAGAGCCCGTAACCTTGAATCATTAAGGGCATATACAATGCGATGCAATCATCCATACATTACCGTAAGCGTATGAACCGCAGGAGTTCAAATCAAAGGAGCCACCCCTAAGCTGCTTCCATCTGGATAAAAAAAGAAAAAAAAAAAACTTTTTCTTTTTGAATCCGGAGTGTGTGGACGAAGTATAGGAACACGTTGCACTGCGTATATGCAGTTGGTTATGAAAGAAAACATATCCACTTTCCATCGTTAGGAGATTTCTTAGCTACATCGAATACCAAGAGACCTAATTTAACGCAAGTATTTAAAACAATAGTTCGTGATTCCACTGATGCGAACTTAACTAATACTGTACATAAATTCCCGGGATATTGAAGCGCTGCTTTTTAAGAAATTCTGAAGCGTCGTTCTGCAAGTTTATCGCCTAATGCAGCCATGTCATTCCTTCCTTGATCTTCATCAGTGAAGACTGCAATTATTACCACTCTCCAACCGTAATATCTAACCATGTTAGAAACTGTTGTCATCTGGAAAAATGTCAGACGGGGTTTTCTGTACAAAGAAGCCGTACTGTAGAAAGCAGACAACAAAATAATTTAGGGTTCATTTTAAAGATATGACAGAGAATGCATCATTCCAGAATTTTGTGGACCCATTGTTTGTTAAGGAGAAGATGAGATGACTAATTCATCATGTGAAGATGAGAAGCAAGTTGGTAATGAGTTAAAAAAAAATTCGTAAAGAATTACGAGATTTACACATCAAAGAAGTGAACTATTAAAGCATTTCTAATAAGAATTTTTGGTAATGCACCTAATCCTTGGTTATTTACCGGAGATTTCAACTGTATTTTGAGGTTAAACGATACTCCCTCTGTCCCACATTAGCCATTTGTAGTTTGCACAATTATTAAGGCAAGGAAAGAAGGGGAGTATGTTTAAGCATTTTTTACAAGTATGTCCATATGGATAATAACTTGTAAAACTTCGAAATGATTTATCTCTTAAATTATATCACGGTTTCTCGTAAACTTTATATCGTTGAAAAACATTTTAAAACACCCAGGTAACGAATATAAACATGTCTATCAAATTATACATATTTCTTATAGTAACAATAATGAATTAAAAGGGTAGTTTTAAAAATATCCCCTTGATTAGTGAAATAGTTCACCTATTTATGGGACAAAATTTAAAACCAATTAGCTCAACTAATTTGAGACGGAGGGAGTAATAGAGAGGGTAGAACCCTGAGTTCTGCAGCGATGACTGAGTTCAGGGGTGGATGCATTAAATGGTCTTTTTGAAGCTGATACTTTGAATAAGCAGTTTAGCTGGACTTATAGACGTTCTGGACTGGGTAGAATCAAAACTTGATATGCAATTATCAATGAAGCTTGGTTAGATAAATTTCAAAACTGGAGAATGGAGATGTAAGACCCTTCCCGTACTCAGACTATTCTCCACTTTTTGGGTACTCTTTTGCTAGCAAAAGGCCTTCGCACGTTCCTTTTCGTGTTTCAAAGCTACGATTTTCGGACCCTAACTTTTTGCATTTGGAACTAGCCTTTATTTGGTACGATGACATTTGTTTTTACCATCATGTTTAAGAGGTTGAAATATATATATTGTTTTAAAAGGCTGGAACCTGAGGTCACCAGTGGTATAAAAATAAGATTAAAAGATGATCTTATATTTTAGATGATGGCCCAACTAATGAGGTTCAAGCCAAAATTTATTGGAGCAAGTTTGAATTGAGCCTGCTACTTTTTTTAGGAAAAAAATCTAAGGAACTGTATATGGATGAAAGAGATAACAGTACCCGTTTTCTTATAAAACATTCGGGGTGAGGGGGAGTCCAGGTACCGGCTAAATTACACCGACTAAAGTATTGTGGGAGGAAATGGATATGATGATCAAACTGTTGGAGTCTTGCAACAATAGAAGAAACGTCAGATGTATCAAACAATAAATATAAAGAACCGTATCAAACAATTCTACCACGAAAAAATTTATGAGGGCAGAATCACAGGTTCAACAAGTTGTCCTTAACACATTAGTTCGCGGGTATACTCTAAAGTAATGCTAAATCCCAACGTGCAAAGATGTGTCCAGGATAAGACTGCCCGATATAACTTGTATTAGCACAATACAAGTTACCCACTCTTAAACTCAGCAACGGAGGTGGAAGTAAAACGCCACACGAAAATAAAAGCAAGAAGATGAAGAAAAGTAGACCTAGAGATGGTCGCTGCTTGTGTGTTTTGAAAAGAGATTTTCGAGTTGTATTTATAGGAAAATTAACTTGCAAATCAAGTTAGGTTTAGGTTTTTTCTTATAAAACGAGTTTTGTTTCTTGTAAAACAATTTAACAAAAAAAAGGAATTTTTTTTCCATAAATAAAACTCTTAAATAAATTATTTATCAAGTTAAAAACTTGCAAAAAATAATTTCAAGTAGACACGGACATGGTGCTTGGTACACGCGCATGGGCATGGGTCGAAACATGTATTTTTCGAGTTGTATTTATAGGAAAATTAACTTGCAAATCAAGTTAAGTTTAGGTTTTTTCTTATAAAACGAGTTTTTTTTCTTGTAAAACAATGAAACACAAAAAAAGAATTTTTTCCATAAATAAAACTCATAAATAAATTATTTATCAAGTTAAAAATTTGCAAAAAATAATTTCAAGTAGCACGGACATGGTGCTTGGTACACGCGCATGAGCATGGGTCGAAACATGTATTTTTCGAGTTGTATTTATAGGAAAATTAACTTGCAAATCAAGTTAGGTTTAAGTTTTTTCTTATAAAACGAGTTTTATTTCTTGTAAAACAATTTAACACAAAAAAGGAATTTTTTTTCCATAAATAAAACTCTTAAATAAATTATTTATCAAGTTAAAAACTTGCAAAAAATAATTTCAAGTAGACACGGACATGGTGCTTGGTACACGCGCATGGGCATGGGTCGAAACATGTATTTTTCGTGTTGTATTTATAGGAAAATTAACTTGCAAACCAAGTTAGGTTTAGGTTTTTTCTTATAAAACAAGTTTTGTTTCTTGTAAAACAATTAAACACAAAAAAGGATTTTTTTTCATAAATAAAACTCTTAAATAAATTATTTATCAAGTTAAAAACTTGCAAAAAATAATTTCAAGTAGCACGGACATGGTGCTTGGTACACGCGCATGGGCATGGGTCGATACATGTATTTTTCGAGTTGTATTTATAGGAAAATTAACTTGCAAATCAAGTTAGGTTTAGGTTTTTTCTTATAAAACGAGTTTTATTTCTTGTAAAACAATTTAACAAAAAAAAGGAATTTTTTTTCCATAAATAAAACTCTTAAATAAATTATTTATCAAGTTAAAAACTTGCAAAAAATAATTTCAAGTAGCACGGACATGGTGCTTGGTACACGCGCATGGGCATGGGTCGATACATGTATTTTTCGAGTTGTATTTATAGGAAAATTAACTTGCAAATGAAGTTAGGTTTAGGTTTTTTCTTATAAAACGAGTTTTATTTCTTGTAAAACAATTTAACAAAAAAAAAGGAATTTTTTTTCCATAAATAAAACTCTTAAATAAATTATTTATCAAGTTAAAAACTTGCAAAAAATAATTTCAAGTAGCACGGACATGGTGCTTGGTACACGCGCATGGGCATGGGTCGATACATGTATTTTTCGAGTTGTATTTATAGGAAAATTAACTTGCAAATGAAGTTAGGTTTAGGTTTTTTCTTATAAAACGAGTTTTATTTCTTGTAAAACAATTTAACAAAAAAAAGGAATTTTTTTTCCATAAATAAAACTCTTAAATAAATTATTTATCAAGTTAAAAACTTGCAAAAAATAATTTCAAGTTGACACGGACATGGTGCTTGGTACACGCGCATGGGCATGGGTCGAAACATGTATTTTTCGAGTTGTATTTATAGGAAAATTAACTTGCAAATCAAGTTAAGTTTAGGTTTTTTCTTATAAAACGAGTTTTTTTTCTTGTAAAACAATGAAACACAAAAAAAGAATTTTTTCCATAAATAAAACTCATAAATAAATTATTTATCAAGTTAAAAATTTGCAAAAAATAATTTCAAGTAGCACGGACATGGTGCTTGGTACACGCGCATGAGCATGGGTCGAAACATGTATTTTTCGAGTTGTATTTATAGGAAAATTAACTTGCAAATCAAGTTAGGTTTAGGTTTTTTCTTATAAAACGAGTTTTATTTCTTGTAAAACAATTTAACACAAAAAAGGAATTTTTTTTCCATAAATAAAACTCTTAAATAAATTATTTATCAAGTTAAAAACTTGCAAAAAATAATTTCAAGTAGACACGGACATGGTGCTTGGTACACGCGCATGGGCATGGGTCGAAACATGTATTTTTCGAGTTGTATTTATAGGAAAATTAACTTGCAAATCAAGTTAGGTTTAAGTTTTTTCTTATAAAACGAGTTTTATTTCTTGTAAAACAATTTAACACAAAAAAGGAATTTTTTTTCCATAAATAAAACTCTTAAATAAATTATTTATCAAGTTAAAAACTTGCAAAAAATAATTTCAAGTAGACACGGACATGGTGCTTGGTACACGCGCATGGGCATGGGTCGAAACATGTATTTTTCGAGTTGTATTTATAGGAAAATTAACTTGCAAACCAAGTTAGGTTTAGGTTTTTTCTTATAAAACAAGTTTTGTTTCTTGTAAAACAATTAAACACAAAAAAGGATTTTTTTTCATAAATAAAACTCTTAAATAAATTATTTATCAAGTTAAAAACTTGCAAAAAATAATTTCAAGTAGCACGGACATGGTGCTTGGTACACGTGCATGGGCATGGGTCGAAACATGTATTTTTCGAGTTGTATTTATAGGAAAATTAACTTGCAAATCAAGTTAGGTTTAGGTTTTTTCTTATAAAACGAGTTTTATTTCTTGTAAAACAATTTAACAAAAAAAAGGAATTTTTTTTCCATAAATAAAACTCTTAAATAAATTATTTATAAAGTTAAAAACTTGCAAAAAATAATTTCAAGTAGACACGGACTTGGTGCTTGTTACACGCGCATGGGCATGGGTCGAAACATGTATTTTTCGAGTTGTATTTATAGGAAAATTAACTTGCAAATCAAGTTAGGTTTAGGTTTTTTCTTATAAAACGAGTTTTGTTTCTTGTAAAACAATGAAACACAAAAAAGGAATTTTTTCCATAAATAAAACTCATAAATAAATTATTTATCAAGTTAAAAACTTGCAAAAAATAATTTCAAGTAGACACGGACTTGGTGCTTGTTACACGCGCATGGGCATGGGTCGAAACATGTATTTTTCGAGTTGTATTTATAGGAAAATTAACTTGCAAATCAAGTTAGGTTTAGGTTTTTTCTTATAAAACGAGTTTTATTTCTTGTAAAACAATTTAACACAAAAAAGGAATTTTTTTTCCATAAATAAATTATTTATCAAGTTAAAAACTTGCAAAAAATAATTTCAAGTAGACACGGACTTGGTGCTTGTTACACGCGCATGGGCATGGGTCGAAACATGTATTTTTCGAGTTGTATTTATAGGAAAATTAACTTGCAAATCAAGTTAGGTTTAGGTTTTTTCTTATAAAACAAGTTTTGTTTCTTGTAAAACAATGAAACACAAAAAAGGATTTTTTTTCATAAATAAAACTCTTAAATAAATTATTTATCAAGTTAAAAACTTGCAAAAAATAATTTCAAGTAGACACGGACTTGGTGCTTGTTACACGCGCATGGGCATGGGTCGAAACATGTATTTTTCGAGTTGTATTTATAGGAAAATTAACTTGCAAATCAAGTTAGGTTTAGGTTTTTTCTTATAAAACAAGTTTTCTTTCTTGTAAAACAATTAAACAAATAAAAGGATTTTTTTTCATAAATAAAACTCTTAAATAAATTATTTATCAAGTTAAAAACTTGCAAAAAATAATTTCAAGTAGCACGGACATGGTGCTTGGTACACGCGCATGGGCATGGGTCGAAACATGTATTTTTCGAGTGTATTTATAGGAAAATTAACTTGCAAATCAAGTTCGGTTTAGGTTTTTTCTTATAAAACGAGTTTTATTTCTTGTAAAACAATTTAACAAAAAAAAGGAATTTTTTTTCCATAAATAAAACTCTTAAATAAATTATTTATCAAGTTAAAAACTTGCAAAAAATAATTTCAAGTAGACACAGACATGGTGCTTGGTACACGCGCATGGGCATGGGTCGAAACATGTATTTTTCGAGTTGTATTTATAGGAAAATTAACTTGCAAATCAAGTTAGGTTTAGGTTTTTTCTTATAAAACGAGTTTTATTTCTTGTAAAACAATGAAACACAAAAAAGGAGTTTTTTCCATAAATAAAACTCATAAATAAATTATTTATCAAGTTAAAAACTTGCAAAAAATAATTTCAAGTAGACACGGACTTGGTGCTTGGTACACGCGCATCGGCATGGGTCGAAACATGTATTTTTCGAGTTGTATTTATAGGAAAATTAACTTGCAAATCAAGTTAGGTTTAGGTTTTTTCTTATAAAACAAGTTTTGTTTCTTGTAAAACAATTAAACACAAAAAAAGATTTTTTTTCATAAATAAAACTCTTAAATAAATTATTTATCAAGTTAAAAACTTGCAAAAAATAACTTCAAGTAGCACGGACATGGTGCTTGGTACACGCGCATGGGCATGGGTCGAAACATGTATTTTTCGAGTTGTATTTATAGGAAAATTAACTTGCAAATCAAATTAGGTTTAGGTTTTTTCTTATAAAACGAGTTTTGTTTCTTGTAAAACAGTTAAACACAAAAAAGGATTTTTTTTCATAAATAAAACTCTTAAATAAATTATTTATCAAGTTAAAAACTTGCAAAAAATAATTTCAAGTAGCACGGACATGGTGCTTGGTACACGCGCATGGGCATGGGTCGAAACATGTATTTTTCGAGTTGTATTTATAGGAAAATTAACTTGCAAATCAAGTTAGGTTTAGGTTTTTTCTTATAAAACGAGTTTTATTTCTTGTAAAACAATTTAACACAAAAAAGGAATTTTTTTTCCATAAACAAAACTCTTAAATAAATTATTTATCAAGTTAAAAACTTGCAAAAAATAATTTCAAGTAGACACGGACATGGTGCTTGGTACACGTGCATGGGCATGGGTCGAAACATGTATTTTTCGAGTTGTATTTATAGGAAAATTAACTTGCAAATCAAGTTAGGTTTAGGTTTTTTCTTATAAAACAAGTTTTGTTTCTTGTAAAACAATTAAACACAAAAAAGGATTTTTTTTCATAAATAAAACTCTTAAATAAATTATTTATCAAGTTAAAAACTTGCAAAAAATAATTTCAAGTAGCACGGACATGGTGCTTGGTACACGCGCATGGGCATGGGTCGAAACATGTATTTTTCGAGTTGTATTTATAGGAAATTAACTTGCAAATCAAGTTAGGTTTAGGTTTTTTCTTATAAAACGAGTTTTATTTTTTGTAAAACAATTTAACACAAAAATGGAATTTTTTTTCCTTAAATAAAACTCTTAAATAAATTATTTATCAAGTTAAAAACTTGCAAAAAATAATTTCAAGTAGACACGGACATGGTGCTTGGTACACGCGCATGGGCATGGGTCGAAACATGTATTTTTCGAGTTGTATTTATAGGAAAATTAACTTGCAAATCAAGTTAGGTTTAAGTTTTTTCTTATAAAACGAGTTTTATTTCTTGTAAAACAATTTAACACAAAAAAGGAATTTTTTTTCCATAAATAAAACTCTTAAATAAATTATTTATCAAGTTAAAAACTTGCAAAAAATAATTTCAAGTAGACACGGACATGGTGCTTGGTA
Source organism: Papaver somniferum (assembly GCF_003573695.1). Taxonomy (NCBI): domain Eukaryota; kingdom Viridiplantae; phylum Streptophyta; class Magnoliopsida; order Ranunculales; family Papaveraceae; genus Papaver; species Papaver somniferum. The sequence goes on from NC_039360.1 coordinate 201,169,087, forward strand.
CACGCGCATGGGCATGGGTCGAAACATGTATTTTTCGTGTTGTATTTATAGGAAAATTAACTTGCAAACCAAGTTAGGTTTAGGTTTTTTCTTATAAAACAAGTTTTGTTTCTTGTAAAACAATTAAACACAAAAAAGGATTTTTTTTCATAAATAAAACTCTTAAATAAATTATTTATCAAGTTAAAAACTTGCAAAAAATAATTTCAAGTAGCACGGACATGGTGCTTGGTACACGCGCATGGGCATGGGTCGATACATGTATTTTTCGAGTTGTATTTATAGGAAAATTAACTTGCAAATCAAGTTAGGTTTAGGTTTTTTCTTATAAAACGAGTTTTATTTCTTGTAAAACAATTTAACAAAAAAAAGGAATTTTTTTTCCATAAATAAAACTCTTAAATAAATTATTTATCAAGTTAAAAACTTGCAAAAAATAATTTCAAGTAGCACGGACATGGTGCTTGGTACACGCGCATGGGCATGGGTCGATACATGTATTTTTCGAGTTGTATTTATAGGAAAATTAACTTGCAAATGAAGTTAGGTTTAGGTTTTTTCTTATAAAACGAGTTTTATTTCTTGTAAAACAATTTAACAAAAAAAAGGAATTTTTTTTCCATAAATAAAACTCTTAAATAAATTATTTATCAAGTTAAAAACTTGCAAAAAATAATTTCAAGTTGACACGGACATGGTGCTTGGTACACGCGCATGGGCATGGGTCGAAACATGTATTTTTCGAGTTGTATTTATAGGAAAATTAACTTGCAAATCAAGTTAAGTTTAGGTTTTTTCTTATAAAACGAGTTTTTTTTCTTGTAAAACAATGAAACACAAAAAAAGAATTTTTTCCATAAATAAAACTCATAAATAAATTATTTATCAAGTTAAAAATTTGCAAAAAATAATTTCAAGTAGCACGGACATGGTGCTTGGTACACGCGCATGAGCATGGGTCGAAACATGTATTTTTCGAGTTGTATTTATAGGAAAATTAACTTGCAAATCAAGTTAGGTTTAGGTTTTTTCTTATAAAACGAGTTTTATTTCTTGTAAAACAATTTAACACAAAAAAGGAATTTTTTTTCCATAAATAAAACTCTTAAATAAATTATTTATCAAGTTAAAAACTTGCAAAAAATAATTTCAAGTAGACACGGACATGGTGCTTGGTACACGCGCATGGGCATAGGTCGAAACATGTATTTTTCGAGTTGTATTTATAGGAAAATTAACTTGCAAACCAAGTTAGGTTTAGGTTTTTTCTTATAAAACAAGTTTTGTTTCTTGTAAAACAATTAAACACAAAAAAGGATTTTTTTTCATAAATAAAAATCTTAAATAAATTATTTATCAAGTTAAAAACTTGCAAAAAATAATTTCAAGTAGCACGGACATGGTGCTTGGTACACGCGCATGGGCATGGGTCGAAACATGTATTTTTCGAGTTGTATTTATAGGAAAATTAACTTGCAAATCAAATTAGGTTTAGGTTTTTTCTTATAAAACGAGTTTTGTTTCTTGTAAAACAGTTAAACACAAAAAAAGGATTTTTTTTCATAAATAAAACTCTTAAATAAATTATTTATCAAGTTAAAAACTTGCAAAAAATAATTTCAAGTAGCACGGACATGGTGCTTGGTACACGCGCATGGGCATGGGTCGAAACATGTATTTTTCGAGTTGTATTTATAGGAAAATTAACTTGCAAATCAAGTTAGGTTTAGGTTTTTTCTTATAAAACGAGTTTTATTTCTTGTAAAACATTTTAACACAAAAAAGAAATTTTTTTTCCATAAACAAAACTCTTAAATAAATTATTTATCAAGTTAAAAACTTGCAAAAAATAATTTCAAGTAGACACGGACATGGTGCTTGGTACACGTGCATGGGCATGGGTCGAAACATGTATTTTTCGAGTTGTATTTATAGGAAAATTAACTTGCAAATCAAGTTAGGTTTAGGTTTTTTCTTATAAAACGAGTTTTGTTTCTTGTAAAACAATGAAACACAAAAAAGGAATTTTTTCTATAAATAAAACTCATAAATAAATTATTTATCAAGTTAAAAACTTGCAAAAAATAATTTCAAGTAGACACGGACTTGGTGCTTGTTACACGCGCATGGGCATGGGTCGAAACATGTATTTTTCGAGTTGTATTTATAGGAAAATTAACTTGCAAATCAAGTTAGGTTTAGGTTTTTTCTTATAAAACAAGTTTTGTTTCTTGTAAAACAATTAAACACAAAAAAGGATTTTTTTTCATAAATAAAACTCTTAAATAAATTATTTATCAAGTTAAAAACTTGCAAAAAATAATTTCAAGTAGCACGGACATGGTGCTTGGTACACGCGCATGGGCATGGGTCGAAACATGTATTTTTCGATTTGTATTTATAGGAAAATTAACTTGCAAATCAAGTTAGGTTTAGGTTTTTTCTTATAAAACGAGTTTTGTTTCTTGTAAAACAATTAAACACAAAAAAGGATTTTTTTTCATAAATAAAACTCTTAAATAAATTATTTATCAAGTTAAAAACTTGCAAAAAATAATTTCAAGTAGCACGGACATGGTGCTTGGTACACGCGCATGGGCATGGGTCGAAACATGTATTTTTCGAGTTGTATTTATAGGAAAATTAACTTGCAAATCAAGTTAGGTTTAGGTTTTTTCTTATAAAACGAGTTTTATTTCTTGTAAAACATTTTAACACAAAAAAGAAATTTTTTTTCCATAAACAAAACTCTTAAATAAATTATTTATCAAGTTAAAAACTTGCAAAAAATAATTTCAAGTAGACACGGACATGGTGCTTGGTACACGTGCATGGGCATGGGTCGAAACATGTATTTTTCGAGTTGTATTTATAGGAAAATTAACTTGCAAATCAAGTTAGGTTTAGGTTTTTTCTTATAAAACGAGTTTTGTTTCTTGTAAAACAATGAAACACAAAAAAGGAATTTTTTCTATAAATAAAACTCATAAATAAATTATTTATCAAGTTAAAAACTTGCAAAAAATAATTTCAAGTAGACACGGACTTGGTGCTTGTTACACGCGCATGGGCATGGGTCGAAACATGTATTTTTCGAGTTGTATTTATTGGAAAATTAACTTGCAAATCAAGTTAGGTTTAGGTTTTTTCTTATAAAACAAGTTTTGTTTCTTGTAAAACAATGAAACACAAAAAAGGATTTTTTTTCATAAATAAAACTCTTAAATAAATTATTTATCAAGTTAAAAACTTGCAAAAAATAATTTCAAGTAGACACAGACATGGTGCTTGGTACACGCGCATGGGTATGGGTCGAAACATGTATTTTTCGAGTTGTATTTATAGGAAAATTAACTTGCAAATCAAGTTAGGTTTAGGTTTTTTCTTATAAAACGAGTTTTATTTCTTGTAAAAAATTTTAACACAAAAAAGGAATTTTTTTTCCATAAACAAAACTCTTAAATAAATTATTTATCAAGTTAAAAACTTGCAAAAAATAATTTCAAGTAGACACGGACATGGTGCTTGGTACACGTGCATGGGCATGGGTCGAAACATGTATTTTTCGAGTTGTATTTATAGGAAAATTAACTTGCAAATCAAGTTAGGTTTAGGTTTTTTCTTATAAAACGAGTTTTGTTTCTTGTAAAACAATGAAACACAAAAAAGGAATTTTTTCTATAAATAAAACTCTTAAATAAATTATTTATCAAGTTAAAAACTTGCAAAAAATAATTTCAAGTAGCACGGACATGGTGCTTGGTACACGCGCATGGGCATGGGTCGAAACATGTATTTCTCGAGTTGTATTTATAGGAAAATTAACTTGCAAATCAAGTTAGGTTTAGGTTTTTTCTTATAAAACGAGTTTTATTTCTTGTAAAACAATTTAACACAAAAATGGAATTTTTTTTCCTTAAATAAAACTCTTAAATAAATTATTTATCAAGTTATAAACTTGCAAAAAATAATTTCAAGTAGACACGGACATGGTACTTGGTACACGCGCATGGGCATGGGTCGAAACATGTATTTTTCGAGTTGTATTTATAGGAAAATTAACTTGCAAATCAAGTTAGGTTTAGGTTTTTTCTTATAAAACAAGTTTTGTTTCTTGTAAAACAATGAAACACAAAAAAGGATTTTTTTTCATAAATAAAACTCTTAAATAAATTATTTATCAAGTTAAAAACTTGCAAAAAATAATTTCAAGTAGACACGGACTTGGTGCTTGTTACACGCGCATGGGCATGGGTCGAAACATGTATTTTTCGAGTTGTATTTATAGGAAAATTAACTTGCAAATCAAGTTAGGTTTAGGTTTTTTCTTATAAAACGAGTTTTGTTTCTTGTAAAACAATTAAACACAAAAAAAAGAATTTTTTCCATAAATAAAACTCATAAATAAATTATTTATCAAGTTAAAAACTTGCAAAAAATAATTTCAAGTAGACACGGACTTGGTGCTTGGTACACGCGCATGGGCATGGGTCGAAACATGTATTTTTCGAGTTGTATTTATAGGAAAATTAACTTGCAAATCAAGTTAGGTTTAGGTTTTTTCTTATAAAACGAGTTTTATTTCTTGTAAAAAAATTTAACACAAAAAAGGAATTTTTTTTCCATAAATAAAACTCTTAAATAAATTATTTATCAAGTTAAAAACTTGCAAAAAATAATTTCAAGTAGACACGGACATGGTGCTTGGTACACGCGCATGGGCATGGGTCGAAACATGTATTTTTCGAGTTGTATTTATAGGAAAATTAACTTGCAAACCAAGTTAGGTTTAGGTTTTTTCTTATAAAACAAGTTTTGTTTCTTGTAAAACAATTAAACACAAAAAAGGATTTTTTTTCATAAATAAAACTCTTAAATAAATTATTTATCAAGTTAAAAACTTGCAAAAAATAATTTCAAGTAGCACGGACATGGTGCTTGGTACACGTGCATGGGCATGGGTCGAAACATGTATTTTTCGAGTTGTATTTATAGGAAAATTAACTTGCAAATCAAGTTAGGTTTAGGTTTTTTCTTATAAAACGAGTTTTATTTCTTGTAAAACAATTTAACACAAAAAAGGAATTTTTTTTCCATAAACAAAACTCTTAAATAAATTATTTATCAAGTTAAAAACTTGCAAAAAATAATTTCAAGTAGACACGGACATGGTGCTTGGTACACGTGCATGGGCATGGGTCGAAACATGTATTTTTCGAGTTGTATTTATAGGAAAATTAACTTGCAAATCAAGTTAGGTTTAGGTTTTTTCTTATAAAACAAGTTTTGTTTCTTGTAAAACAATGAAACACAAAAAAGGATTTTTTTTCATAAATAAAACTCTTAAATAAATTATTTATCAAGTTAAAAACTTGCAAAAAATAATTTCAAGTAGCACGGACATGGTGCTTGGTACACGCGCATGGGCATGGGTCGATACATGTATTTTTCGAGTTGTATTTATAGGAAAATTAACTTGCAAATCAAGTTAGGTTTAGGTTTTTTCTTAAAAAACGAGTTTTATTTCTTGTAAAACAATTTAACAAAAAAAAGGAATTTTTTTTCCATAAATAAAACTCTTAAATAAATTATTTATCAAGATAAAAACTTGCAAAAAATAATTTCAAGTAGACACGGACTTGGTGCTTGTTACACGCGCATGGGCATGGGTCGAAACATGTATTTTTCGAGTTGTATTTATAGGAAAATTAACTTGCAAATCAAGTTAGGTTTAGGTTTTTTCTTATAAAACAAGTTTTGTTTCTTGTAAAACAATGAAACACAAAAAAGGATTTTTTTTCATAAATAAAACTCTTAAATAAATTATTTATCAAGTTAAAAACTTGCAAAAAATAATTTCAAGTAGACACAGACATGGTGCTTGGTACACGCGCATGGGCATGGGTCGAAACATGTATTTTTCGAGTTGTATTTATAGGAAAATTAACTTGCAAATCAAGTTAGGTTTAGGTTTTTTCTTATAAAACGAGTTTTATTTCTTGTAAAACAATTTAACACAAAAAAGGAATTTTTTTTCCATAAACAAAACTCTTAAATAAATTATTTATCAAGTTAAAAACTTGCAAAAAATAATTTCAAGTAGACACGGACTTGGTGCTTGTTACACGCGCATGGGCATGGGTCGAAACATGTATTTTTCGAGTTGTATTTATAGGAAAATTAACTTGCAAATCAAGTTAGGTTTAGGTTTTTTCTTATAAAACGAGTTTTATTTCTTGTAAAACAATTTAACACAAAAAAGGAATTTTTTTTACATAAACAAAACTCTTAAATAAATTATTTATCAAGTTAAAAACTTGCAAAAAATAATTTCAAGTAGACACGGACATGGTGCTTGGTACACGTGCATGGGCATGGGTCGAAACATGTATTTTTCGAGTTGTATTTATAGGAAAATTAACTTGCAAATCAAGTTAGGTTTAGGTTTTTTCTTATAAAACGAGTTTTGTTTCTTGTAAAACAATGAAACACAAAAAAGGAATTTTTTCTATAAATAAAACTCATAAATAAATTATTTATCAAGTTAAAAACTTGCAAAAAATAATTTCAAGTAGACACGGACTTGGTGCTTGTTACACGCGCATGGGCATGGGTCGAAACATGTATTTTTCGAGTTGTATTTATTGGAAAATTAACTTGAAAATCAAGTTAGGTTTAGGTTTTTTCTTATAAAACAAGTTTTGTTTCTTGTAAAACAATTAAACACAAAAAAGGATTTTTTTTCATAAATAAAACACTTAAATAAATTATTTATCAAGTTAAAAACTTGCAAAAAATAATTTCAAGTAGCACGGACATGGTGCTTGGTACACGCGCATGGGCATGGGTCGAAACATGTATTTTTCGAGTTGTATTTATAGGAAAATTAACTTGCAAACCAAGTTAGGTTTAGGTTTTTTCTTATAAAACAAGTTTTGTTTCTTGTAAAAAAATTAAACACAAATAAGGATTTTTTTTTCATAAATAAAACTCTTAAATAAATTATTTATCAAGTTAAAAACTTGCAAAAAATAATTTCAAGTAGCACGGACATGGTGCTTGGTACACGCGCATGGGCATGGGTCGATACATGTATTTTTCGAGTTGTATTTATAGGAAAATTAACTTGCAAATCAAGTTAGGTTTAGGTTTTTTCTTAAAAAACGAGTTTTATTTCTTGTAAAACAATTTAACAAAAAAAAGGAATTTTTTTTCCATAAATAAAACTCTTAAATAAATTATTTATCAAGATAAAAACTTGCAAAAAATAATTTCAAGTAGACACGGACTTGGTGCTTGTTACACGCGCATGGGCATGGGTCGAAACATGTATTTTTCGAGTTGTATTTATAGGAAAATTAACTTGCAAATCAAGTTAGGTTTAGGTTTTTTCTTATAAAACAAGTTTTGTTTCTTGTAAAACAATGAAACACAAAAAAGGATTTTTTTTCATAAATAAAACTCTTAAATAAATTATTTATCAAGTTAAAAACTTGCAAAAAATAATTTCAAGTAGACACAGACATGGTGCTTGGTACACGCGCATGGGCATGGGTCGAAACATGTATTTTTCGAGTTGTATTTATAGGAAAATTAACTTGCAAATCAAGTTAGGTTTAGGTTTTTTCTTATAAAACGAGTTTTATTTCTTGTAAAACAATTTAACACAAAAAAGGAATTTTTTTTCCATAAATAAGACTCTTAAATAAATTATTTATCAAGTTAAAAACTTGCAAAAAATAATTTCAAGTAGACACAGACATGGTGCTTGGTACACGCGCATGGGCATGGGTCGAAACATGTATTTTTCGAGTTGTATTTATAGGAAAATTAACTTGCAAACCAAGTTAGGTTTAGGTTTTTTCTTATAAAACAAGTTTTGTTTCTTGTAAAACAATTAAACACAAAAAAGGATTTTTTTTCATAAATAAAACTCTTAAATAAATTATTTATCAAGTTAAAAACTTGCAAAAAATAATTTCAAGTAGCACGGACATGGTGCTTGGTACACGTGCATGGGCATGGGTCGAAACATGTATTTTTCGAGTTGTATTTATAGGAAAATTAACTTGCAAATCAAGTTAGGTTTAGGTTTTTTCTTATAAAACGAGTTTTATTTCTTGTAAAACAATTTAACAAAAAAAAGGAATTTTTTTTCCATAAATAAAACTCTTAAATAAATTATTTATAAAGTTAAAAACTTGCAAAAAATAATTTCAAGTAGACACGGACTTGGTGCTTGTTACACGCGCATGGGCATGGGTCGAAACATGTATTTTTCGAGTTGTATTTATAGGAAAATTAACTTGCAAATCAAGTTAGGTTTAGGTTTTTTCTTATAAAACGAGTTTTGTTTCTTGTAAAACAATGAAACACAAAAAAGGAATTTTTTCCATAAATAAAACTCATAAATAAATTATTTATCAAGTTAAAAACTTGCAAAAAATAATTTCAAGTAGACACGGACTTGGTGCTTGTTACACGCGCATGGGCATGGGTCGAAACATGTATTTTTCGAGTTGTATTTATAGGAAAATTAACTTGCAAATCAAGTTAGGTTTAGGTTTTTTCTTATAAAACGAGTTTTATTTCTTGTAAAACAATTTAACACAAAAAAGGAATTTTTTTTCCATAAACAAAACTCTTAAATAAATTATTTATCAAGTTAAAAACTTGCAAAAAATAATTTCAAGTAGACACGGACATGGTGCTTGGTACACGTGCATGGGCATGGGTCGAAACATGTATTTTTCGAGTTGTATTTATAGGAAAATTAACTTGCAAATCAAGTTAGGTTTAGGTTTTTTCTTATAAAACGAGTTTTGTTTCTTGTAAAACAATGAAACACAAAAAAGGAATTTTTTCTATAAATAAAACTCATAAATAAATTATTTATCAAGTTAAAAACTTGCAAAAAATAATTTCAAGTAGACACGGACTTGGTGCTTGTTACACGCGCATGGGCATGGGTCGAAACATGTATTTTTCGAGTTGTATTTATTGGAAAATTAACTTGAAAATCAAGTTAGGTTTAGGTTTTTTCTTATAAAACAAGTTTTGTTTCTTGTAAAACAATTAAACACAAAAAAGGATTTTTTTTCATAAATAAAACACTTAAATAAATTATTTATCAAGTTAAAAACTTGCAAAAAATAATTTCAAGTAGCACGGACATGGTGCTTGGTACACGCGCATGGGCATGGGTCGAAACATGTATTTTTCGAGTTGTATTTATAGGAAAATTAACTTGCAAACCAAGTTAGGTTTAGGTTTTTTCTTATAAAACAAGTTTTGTTTCTTGTAAAAAAATTAAACACAAATAAGGATTTTTTTTTCATAAATAAAACTCTTAAATAAATTATTTATCAAGTTAAAAACTTGCAAAAAATAATTTCAAGTAGCACGGACATGGTGCTTGGTACACGCGCATGGGCATGGGTCGATACATGTATTTTTCGAGTTGTATTTATAGGAAAATTAACTTGCAAATCAAGTTAGGTTTAGGTTTTTTCTTAAAAAACGAGTTTTATTTCTTGTAAAACAATTTAACACAAAAAAGGAATTTTTTTTCCATAAACAAAACTCTTAAATAAATTATTTATCAAGTTAAAAACTTGCAAAAAATAATTTCAAGTAGACACGGACATGGTGCTTGGTACACGTGCATGGGCATGGGTCGAAACATGTATTTTTCGAGTTGTATTTATAGGAAAATTAACTTGCAAATCAAGTTAGGTTTAGGTTTTTTCTTATAAAACGAGTTTTGTTTCTTGTAAAACAATGAAACACAAAAAAGGAATTTTTTCTATAAATAAAACTCATAAATAAATTATTTATCAAGTTAAAAACTTGCAAAAAATAATTTCAAGTAGACACGGACTTGGTGCTTGTTACACGCGCATGGGCATGGGTCGAAACATGTATTTTTCGAGTTGTATTTATTGGAAAATTAACTTGAAAATCAAGTTAGGTTTAGGTTTTTTCTTATAAAACAAGTTTTGTTTCTTGTAAAACAATTAAACACAAAAAAGGATTTTTTTTCATAAATAAAACACTTAAATAAATTATTTATCAAGTTAAAAACTTGCAAAAAATAATTTCAAGTAGCACGGACATGGTGCTTGGTACACGCGCATGGGCATGGGTCGAAACATGTATTTTTCGAGTTGTATTTATAGGAAAATTAACTTGCAAACCAAGTTAGGTTTAGGTTTTTTCTTATAAAACAAGTTTTGTTTCTTGTAAAAAAATTAAACACAAATAAGGATTTTTTTTTCATAAATAAAACTCTTAAATAAATTATTTATCAAGTTAAAAACTTGCAAAAAATAATTTCAAGTAGCACGGACATGGTGCTTGGTACACGCGCATGGGCATGGGTCGATACATGTATTTTTCGAGTTGTATTTATAGGAAAATTAACTTGCAAATCAAGTTAGGTTTAGGTTTTTTCTTAAAAAACGAGTTTTATTTCTTGTAAAACAATTTAACACAAAAAAGGAATTTTTTTTCCATAAACAAAACTCTTAAATAAATTATTTATCAAGTTAAAAACTTGCAAAAAATAATTTCAAGTAGACACGGACATGGTGCTTGGTACACGTGCATGGGCATGGGTCGAAACATGTATTTTTCGAGTTGTATTTATAGGAAAATTAACTTGCAAATCAAGTTAGGTTTAGGTTTTTTCTTATAAAACGAGTTTTGTTTCTTGTAAAACAATGAAACACAAAAAAGGAATTTTTTCTATAAATAAAACTCATAAATAAATTATTTATCAAGTTAAAAACTTGCAAAAAATAATTTCAAGTAGACACGGACTTGGTGCTTGTTACACGCGCATGGGCATGGGTCGAAACATGTATTTTTCGAGTTGTATTTATTGGAAAATTAACTTGAAAATCAAGTTAGGTTTAGGTTTTTTCTTATAAAACAAGTTTTGTTTCTTGTAAAACAATTAAACACAAAAAAGGATTTTTTTTCATAAATAAAACACTTAAATAAATTATTTATCAAGTTAAAAACTTGCAAAAAATAATTTCAAGTAGCACGGACATGGTGCTTGGTACACGCGCATGGGCATGGGTCGAAACATGTATTTTTCGAGTTGTATTTATAGGAAAATTAACTTGCAAACCAAGTTAGGTTTAGGTTTTTTCTTATAAAACAAGTTTTGTTTCTTGTAAAACAATGAAACACAAAAAAGGATTTTTTTTCATAAATAAAACTCTTAAATAAGTTATTTATCAAGTTAAAAACTTGCAAAAAATAATTTCAAGTAGCACGGACATGGTGCTTGGTACACGTGCATGGGCATGGGTCGAAACATGTATTTTTCGAGTTGTATTTATAGGAAAATTAACTTGCAAACCAAGTTAGGTTTAGGTTTTTTCTTATAAAACAAGTTTTGTTTCTTGTAAAACAATTAAACACAAAAAAGGATTTTTTTTCATAAATAAAACTCTTAAATAAATTATTTATCAAGTTAAAAACTTGCAAAAAATAATTTCAAGTAGCACGGACATGGTGCTTGGTACACGCGCATGGGCATGGGTCGATACATGTATTTTTCGAGTTGTATTTATAGGAAAATTAACTTGCAAATCAAGTTAGGTTTAGGTTTTTTCTTATAAAACGAGTTTTATTTCTTGTAAAACAATTTAACAAAAAAAAGGAATTTTTTTTCCATAAATAAAACTCTTAAATAAATTATTTATCAAGTTAAAAACTTGCAAAAAATAATTTCAAGTAGACACGGACATGGTGCTTGGTACACGCGCATGGGCATGGGTCGATACATGTATTTTTCGAGTTGTATTTATAGGAAAATTAACTTGCAAATGAAGTTAGGTTTAGGTTTTTTCTTATAAAACGAGTTTTATTTCTTGTAAAACAATTTAACAAAAAAAAGGAATTTTTTTTCCATAAATAAAACTCTTAAATAAATTATTTATCAAGTTAAAAACTTGCAAAAAATAATTTCAAGTTGACACGGACATGGTGCTTGGTACACGCGCATGGGCATGGGTCGAAACATGTATTTTTCGAGTTGTATTTATAGGAAAATTAACTTGCAAATCAAGTTAAGTTTAGGTTTTTTCTTATAAAACGAGTTTTTTTTCTTGTAAAACAATGAAACACAAAAAAAGAATTTTTTCCATAAATAAAACTCATAAATAAATTATTTATCAAGTTAAAAATTTGCAAAAAATAATTTCAAGTAGCACGGACATGGTGCTTGGTACACGCGCATGAGCATGGGTCGAAACATGTATTTTTCGAGTTGTATTTATAGGAAAATTAACTTGCAAATCAAGTTAGGTTTAGGTTTTTTCTTATAAAACGAGTTTTATTTCTTGTAAAACAATTTAACACAAAAAAGGAATTTTTTTTCCATAAATAAAACTCTTAAATAAATTATTTATCAAGTTAAAAACTTGCAAAAAATAATTTCAAGTAGACACGGACATGGTGCTTGGTACACGCGCATGGGCATAGGTCGAAACATGTATTTTTCGAGTTGTATTTATAGGAAAATTAACTTGCAAACCAAGTTAGGTTTAGGTTTTTTCTTATAAAACAAGTTTTGTTTCTTGTAAAACAATTAAACACAAAAAAGGATTTTTTTTCATAAATAAAAATCTTAAATAAATTATTATCAAGTTAAAAACTTGCAAAAAATAATTTCAAGTAGCAAGGACATGGTGCTGTACACGCGCATGGCATGGGTCGAAACATGTATTTTTCGAGTTGTATTTATAGGAAAATTAACTTGCAAATCAAGTTAGGTTTAGGTTTTTCTTATAAAACGAGTTTTTTCTTGTAAAACAATTAACACAAAAAAGGAATTTTTTCCATAAATAAAACTCAAATAAAATTATTTATCAAGTTAAAAACTTGCAAAAATAATTTCAAGTAGACACGGACATGGTGCTTGGTACACGCGCATGGGCATGGGTCGAAACATGTATTTTTCGAGTTGTATTTATAGGAAAATTAACTTGCAAATCAGTTAGGTTTATGTTTTTTCTTATAAAACGAGTTTTGTTTCTTGTAAACATTAAACACAAAAAAGGAATTTTTTTTCCATAAATAAAACTCATAAATAAATTATTATCAAGTTAAAAACTTGCAAAAAATAATTTCAAGTAGACACGGACTTGGTGCTTGGTACACGCGCATCGGCATGGGTCGAAACATGTATTTTTCGAGTTGTATTTAGGAAATTAACTTGCAAATCAAGTTAGGTTTAGGTTTTTCTTATAAAACAAGTTTTGTTTCTTGTAAAACAATTAAACACAAAAAGGATTTTTTTCATAAATAAAACTCTTAAATAAATTATTTATCAAGTTACAAACTTGCAAAAAATAATTTCAAGTAGCACGGACATGGTGCTTGGTACCACGCATGGGCATGGGTCGAAACATGTATTTTTCGAGTTGTATTTATAGGAAAATTAACTTGCAAATCAAGTTAGGTTTAGGTTTTTTCTTAAAACGAGTTTTATTTCTTGTAAAACAATTAAACACAAAAAGAATTTTTTTTCCATAAATAAAACTCTTAAATAAATTATTTATCAAGTTAAAAACTTGCAAAAAATAATTTCAAGTAGACACGGACATGGTGCTTGGTACACGCGCATGGCATGGGTCGAAACATGTATTTTTCGAGTTGTATTTATAGGAAAATTAACTTGCAAATCAAGTTAGGTTTAGGTTTTTTCTTATAAAACGAGTTTTTGTTTCTTGTAAAACAATAAACACAAAAAAGGATTTTTTTTCATAAATAACTCTTAAATAAATTATTTATCAAGTTAAAAACTTGCAAAAAATAATTTCAAGTAGCACGGACATGGTGCTTGGTACACGCGCATGGGCATGGGTCGAAACATTTTTTTTTTTCGATTTGTATTTATAGGAAAATTAACTTGCAAATCAAGTTAGGTTTAGGTTTTTTCTTATAAAACCAGTTTTGTTTCTTGTAAAACAATTAAACACAAAAAAGGAATTTTTTTCCATAAATAAAACTCTTAAATAAATTATTTATCAAGTTAAAAACTTGCAAAAAATAATTTCAAGTAGCACGGACATGGTGCTTGGTACACGCGCATGGGCATGGGTCGAAACATGTATTTTTCGAGTTGTATTTATAGGAAAATTAACTTGCAAATCAAGTTAGGTTTATGTTTTTTCTTATAAAACGAGTTTTGTTTCTTGTAAAACAATTAAACACAAAAAAGGAATTTTTTTCCATAAATAAAACTCATAAATAAATTATTTATCAAGTTAAAAACTTGCAAAAAATAATTTCAAGTAGACACGGACTTGGTGCTTGGTACACGCGCATCGGCATGGGTCGAAACATGTATTTTTCGAGTTGTATTTATAGGAAAATTAACTTGCAAATCAAGTTAGGTTTAGGTTTTTCTTATAAAACAAGTTTTGTTTCTTGTAAAACAATTAAACACAAAAAAGGATTTTTTTTCATAAATAAAACTCTTAAATAAATTATTTATCAAGTTACAAACTTGCAAAAAATAATTTCAAGTAGCACGGACATGGTGCTTGGTACACACGCATGGGCATGGGTCGAAACATGTATTTTTCGAGTTGTATTTATAGGAAAATTAACTTGCAAATCAAGTTAGGTTTAGGTTTTTTCTTATAAAACGAGTTTTATTTCTTGTAAAACAATTAAACACAAAAAAGGAATTTTTTTTCCATAAATAAAACTCTTAAATAAATTATTTATCAAGTTAAAAACTTGCAAAAAATAATTTCAAGTAGACACGGACATGGTGCTTGGTACACGCGCATGGGCATGGGTCGAAACATGTATTTTTCGAGTTGTATTTATAGGAAAATTAACTTGCAAATCAAGTTAGGTTTAGGTTTTTTCTTATAAAACGAGTTTTGTTTCTTGTAAAACAAATAAACACAAAAAAGGATTTTTTTTCATAAATAAAACTCTTAAATAAATTATTTATCAAGTTAAAAACTTGCAAAAAAATAATTTCAAGTAGCACGGACATGGTGCTTGGTACACGCGCATGGGCATGGGTCGAAACATGTATTTTTCGATTTGTATTTATAGGAAAATTAACTTGCAAATCAAGTTAGGTTTAGGTTTTTTCTTATAAAACGAGTTTTATTTCTTGTAAAACAATTTAACACAAAAAAGGAATTTTTTTTCCATAAATAAAACTCTTAAATAAATTATTTATCAAGTTAAAAACTTGCATAAAATAATTTCAAGTAGACACGGACATGGTGCTTGGTACACGCGCATCGGCATGGGTCGAAACATGTATTTTTCGATTTGTATTTATAGGAAAATTAACTTGCAAATCAAGTTAGGTTTAGGTTTTTTCTTATAAAACGAGTTTTATTTCTTGTAAAACAATTTAACACAAAAAAGGAATTTTTTTTCCATAAATAAAACTCTTAGATAAATTATTTATCAAGTTAAAAACTTGCAAAAAATAATTTCAAGTAGACACGGACATGGTGCTTGGTACACGCGCATGGGCATGGGTCGAAACATGTATTTTTCGAGTTGTATTTATAGGAAGATTAACTTGCAAATCAAGTTAGGTTTAGGTTTTTTCTTATAAAACGAGTTTTATTTCTTGTAAAACAATTTAACAAAAAAAAGGAATTTTTTTTCCATAAATAAAACTCTTAATTAAATTATTTATCAAGTTAAAAACTTGCAAAAAATAATTTCAAGTAGACACGGACATGGTGCTTGGTACACGCGCATGGGCATTGATAGACGCATTTATGTGTCTAATATAGCCCAATTGTATATTGTGTTAGTACCCACTTTTGTACTTATTATGGTTTTTTATGTCCCTGTAGGTATTTCTGGAGAAATAAGCTTTTGCGGCGAAATTGGCTAAAAAAATGGTTTTTGCGCTCGTGGGAGAAAATCACTATACGGACCCTCGATTTTGGATAAGGGGTAACCTAATTACTAAGGGGTGACCCATTTCCAGGCAGCTGCTAAAGGGACACCGGAGCTGGATAAAGGGACACCCTTCTTCACGTTTAAAACAAAATTTTGGCGGGAAAGGACTTTGCAGCGGAACTGATATTAGGGTTCGATTTTATGGACGAATTAGAAGTAGATTCAATTGCTGGATTTGTTACGAATGGGCTATAATTAACTAAACAGGCCTGGTGAGGTTGCTGGACGGTATCAAATTTGGCTAGGAGCCGAGTTTGGAAATAAACAGGACGTTGAGTTATTATCGGCTTTTCTGGAGAAAATAATCAAGGAAGTTACGTGTGAAAGTGCAGTCAATATTCTCTTAATATTCATACACATCAATATGGAAAGTTAAGAGTAACTCAGCGCGTAAGGAAGAGGAAAAATACCAGATATTCGTGACCTGTAGTTGAAGAGAAGACCGAGACTTGAGGGAAAGGAAAAAGGGAGATAAACTCAGATTTAAGCGAGTTATTTGGATCTGTGAAGTATATATGAGGTGGAGAGAGGTGAGAGAAGAGGGTCGAGAGTTTGGGGAGGTTTGGAGGCGAGCAGAGAGGCGCAGGAGGAGTTGCAGAGAAGTTACCTGCTGCTGCTGCTGCCATTAACACGCCTGAAGAACACGAAGAACGGACTCGCAGCAGCAGTCGTTCCTCAACAGTGAAATCGACTGTCGTCTGTGGGTCGTAGTTCTTCAACGACAACAGCACCTCAGCTTTGTCGTTGATTCTGGACGCCTTCTGTGGGTCGCAGAGTTCTGTTTTACATCAATTTCTTGTATTTCTCTTCATTGTAAAACACTTTTGAGCATCAATGAAATATTTTGAGAGCATTTTTACTATGATGAGTTAAACCCCAACACTGGGGCGACGGAGGAGGCCGAGCTTCATAAATGGGTAATTTTATTAATTCTTTTTAAGACTTTTGCATTAAAAATTAAGTGAAATATAATTTGATTAAATTGGGTGTTATTTGATTAGATGGGTCATGCTTAGCTTAGGTGATTTGATGTTCCATGCTTAACATTTACAACCAATGTTTTGAGAATCGACTTTGGCAAAATAAGAGTCCATATATGTTTTGAGCTATTATTGTTGAGAATAAATCATTAAGCCTTATGTTATGAAGATTGGCCGAATCATTAGTCCCAGTACCTCTCTACCAATTTGTCAATATTTGTATATATATTTTTAAATCTAAAAATCCATTACCTTCACAAGTTCGAGTTTGAACGATACCCCTTATCATCATTACTACAACCACGAAAAATCTCTTATCAGGCATGGGTCGAAACATGTATTTTTCGAGTTGTATTTATAGGAAAATTAACTTGCAAATCAAGTTAGGTTTAGGTTTTTTCTTATAAAACGAGTTTTTTTTCTTGTAAAACAATTAAACACAAAAAAGGATTTTTTTTCATAAATAAAACTCTTAAATAAATTATTTATCAAGTTAAAAACTTGCAAAAAATAATTTCAAGTAGCACGGACATGGTGCTTGGTACACGCGCATGGGCATGGGTCGAAACATGTATTTTTCGAGTTGTATTTATAGGAAAATTAACTTGCAAATCAAGTTAGGTTTAGGTTTTTTCTTATAAAACGAGTTTTATTTCTTGTAAAACAATTTAACACAAAAAAGGAATTTTTTTTCCATAAATAAAACTCTTAAATAAATTATTTATCAAGTTAAAAACTTGCAAAAATTAATTTCAAGTAGACACGGACATGGTGCTTGGTACACGCGCATGGGCATGGGTCGAAACATGTATTTTTCGAGTTGTATTTATAGGAAAATTAACTTGCAAATCAAGTTAGGTTTATGTTTTTTCTTATAAAACGAGTTTTGTTTCTTGTAAAACAATTAAACACAAAAAAGGAATTTTTTTCCATAAATAAAACTCATAAATAAATTATTTATCAAGTTAAAAACTTGCAAAAAATAATTTCAAGTAGACACGGACTTGGTGCTTGGTACACGCGCATCGGCATGGGTCGAAACATGTATTTTTCGAGTTGTATTTATAGGAAAATTAACTTGCAAATCAAGTTAGGTTTAGGTTTTTCTTATAAAACAAGTTTTGTTTCTTGTAAAACAATTAAACACAAAAAAGGATTTTTTTTCATAAATAAAACTCTTAAATAAATTATTTATCAAGTTACAAACTTGCAAAAAATAATTTCAAGTAGCACGGACATGGTGCTTGGTACACGCGCATGGGCATGGGTCGAAACATGTATTTTTCGAGTTGTATTTATAGGAAAATTAACTTGCAAATCAAGTTAGGTTTAGGTTTTTTCTTATAAAACGAGTTTTATTTCTTGTAAAACAATTAAACACAAAAAAGGAATTTTTTTTCCATAAATAAAACTCTTAAATAAATTATTTATCAAGTTAAAAACTTGCAAAAAATAATTTCAAGTAGACACGGACATGGTGCTTGGTACACGCGCATGGGCATGGGTCGAAACAGGTATTTTTCGAGTTGTATTTTAGGAAAATTAACTTGCAAATCAAGGTTTTAGGTTTAGGTTTTTTCTTATAAAACAAGTTTTGTTGTTTCTTTAAAACAATTTTTTTTTAAAACACAAAAAAGGATTTTTTTTCATAAATAAAACTCTTAAATAAAATTTATCAAGTTAAAAACTTGCAAAAATAATTTCAAGTAGCACGGACATGGTGCTTGGTACACGCGCATGGGCATGGGTCGAAACATGTATTTTTCGAGTTGTATTTATAGGAAAATTAACTTGCAAATCAAGTTAGGTTTAGGTTTTTTCTTATAAAACGAGTTTTATTTCTTGTAAAACAATTTAACACAAAAAAGGAATTTTTTTCCATAAATAAACTCTTAAACTTAAATATATTTATCAAGCTAAAAACTTGCAAAAATAATTTCAAGTAGCACGGACATGGTGCTTGGTACACGCGCATGGGCATGGGTCGAAACATGTATTTTTCGAGTTGTATTTATAGGAAAATTAACTTGCAAATCAAGTTAGGTTTAGGTTTTTTCTTATAAAACGAGTTTATTTCTTGTAAAACAATTTAACACAAAAAAGGAATTTTTTTTCCATAAATAAAACTCTTAAATAAATTATTTATCAAGTTAAAAACTTGCAAAAATAATTTCAAGTAGACACGGACATGGTGCTTGGTACACGCGCATCGGCATGGGTCGAAACATGTATTTTTCGAGTTGTATTTATAGGAAAATTAACTTGCAAATCAAGTTAGGTTTAGGTTTTTTCTTATAAAACGAGTTTTGTTTCTTGTAAAACAATTAAACAAAAAAAGGATTTTTTTTCATAAATAAAACTCTTAAATAAATTATTTATCAAGTTACAAACTTGCAAAAAATAATTTCAAGTAGCACGGACATGGTGCTTGGTACACGCGCATGGGCATGGGTCGAAACATGTATTTTTCGAGTTGTATTTATAGGAAAATTAACTTGCAAATCAAGTTAGGTTTAGGTTTTTTCTTATAAAACGAGTTTATTTCTTGTAAAACAATTTAACACAAAAAGGAATTTTTTTTCCATATAAAAAACT
Organism: Papaver somniferum; assembly: GCF_003573695.1. Classification (NCBI taxonomy): domain Eukaryota; kingdom Viridiplantae; phylum Streptophyta; class Magnoliopsida; order Ranunculales; family Papaveraceae; genus Papaver; species Papaver somniferum. The sequence goes on from NC_039360.1 coordinate 201,188,631, forward strand.
CTTAAATAAATTATTTATCAAGTTAAAAACTTGCAAAAAATAATTTCAAGTAGACACGGACATGGTGCTTGGTACACGCGCATCGGCATGGGTCGAAACATGTATTTTTCGAGTTGTATTTATAGGAAAATTAACTTGCAAATCAAGTTAGGTTTAGGTTTTTTCTTATAAAACGAGTTTTGTTTCTTGTAAAACAATTAAACACAAAAAAGGATTTTTTTTCATAAATAAAACTCTTAAATAAATTATTTATCAAGTTAAAAACTTGCAAAAAATAATTTCAAGTAGCACGGACATGGTGCTTGGTACACGCGCATGGGCATGGGTCGAAACATGTATTTTTCGAGTTGTATTTATAGGAAAATTAAATTGCAAATCAAGTTAGGTTTAGGTTTTTTCTTATAAAACGAGTTTTATTTCTTGTAAAACAATTTAACACAAAAAAGGAATTTTTTTTCCATAAATAAAACTCTTAAATAAATTATTTATCAAGTTAAAAACTTGCAAAAAATAATTTCAAGTAGACACGGACATGGTGCTTGGTACACGCGCATGGGCATGGGTCGAAACATGTATTTTTCGAGTTGTATTTATAGGAAAATTAACTTGCAAATCAAGTTAGGTTTAGGTTTTTTCTTATAAAACGAGTTTTGTTTCTTGTAAAACAATTAAACACAAAAAGGAATTTTTTTCCATACATAAAACTCTTAAATAAATTATTTATCAAGCTAAAAACTTGCAAAAAATAATTTCAAGTAGCACGGACATGGTGCTTGGTACACGCGCATGGGCATGGGTCGAAACATGTATTTCTCGAGTTGTATTTATAGATAAATTAACTTGCAAATCAAGTTAGGTTTAGGTTTTATCAAGTTAAAAACTTGCAAAAAATAATTTCAAGTAGCACGGACATGGTGCTTGGTACACGCGCATGGGCATGGGTCGAAACATCTATTTTTCGAGTTGTATTTATAGGAAAATTAACTTGCAAATCAAGTTAGGTTTAGGTTTTATCAAGTTAAAAACTTGCAAAAAATAATTTCAAGTAGACACGGACTTGGTGCTTGGTACACGCGCATGGGAATGGGTCGAAACATGTATTTTTTGCCCAACCCGTTCCACCCACATTGTTTTACAACATATCCATGAGAACATGGTAATATAGTGGAGCACCTCTTTAGTTTTCCACAATGTGGGACTAAAGGTTCAATTTCATTCACTCAAAAATGAGTGAGTATCCTTAAACCCTTAGGTCATGAGATCAAACCATACCAAGACCAAAAAATCATTTATTAAATAACTCAATTTCTCCAACACAAACAATAAACAAAAGCCGAAAGGGGTTGAGCCGCGGACGTAGGCCGCGATGATACCTAGTTAGAATTAATAGGATATATCTTGGAATTCAAATGGATGGTAATTAGATGAATAGGAAAAGGGAAATTTCCTGTTTAGTCCAAAAAACCCGACACGGGTTAATATGTAGTCCAGCGGGAGAATACATTTAATAGCCGGTCCAGAAAACATTTGAAAAAGCTAAATTTACTAAGCTAAGCTTGACAACACGCGTGTTAAAGTCACAGGCATAAAAACGCAGAAAAGAAACCACGCGTCAGTTCAGTTTTCTTCTTGTTTTCATCGACAAACAAGAACCCTAACTATTTTCAGTTTTCAATTTGCTGCTCCTGCACTTTTTCAATCTTCTCTTCTATTTTAGTTTTTCAATCTTCTTCAGAGAAAACAAAATCCACCAAATCAGATCGAAAAACTAAATCAAAACCTAGGTCAAATCGAAAAACAAAATCTAAATTGAGAAAATTTCTAGGGCACCGAAGAACAAAAGCCACCTGCTGCGAAACCTGCAAATTGAAAATGGATATAATAGATATCAATAATTGTTTGATCTACAAGCACCATATCACAAAAGAAATCAAAACTAAACTGATTTCCTACTGAAATTCTCGAAGTATTGTGATCTGAAATTCTCGAAGTAAATGGTTAAAAAAGATTGAAAGAAACAAGTACTCCTGATTCTCAACCAGGGTCAAAGAATCAGAAGAAGAAATCTACTTGTGAAACCAAATCAAGGAAGAACAACGAATCTGTTAATAAGGCGAAATCAAAGAAACCTGGTGTTTCTGCTAAAACAAGGTAATGCAATCCAACATGTGTACTGTATGATTTTTGATTTTTAGTAGAACCATTAAATCAAACAGTACATATTAATATCCTTCGACACATATTGATATGAGTTGTGTCTTGTGTACGATTCGATTGTACATATCAATATGTACTGTTGAAAGTACTTACTAGGATATGTACTGATGGTTATATTCAATAGTACATATCGATATTTATTGGCAGTCATACTGATGTTCGTGTTGATATGTATGTTAGTTATACTGATGTTCAAAATATCGATATGTATCCAATATGTTCTGTTGGATATCTAGTAGGTACATTTTGATATGTTCTGTTGGATATCTGGTTCTCCATTTTCGTCTGGAGCCATGGCTGCTGATGGTTTGCCTGATAGAAGTCATTTTGGTGGTGTTGGGGGTTGTGTTAGTGGGGAGAATCGTATCAGGACCATATGGAGCTGGTGCGTTCAGCTAGTGTACATGGATGGTCCTCAGATCTTCTGAACAGGTCATCATTACCTGAATCGCAAGGTATGTAAGTCTCCATTTATATGAATGAGTTTGCTTTCTCAGAGCTTTGAGAAAAAATTCTCTGTTTTGTACCTAAAATAAAACCAAACACATTCTTGGTTAAGCCTAAAGGTCATTAATCACATAGGATCAATGACCATAGTTCAATCACACGATTCTCTCCTTCCATGGCCAGTTTTCAGAATGTATGTTGTACTAAATCTTCACTTTGCTATTGATCATAGTTCAATCACAAATACTGAATGCAAGAATTTTGTGCATCTTCAAGGATTCATGGAAGAAGTTAAAACTATTGCTAGGAGTTCGATTTGGTGAGTATTTTTTTTATAAATATGTACTTAGGGAAAGAGTGATTAGTTGATGCAGTACATATAAACTCCTAGCATGGTTCTTCTTGAATATATCCTACAGTACATATCGATATGTACGTTAGGTAAAATTTATTCGTTAGTGATGTACATGTCGATATGTACAGTAGTTTATGCCTGACATGATCCTAGAGTATATATCAACATGTACTTAGGAAAAAAGGACTTGTGATGCAATACATATCAATATGTATTTTATGCTTAAATACAAGTAGAATCCACCAGTAGTACGTATCATGTATGTTGAATACCTGGATTACATTAGTATTAGGTACATATCAACTTATACTACCTTGCAAAAATATGTACTGGAACATATCATTGTATTGAGATACTGGATTACCTTAGTATTAGGTACAGGAACATATCATTATGTACTCGTTGATCCTACACTAGATAATGATATGTAATGGGTGGAAGCAGTAGATACTAGATATTGATATAAACTTATCAATTTGTTGATATGTACTTGTTGATGTGTACTGTTATTACTGTTTGTTTGATACTAAGTTGCTTTGTAATTTATATGTTGATGTTTCTCTTTTTCGCACAGGTCATCAAGTGGTGGAACATGTCGTATCTGGGATGTTGTAGGTACTCACAGTTTATCTTCCAAGACCTATTGACCCCGCAGATGATGAGTTTTTTTCTTCATATATTGACTTGTTTACTAGGCGTTGGGAATTTCCAACTTAAGGGAATATGCAAACTCACCGCAGGAAAGAGCAATGACCCTCCATCAAGCATTGTTATGCAGAGCCATCAAATACTATGGTGTGTGTACAATGCAAACGAACTGTTTTTGTCATCAGAAAAATAAATTTAAATCCAAGACATGAAGACTTTAAAGTAGGCCAACATTACTGACAGTGGATATTCATATGTATTGGTATGTACGACGTAATTGGGTTAGGTTTTAGTTGGCAGTACATATTAGTATGGAAATTTGAAATCTTATAATGTAAATGATGGATTATGTTGCATTGTTTGTATTTTTCTTTTTCTTTTGGTTTTTTTCTCTTAACTATTATATGTAGAGTTATATTGATGTTCTATATTGTCAGTATGAAAACTGGAAAAAGAGTAAGAAGCCTTGAATACAGGCAGTACATATTGCATGTACTGTGAAAGATGATGCACAATAAGAAAATTGGAACTTATACTCAGAATTTTTAGAGCAAAAGGGCAGTAATACTATAAATTATGTGCTGTTAATAATGATAAGCAGTTTTTCATTAATAAAACAAAAGATAATGCAGACAATTTTCACCATGGAAGCGGAGAAAAAGGCGTAAAATTATCCCTGATATGAAAGCCTTAACCAGACCCTGGAAAAAATACCGTTTTAAAACAACTCTTACTCAGAAGTTAAGTGTATTTTTACACTTATTGGAAAAAAAGAAATAAAACTGATGAGCCGACTAACAAAATAAATCCTCCCTGGAAACACAACAAGTACAACATGCTCAAGTCTATTCTGTTAAGAAATATATAATGCCACCAATAATAACTAGCATGAAATTCCGCCAGATGAGCCTTCTTATTTTTTTTTGAGTGTGATAATCTGGTTTACCCTATTCAGGATTTATCTCTGCCAAAGACAAGTGTGGTTGCGCAATTCACTGGCACGTAGAACCTGTTTATCCAGCTGATGACACACGTCAGGTAAGTATTACGCCAGACGAGCCAGCTGACAAGCCTTATGCTCTTCGCATTACCCTGTGTGTGATATGTCATCAACAAAATACTTAACCTGATGAAGATTGATTTTGGGAAATATAAAAATGAAAGGAACTTGTAATAAAACTCAAATGCAAACAAATTTTTTCCCATAAACGATTTGTCATTGTTTACGAGGGGGCGCTGCCCCCTCGACCCCCGTCTAAATAGACCAAGGCAAATGGTGAGTAACCCTAAGGAAACCAAGGTTCTGTGTGCGGTAACCATGTTTCTGTGTGGATAGTGAGTAACCCTGATAACATACTTCTCATGAACCTGTCAGCAAAAATTCACAAAAAAAGTTAAAATCACAATCAATGGGATTTAGATATTTTGTATGCATATTTATTGGTAGAGAGAAACCACAAGAATGGAAACAGAATATTGCAGTACACATGTACTGAAGAAAATAAGAATGGAAAGCCTAGTACATATTGATATATACTAAGTAAAAACTCAGTACATAGTGATATGTACTTAGTTAAAACCTAGTAGATATCACAGTACATATACACATGTAACATAAGAATATAAGAATTATTGAATGGGTCGTCTTTGAGATCACTTGTTGTACCGGCAGCAAAGCAAGTTGTATTTCCATCATGATCATTAGAATCTTTGTCAGCTCCATCCACAAGATCCTTAGATTTTATGCAATCTAATGGGATGATGTCCCCTCTTTAAAATTTGCCTCAACAGCATCTGCAAAAAAAATGGCATTTTTTATCCCATATATAATGAACAACTTGGGACCATTTCTTCTTTTGTCAGATCGGAGGCATTGAGCAAAAATCTAGTACATATTCATACATATTGAGTGAAATCCACTGCGTGTAACATATATATTAAAGAAGCTAACCATATTTATATGCTCAGAATCCAATGTATGATCCTATAGTACATACTACATACCAATGTGTACTAAAACCTTAGTGCATTTAAATTTTTTAGTTAAAACCTATTGATATGTACTAAGTAAAAACCTACTACATACCGATATGTACTTAGTTAAAACCTAATAGTTATCAGATACAGATACATACGTACCGAGGAAAACAAAATATGTACTGAATTTTCAGAACATGATATGTACTCTATATAATATGGAGATGTAGTTCCAAAACCTTGCAAAGATAGTGCCTTTATCTCCATGCTCGCCCCTTCTTCTGCATATTTGTTAGTCATTTCCCTGCAGTCCAATAAAAGCATAGTTCATTTCCATTCTGATACATCAAAATATGTACTCAATTGACAAAACAAAAACAACATAATAGATTTATAAATTTAGGGATCTTAGACAATAATGGATACTATTGTAGATGCACAACAAACATTACTTTCAGTATATCACATATGTACTGTTGGATAGTGGAAAAAAGGAACTTCGCTCAGTGCTTTATTATGCCTCTCACCTACTCCTAGTAACTACAATTAGTCTAGCAAGCTTGCACCGTTGAGCGCATCCATTTCTGTAAGAGATTTGACAGGAAGCTCTTGTAAACATAGTACTAATACGTTAAATATAAACAAAAGGTTGAAACAACTGACTTACGGTGGAAAGTACTCATGTAATTGGAATGGATGTACACAAAGTTCATTCTAACTCGGTACATATGCTTGAGTGCGCTACTGCATTACCATAAGATTTATGAGTTACCCATCACTGTTCAAGAATTATGAAGGATAAAACTCAACCAAACTGATTTTCCTTAACACTAAAAGCTGCAAACATGAGACAGAGATGAATATTTCTACAAATATGCTTCAAATACAAAAAACAACAATTGAATGTGTTGACACACTCTGTGTGCTAAAGATTTACATGTAAATTTGTCAAAATAGAAAATAAGAAACCAATAAATTTCTACATAGATGAAAAAACAGTACACATACACATGCACTGAAGATAACAAGAATTTACAACAATACATATTTGATATGTACCGACAGAAAAAACAGTACGTATTGATACGTATCCAGTGAAAACACAGTATATATTGATATGTACCAAGTGAAAATGACCGTGTTTTCGCATAGTCCAGCCGTCGATTACACAAGAATATGTCGTTAATTTTCTATGAAAGGCACACAACCTCAAGAAATTACGGGAAACACATCCCTAATAAATAAAATGTATATTGAAATGAATTTTACACCCATCACCATTGGTACAAAATTTTAGATATCAAGTGATTCCTAATAAAATGTTGTTTCCTAATAAGATTTTAGACACCCAACACCATTGTTGATGGATGTTGTTATGGGCTTACAAGAAGATGGATGTTTTTTACATACATCATAACCATCCATCTTCTTATTTTTCCACAAGAGTGGTACTACTGCTTACAACACTTCCACCAATCCCTTGTTCCACAAGAGTGGTACTACTGCTTACGTAACACCAATCCAAAACATTTTAATTAGAGTAAATCAACACTTATTCCAAAACCTGAAGGATGGATGGAACATTCTCTAAAATTAGCTAATTAACATTCGATAAAAACTAAAGAGGTCCATGTACTGGTGATAGAGATTGTTAGGTATTTAACATACAATCTTCGGTAAACGACATAAGCAGGGAAATGTTTGATCAAATGTATAATCTTTCGGGATGAAAGAACCATAGTGTGATGGCAGAAACATTATATCAATCAATTTAAGCATCCACACATCATGAACACTAAGCATATGAAACAGAGTATTTCCATCCATAAAACAGTGCCAAGTTACTAGTAAATCTTAAATTCTTTAGCCCTAAAAGCTCATTCTAATTATCCGCAATTTCAACGAATCAATAATAATAACTCCTAACTAGAACCAATTCCAAATCATACTAACAAGTTTCTACAAATGAAAATTATCAATTTGAAAATGACCAATTTTAAGATCAAAAGTGGGTTCAAGTATCAGATTCTAAGATTCCAAAAAAAAGTACAGAAAAATAAACTCTACCCAATCATGATAAATTAGGAAACAAACCAATCAAAAGAACCAAAATAAGCCCTAACCTGAAAAATGGAGGTTGAGTTTCAGGAAACAAAGGTTGTTATTTATGTGGAATCAGGAGATTTGGATCTTATATTAGGATGATACCCAAACGAACCCAAAAAAAACCATCAGATGAAAACACTAAAGAAAAAAAAATTAAATCAACTTACCCATCCAATCGTTCGAACTTGAATCGAAATTCGTTGGAGCTGAAAAATGGCGATTCACCATTATTGCCTCTTCTGGTTTTAGTTTGAGTCGAGAGTTGGAATTCTTCGGGTTTTTTCCACCAATCGCCATTGCCAAAGCTCTCTAATTTGTGATGAACGAAAGAACTGATAAAACAGAATTAGATCTGACTTAAAAGGGTGTTTTGGCCAATTAAAAAATACACTTTATAACTTTCGCACGTGTACTGGATGAGCGAGTAAAAAATCTGGTCCAAAAACCAGCGATTAAATTCATTTTAGGACTGGATTAACCACTAAACAGGTCTCCTAAAACTGGATTAACCAGTAATTCCTAGATAGGAAAAGTGTGGGTGGTGAATAGGTAAAAACAAGAAACCAATCTGATCCCGCATTGGGCGTAACAGTCCCAAGAAAAAGAGCACCACGGTGCTTGCTCTTGGCATATTCCATGACCACTACCACCAACCCTTTCCTGAGGAAAAAAGAAAAAAAAAAACTAACAAACGCAGGAGGAAAAATGCTTAAATTCATTGGTTTTGATCTCACCAAACCATATCTTCTCTTTTCTCCACCTAAAATCTCTCCCCATATCAATTCCAAAAAAGAAACGAAAGCAAACAAATAGAGAAGAAGAAGAAACACCTCTTAATTCTTATCAAATCCCTAAGAAAATCTCTCCATTTTCATTCACTCAACCATGGCTACCTTATCTCTCCTATCCCACACATCCTCTCTGAAATCCTCCTCTAATTCCATCTACAACAATGGAATCAGTAGACTTCTCCTACACACTCCATCAACCCTTAAACTACACCAGTCCCATTCATCAATGTCAATCAAAGCTTTTTCATCACCATCTCCAACTCCAATCCTTACTCAAGATGACTTGAAAAAACTAGCAGCAGATAAAGCTGTTGAATATGTTAGTAGTGGTATGGTTTTAGGTCTTGGTACTGGATCTACAGCTGCTTTTGTTGTAGCCAAAATTGGTGAATTACTAAAATCTGGTGAGCTTAAAGACATAGTTGGTATTCCTACATCAACAAGAACCTATGAACAGGCGAAATCTCTAGGTATTCCGTTATCAGTTCTTGATGATCATCCAGTTCTTGATTTGTCTATTGACGGTGCTGATGAAGTTGACCCAGATTTGAATCTGGTTAAAGGCCGAGGCGGCGCGTTATTAAGAGAGAAAATGGTTGAAGCAGCGTCAAAGAAATTTGTTGTTGTGGTTGATGATACTAAATTAGTTGATGGTCTTGGTGGTAGTGGATTAGCAATGCCTGTTGAAGTTGTACAGTTTTGTTGGAAGTATAATTTGATTAGGTTACAAGAATTGTTTAAAGAAGAAGGTTGTGAAGCAAAATTGAGAATTGATGCTGATGGGAAACCTTATGTTACTGACAATTCTAATTATATTGTTGATTTGTATTTTAAGACACCAATTAGAGATGGATTAGCAGCTGGTAAAGAGATTTCGTCGTTCCAAGGTGTCGTCGAACATGGATTGTTTCTTGATATGGCCACTGCTGTTATTATTGCTGGTAAAGAAGGTGTCAGTGTGAAAAGCAAGTGAGAATGTGAGTGAATTTACTCCGTCTTTTGTTACATAAAGTCTTATGATAATGCTTGTCTGTTCTAAGTTTTTATTTTTTTCAGTTTGATAACTTGGAAAAAGAATCTGAAAAATAATTGTTGTACGTGTATTCCATTTTGGTTTATTGGAAATGTTGAACATTGAAGATTCTGTTCAATCTAACTGAGAAAATAATGGAAAGGGGGGGATTTGGGATATTCATGTGGAATGGAGTTCTGTTAAAATTCATTTAGAATTTTATGTATCAATAACAGGAAGCAGTTGAAAGGTATGTAAATTTCCCCTTTCTTAGTGTTTTCTCCCCTGAGGTAGGTTCCAGTAGGGTGTGCTCTCTGTCAGACCTAAAGATGTTATCATTCCTGCCATCATCATTGATGGTATCCTCTCTTGAATACTCATTATAATAGGTTAGTGACAGCAACACAAAGACCAATCCCCAACATGTCGTCGGGCCTTATTTCTGCTCATAGCAGCCACCCAATTCTCCATGTCTTTAACCCCTTGCACAATTCCACATGATATCCTGATTAAGAAGTCTATGCAGACGTTACACGTATAGATAGTTACAACATTAAACTTTAAAGAAATTTGAAGTAAAGAGCTCCTAAGGATCGGGTTCGTGATACTTGCGAGCTCTAAGAAGTCACGAGAAGCCTCTTCACTCCCCTGTTGGTGCCAGTTGACCGTGACTATCCTGCATTTCAATTCCACTATCCAACCCATCACAACCTTTATATCAGCAACCTTATCACCACTGACTTCTCTTCCCCTGGCTGTTTTTCGACAACCTGCTCCCCAGAAATTACCTGAAGTGTCATGAAATGTGAGCAGAATATCTGATTTAGAAAATATATATATCTGATTCAGTTATGTGCATAATACTATGAATTGCTTGATTTGTTTTACATAATCTGAAGAAATTGTTGCTATTCTTCTTTTTGTGAAGAGGAGTTGATTTCTGGGATAATTTTAAGGGCTTTATTAATTCACTCTAATCAAGTCGCATAAGTTAGTTGCTATTGTCATATGAGATTTTCTTATGTTTTTTGTTCTTGCAACTCGATGACTTGTAAGACAAGCCACTATTTTTGATGTGCTGACATAAATATACTGTTGAAGATATTGACTCAGTGAATAGAAAACCCCTGCATCTCTCAATCTGAAGCCCAGTTATTATCATAGAGCTAGGCCAATTCATGCAGGGGCGGAAGTATGTACAGACTTTCCCTGGCATAAGCCACCCCTAACAATTGTTTTTTCCTAAATAGGTGTAAAAATTGGCCCATTTTAGTTGAAGCCTAGGTAACCTTAAGCCAAGCCAGGGTAAGAATCAAGTTATAACCAGATGTATGCATGAAAGAAGAATATTTTTTTCTTTGCATCTGTTCATCAAGCGGGAGAAAGAAGAAAACCCTTGGTAAGGGGATTTTACTGATTTGATGTCATATAATGGGTTACTTTCATGAAAAGGGCATGCGGGGTTTGTGTAATTGAAAATTTGAATGTTTCAGGTTTAATCTTTGATGGTATAAGCGAATATGAGATTATTTAATTAGGATTAGTTGACAGGATACGTGGAAATTGAATGTTATGGTGTTAGTCCTGATTGATTGTATGACTAAGATAATATAATCAATAGCTTATAGCCATGTAAACACATACTACATAGAATTAGTATAGGCATAAATCATACAAATTGTTCACTAAGAATACTAGTACAACCGTTGTCACGGTGGAATGGCCAACCGAAGAAGAATCTAATATGATCTGTCTGCGAGTATTTTCGTCCCGTTTCAGAAAAAGTGATATTTTCGTCTTATTTTAGAAAAAGTGATCCTTTCGTCCCGTTTCAAAAAAAGTGATATTTTCATCTTGTTTTAGAAAAAGTGATATTTTCGCCCCGTTTCAAAAAAATGATACTTTTTCTGAAGTGGAGCGAAAGTATCATTTTTTTTGAAACGTGACGAAAATATTACTTTTCCTAAAACGGAATGAATGTATCATTTCAGACGGAATGCGAAAGTATCACCTTTCCAGAAACGAAAAATTAGTCGACCCATAAACCAAAATTTGGTTGCATGACGTAACAAAGTGAGTGTCCATCAAACCAGGTCCAATTCTCAAGGACAGATCTTAATGAAAACGAAAAGATAGAAAAGAAAGGAAGTAGTGAGGGTGACCATTTTAATTCATGAAAGTTTCCTATTTTCTTGAAAACTAAGTTCATATAAAAATGTGCAGAGCTTTACTTCAAGTTTCAGCTTTACAGGTTTTAAACAAGGCTGCAAAACCCATATTTGGGTCTCCATTATATCATGATTGCATCAATCCTTTAATTGGAGAAAAGGGTCCGCATTTGCTAGTTATGAAAGCTTTGTTGGACTTTTCAGAGGTAAAGATTGATTAAATGAAAGTTGTTGTTTTTTTTTTTAATCTAATTATGATTGCGAATATTCATTATAACTTGATTAACTTGCTTTTGTGTGTGAATGATCGAGTCATTGAAAAGTTAGGTTCGTTTTTTTTTTTGTTTTTGTTTGTTTGTTGTAGAATTGGAGAAGTATATGTGAAAAAGACCCAATGAGAAATTAATTTTATAAACAAAACAAAAAAAATAATAATCAGTTGATTCATGGTAATTGAGAAATTTCAAAAATGGGCTAGTTAAAAGTATAGTAGTAGTTGCTATGGCCTATACTGGGCATGATGAGCATGTGGATTTAACACTCTAGGGAACACATAACTAGAATTCATAGGATCATCTGGTTTGGTGATAACTGATAAGTGGGTGAGAGATGAATATTCACTCATTAGAAACATTTAAAAGAAAAAAGTGATATGAGATATTTCAACATATCTTTGTCTATATAGTTGTCAAGTAGATGAAGATGGTGCTACTTTTCTTCTTCTTTTTTAATGGGACCAATCACCGATTCACCAGGAAACAAGAGTTTTGCTTAAAGCAAGTGGGGTTGATTTCTCAACAAAAAAGAAATAGTGGGTTGATTGGATTAGGATTCGTTATCATTTCCAGAATCTGCTCCTGCTTTTGGTTTAAAGTTTTTTTTTTTTTATAACTGAATTTGCAGTTTCTCAAATGTGTTAGAACCATAGTTGTGGCATTCTGTGCTCATGAAAACTGATAAGCTTCACAATTCACATGGATCCTAACTGAATATTGAGTTTTTTTGTTTTTTGTTTTCTTGCATGAGTTTGTTTAAATATGCTCCTCTAAATTAACATTTTTATTTGCTTTCCATTTCCGACAAAGGAGGTTAATTTTCTTTTTATATTCATCATAAGAAGTTAGTAGAACTACAATTCTGGTTTAAAGTTCCGGATGGGTATTTGTTTACCAAAGTATTCATGATTTTTCCTTAAGTGTCTACATGGGTCTCAGTTCTTGTCTTCCATTTCAATTATTGGAGCTCTATGATGAGTGTTTAGTGCTTGGATCTACCTTGTTTAAATTACATATATTTCTAGTGAATTCAGGTAATGTGTGTTCAAAATGATAACACCTGCTGAAAGTTTGAGACTTATGCATCTTTAGAATTTTATCTAAATTCTTATATTTGTCCATGAATGTCTGGCATTGTTCCTGAAGAAGATACTAATTTCTCAACTTCTAAGTTATGGATGACGAGGAAATCCAAGCTTCAGGCGCAAAGATTTCTGAAGAGAATTTATGTCCAATGTACTTTGGTATTTCGTGTGCATTTGTCGCTCTTGAACTCCTTTCACGGTCTAACATGAATGGTGTCGATACTGAATTCGGTGGAATACGGGATAGGATGCTGCAAGGCAGCACCCACCTATTAGGTTTACTTGTATGGAGAATTCAGAAAAGGGAAGCCATTGAAGAAAGGTCTGAGCTTCTTCACAAGCTCGAAAAAACTGAAACTGAAGTTGCCGAGTTGAAGAAAAGGAGAAGTGAAGACTCCAAGGCCAATGAGAAAGTTGTAGGTATCTTTGCCTCCCAAGAACAGAGTTGGTTAAATGAGAGAAGAAAGCTCCGAATGCAAATTGGAGCTCTTTTGAACAAACTACGGGTTGCTGGGACAAAAAACGAAGAAGCTATTTTAGAATTGAATTCAAAAATAAAGGACAAGGAACTTCTGTTGGAGTCCAGAAATAAATTTTTGGAACAAGAAGAGCAGGGTAAGAGAAAGGAACTAGAATTAAAGCTAGATGGGGCCAACAATATGCTAAAGGAAGTGAGGGATACTGCATATAAAGAAACTACAGAGCAGAGTACTCAGCTTTGGAAGCACAAAACTGCGCTCATGGAGCTTGTATCGAATCAGAGACAGCTTGAAGCTGAAATGGGCGGAGCACTTCGGCAGCTTGAAGCTTCGAAAGAAGAGCTAGACTCAGTTTTGAAACAAAAAGAAGTGTCAGTTTTTATGGTTCAAAAGCTATCTATGGAAGTTAGAAAGATGCGCAAGGACTCGGAACAAAAAGATAAAATACTATCTGCAATGTTAAGGAAATCTAAAATTGATTCAGCAGAGAAAGAAATCTTGTTGAAGGTTTCCAAGGCAAGGAGGAAACAAGCAGAGCTGGAGACCACTTTACAGGTCTAGACATGGCAGATCTGCAAGAGCGGATCCAGACTATCAAATGCGTTCAATGGTAGAAGGTTTATCATGTGTTAAAGAGGTTCACACCATTGAGCCAACTAGTTCTCATAACCAAAAAAGCCGGTCGCGTATCACTAACAACAGGGTGCACCCTGGTGATTCTGAAAGAAAAACTGAAAGAGAGGATGGAATGGATCAAAAAGAACAACGGGTAATGAAATTTCCACCAACAGTTGCAGACGACACTCACTGGAAGAAAATGGTGAACTTGGTGAGACTGTCTACTCAATTTTGATTTTCATTATTATATGTTTTCAACTTGATGAATACATATAGGATGGAATACTGGCAAGTTATATTATGTAGCAAACATGAATAGATATTATGGTCAACAATGTAGTCCCAGTGAAGTTCAGCCCATCGTTTTTGACTTAACAAACATAATATCTAGTTGAGTAGGTGCCTAGGTGCGAAGCTTTAAACTCATGTAGACAAATGTCACAATTGTACTCTTACTAATTGCTCGTAAGTGTAACTTTTCTAAGATTATATTTGGTCAAAAATTGCAATCCTGAAGGAAGATTCTAATAGTGAACTTATTTGCTCGACTAACTATCACATCAGAATGCACAGTTTTGGTTTTACTTTTGATTTTGTAAAATATCAGGTCTAGTACTAGGATGTCCATACTGACACGTTTTTTCTTTTCTTTCTTATTCTCTCCCACTTTTGTTATTATTTTGTATCTTTAACCTTTCTTGAATCTAAATTATACATTTAGTGTAATAATGGTAGATACTTAGAGGTCAGAATCTAAATTTTTAAAGGGGGTTTTTCGGTTTTAAGCAATTGGAAGGTTGGGTTGAGCCCGAAACAGAAAGGAAGACCGACATAATTGAGGAGAGGCATCGTTTAGAAATGGATGCATTTGTTGAAGAATTGAGGCTGAAAGATGAAAAATTGGAAGCTTTCAACTGGAGGTTTCTAAGTGTGGAACTAGAATCAAGGCGATTGCAGTCCCACATTGAAGGGCTAGGCCAAGACCCATCACATCTGAAGGAGGAAAACCTTAAATTGGAAGCCTCGTCAATGGAGCAGCAATCAGAAGTAATATCTCTAAAGGATAAGATGGCTAGTTTGCAATTACACCAGCTGCAATATCAAGAGATGAATTCGAAGTCTTCACCAAAGACTCCTGATCCTAGTCATGAATATGCTTGGTCCAATGCTAAGGTTATTCGAGAGAGAGAAAGAGAGGAAGAACTAAAGCCACTATTGGTTAGAATTCCTACAGTGATGGAGAGTAAGAAAGAGGACGAAACCCCTCCGGAGAACAAGTCGCAAGGTACGATCCCAGAAGTCATCGAATCTCATGAAGAAGAGATTGAAGAAGTAAAGAAAGAGGTTGAGATGGACCCTGATCATGTTGTGCAGGAATATGCAGCATGTCCAGTGGTGCTAAAGGTGATTACTGATAAGCTAGCATCAGGTAAACTTTCTCTGCATGAGAAAGAAAACCATCCATGGAAAATGGATCTCCATTCTTTGGGAGTGTTTTACAAGATTAAGAGGCTCAACCAGCAACTTTTCATGCTTGATAAGTTGGCAGGAACACAAACAAGTAGAGAAAAGAGAGCAAATTGCGATAATGAATGTCAACAGCTGAAGACGTTTTTCTTATATGTAATTCCCTTGCTCAATAAACAAGTCAGCAGGTACCAGACCCTCCAAGAGAGCACAAATAATCTTTGCCAAAGGATGGTGAGTTCTTTTCTGTCCATTTCATATTTAGTAGTAACACTTTTTTTTCTTTTGGTAGATTAGACCAACTTAATTATAAGCGAAAACTACTAAAGACCAGCATCGTTGGTGTGTGTATGTTGTGGATGACAACAAAGACCGAAGTTCAAACCCTGCTAGTATTATTCGACTTTGCTGCTCTTCATTAAAAACTTCCCCACCTTTCTGAACGAAAAAGGATACACAGACACAAGAAGAAAGTAATTTTTTGCTTTTCTCCTAATATCTGTTGTCTATGGGGCTGATTTTACCTTTCAGGGTCATCTCATATTATTATTAGCTAGAGGGGACCTTGTTGAGTTGCACTTTTTTTTTTTTGTTAAGTTTGAGTTGCACATTCAGTAAAAGTATCTAAAAAGAGTTGTGAAACATCACTGACTTGTTTTCCTTTTCCATTCCCAGTATGATAATAATGCAGATTCGAGCAGTAGAGATGCAAACATTGTCAAGACGAAGAAAGAAATTAGAAAACTGGAGAACTTTCTCGGAGAAATGTTCCACCTACAAAGATACATGGTAGCAACAGGACAAAAATTGATAGAGATACAATCAAGAATGGCTTCTGAATTGGCCTATTCTAGCGCTCAAGATAGTGGAATATATACAGGATTCAACATGAAACGATTTGCCAACAGCATTAGTACCCTTTTCAGGGAAGTGCAAAAAGGTCTAGAAGCTCGAATTTCTCGAATGATAGGAGAACTCGAAGGGACTCTAACTTGCGATGGATTTATTCATCTGGGACAGTAGTCCTCTGTTAGACATTCTTCGTAATAATTGCAGTTAATAATAGAAGATGCATCGGCTCGACGATACTACTTTTTCGATGCCAATTATGCCGTGATTAGTGCAGGTAGATCTACTTTGAGTTTGTAAAGATGTTTAGCTGCATTGCTCACCTTGTGATAAGAACTCATCAAGAACAGCACTCGAGTTCTTGTACTTCTATATAGAAATACAAACAAGTGTTTGAATAATCATAATACTAAGTTTTTACAGTATTTTCTTGTTTTTCCATCGCTGAGCTTCTCCTAGAACGGAACCAATGCTACTAGGACACCTGGTCTCGATTCAGATCCTGTAATTCCTATTTGTGAATTGTGGTTACGCTCTCAGAAGCCACAATTTCAAATGAACAATTACCGCCTAGCATTCATCGTCATCAAATATTTGATTCTCTCACTAGATTGAACTTGAGTGGCTACTACGTCAGGTTGTTCGGGGAGAAGGATTCAAGGATTGGCTCTTGCATCCTTGATGATAATAGGAATTTCACCAAAGAGAGACGGCAACATGCTCCAGGGTTATTGGTACCAAGAGAGATTGAATATTTGTTCTAATTGATTGTTGAACATGTTTGCTGATGAAAGATGAAATCTCTTACCACTATTTCCATATT
Organism: Papaver somniferum; assembly: GCF_003573695.1. NCBI lineage: Eukaryota > Viridiplantae > Streptophyta > Magnoliopsida > Ranunculales > Papaveraceae > Papaver > Papaver somniferum. Next base: position 201,205,948 of record NC_039360.1, read on the forward strand.
TCTAGTTGCCTGCAAAATGTTTTTGGTTCAGTTTAAAATTAGTTATAAGAACTTAGCAAAAAAAAAGCTTCTTTATTCGTCGCTTAAGAGGTTATATTTCCATGTCTTAAGAGGTTAAAGTTTGACGATCCCTTGTGTCAGACCATTATTTGGTCGAACTCGCAAATTTTGCTATCTCAAGCTTGTTCTCAATGTTAGATGCACAAAACTATAATTTGGTTTTAGTCTACTAAAGTCAAGTCTCGGACTAGGATTATAGTATGATAGTTGAATATCAGACATTACTGAATAACCCTTGAAGACTGAAGAACAAAGAAAGACATTTGAAGAATTTCATCAACAAAGAGGTGTGTGAAGACTGAACCATCTGTTGGGTGCAATAATCAAAAACAAGGAAAAATCAAATAAGCAAAAGTTATTGATACTTAGCTCCTTTATAATGGAAGTGATCGATTTGATGAAACGAATGAGCTCCCTATATCTCCGCAACAGCAACAAGGCAAAATTTTGGAAAAACAGAGTGAGTGAGTCACGTGTTCAACACGTTGTCCTTAAGACATTAGCGCCCGGCTACACTCAAGAGTGATGTTATAGCCCTCACAGGACGAATATCTTCAGGATAAAACACCCTACTACACCTACTACTAGCATATGTAGTAGATGCTCAACTTGAGCTTGGCAACTCCGAAAAAACCGTTAAGGAAAATCGCGAACTCTTAAGAAACGCTATAAAATATTTTCCCTTAGGGGTCCCTCTAAAATATAGAGCAACCCCTTTCCCATAGATTTTACAAAAGTAGTGAATTTCTTTATATAATGGAATAAAACAATTTAAGAAGAAAAACTCCCCGATGTGGGACTAAAAGGTTTATATAGTTTCTTAAAACTACTAAAAATTGGAAACTCCACGATGTGGGACTAAAAAGTTTCATTCACAAAATAAAACAATAAATTATAATTTTTTATTAAAACTTTAAAAAATTATTTTTTTATTAATCGTTTTCCAACAATCCCCCACATGAATGAAAACTCAATAAAACATGAAAACACAGATAGATCTTGGTAAATCAACATCCCAACCTCACGATCCAAACAGACTGATCGTGCAAGTGTTGAAATCATACTAGTCATTTCTACGTCCTCTCCCTCACACAAAAGTGTGTTGACCCAGGGTCATACTATGGATTGCATAAATCATAATAGTATTGAGAGCTTTCATCTTTAGTTCTCACATGGTGAGACTATAGGTATCTTTCACAAAGTGAAAAAGCATGAACTAGTGAACCCTTAGTGACCTTTAGGTCCTAAGTTCCAGTAATACCAAAACCATCAAAACGAAAATCACATAAAAGCGCAGGAAATACCATTTTAGGCAGAGGTGTCCATGAGGTCTTGAACCTTTGCTTAGTGAGATATTACCGGAATTACTTGCTAGAGACAGTGAACTATGTCTTGAACTGCTAGCATTTGATGTAATTCGTGATAACAACCACGGGTGATATCTCCAAGATTGCTGCCAAGCTCGTGCCGTTTTGTCCAATTTGGCCCTGGACATATCCTGTTTCTCAGAATGCTCTAGAGAATCAAAGCTCATATTCTCATAGGAAGCGGCCCACTTCCTCATTCAGATAGGTGAGTTTCCATAAAGAGTGTTACTGCTACACCCCACTTCAATCTTAAATTGAAACTATAGAACTCATTAAGACTTCTTAAAAGTCATCCTTCACATGCAGTCACACTATCACGTCTACACCATAGGGAAGGGACAGAGAATAAAATTCTCTGATAGTGTTTACCTTTACCCACCACAAATTAGTTGTCTCATTCGAAACCTTGATCTTGGGATCTCCAGTCAGCAAGGTTGAGTATCCTTCATGGCAAGTTTAATTTATGAGCTTAAGCCCCTTCCCCCTCGATGCATTTCTAACTATCTCTTGGGATAAACCTTTCGTCAAAGATTGCGCGATATTCTCCTTGGACTTTATCCAATCAATGGAAATAACGCGGATTGAGATTAGTTATTTTCAGCTTTAGCTATTATATCTTGGCTAACACAATGTATAAATATAGATGGCACAGGCCTATGCCAGAGAGGAATGTCTTCTAAAAAAACATCTTAGGCACTCGGCCCCCTCTCATGTTTTATCTAACTCAATACTCTCAGATTTCATAATGAATTGAGCAATATATGTTTGTTTGTAAATCTTCCAAAAACAAACCCTGATGCTAGAGTGAAACATATTCACTCGTAGACTTAGACTCCTCTGAGTCAACTATCCAGTTTACGTCACAAAGTCCCTCAAGGACAGCAAGATACCTTTGATAAATCAAATAAAAGGTAATAGAGTATTTTAAGTACCATAATTCTCTACTCAGTGCATCTGAATGCTATTGCTCTGGACTACAATTATATCTACTTAACTTACTCACAATATATGCAATGTCTGGACTCTTACAGTTCATTAAATTTATCAGACATCATATAACTCTTGAATATTCAAGTTAAGATACTCCATTACCCTTTTTTCTTAAGTCTACATGAATAATCGTACGGAGTACAAGCAGGCTTACAATCACACTGATTGTATCTCTTAAGCACAAATTCAAAATAATGAGAATGACAAAGACTACATATGTTAGATTATTTTCTAATCCTCATCCCTAAGATTACATCAACAGGGCCTAAGTCTTTCAAGTCAACGTTCTCATTCAGCGCATGTTTTTAGTGGAATTAATCACATCTATGTTTGTATCAAGTATAAGCATATCATCAACATACAAGCATACAATCACACAGGTATCCTTAACAAGTTACTTGTAAATATACTTGTCAGATTCATTAACTTAAATCCACTACACATTATCATATGATCAAATTTTCCATGTCACTGTTTACGTGCTTATTTTATAAACCATACAAAATTTTGTTCAACTTACAAACTTTGTCATCATAACCTTTCACTACAAAGTCCTCAGGTTGGTCTATGTAAATTTCTTTATCTAATTCACGATTTTAGAAAAGCTGTCTTAACATCCATCTGATGTATCTCTAATTTGTTTATGACAACAATAACAATTAGCATCTCAACGGAAGTAAATCTCGTCACATGTGAATAAGAATCAAGGAAATATACACCTTTTTTTAGTTTATAGCCTTTAGCTACCAACTTAGCCTAATATTTTTCTACAGTTCCATATACCTAATGTTTCCTCTTAAAGACTCATTTACATCTCATGGTCTTATTCTCTGGAGGTAAACTATAAACCTCCCAAGTCAGGTTCCGACGGACTGAGTCCATTTCACTAAATGAAGCTTCTTACCAGAATGGGGTTTCAGTAGATATCAAGGCTTCTTTACAAGTCCAGAGCTTAGACTAAGCTAGGAATGTTATGAAGTCGGCTTCATAAGAAGTCTCAAGTCTAATTGTTTTACTTCTCTTAGGCTCAACCTTAACTTTATCTTCCTTTAAGATAAGTTCTGACTATTTGAAAATAAATCTAGGGGATCAACAACACATCTCTAATGAGGTACAGGTTTAAGAATAAACATGTTCAAAGAACTCAGCATCCCTATATTATGTAATAGTATTCACAACAAAGTCAGAAAAAATCACACCAAAGTCTGAAAAATCAGAACACACAACCAAAAATCTATATGTAGAAGTATACTCAGCATACCTTATATGAAGACACAATCAACATTTTTGGTTTCTATCTACTTCTTTTAGGAAGACGAATGGCAAACTTAGTCAAACACCCCCACACTTCGACGCATTCATAAGAAGGTCATCTACCTATCCATAAATCATATGGAGTTTTATCTGATCCTTAAGGGTACTCTATTCAGGATATACTAGTTAACATGACTGCCTCCCCCCACAAGGCCGCTGGTAATCCTGAACTAATCAACATGACAATTATCATCTTCTTAAGGATACAGTTGTTATGTTCAAGGCTTCTAATTGGTTTTGAACTTCAAGTTTATACATCTTAAGGCTTCTAAGGCATCATCCTTATCCCTAAGCAAGTATACAAGACAGTACCTCGTACAATCATCTACGGAAGTTATAAATCATCTTTTACCACAATGATTTTGGGTTGAACTCATGTCATCTAGGCCTAACTGAATTAATTCTAAAGGATTAGAATTACTCTGAACATTTGTGCTAAAAGGTTTTAAAGCATATTTGATTCTTCACAGATTTCACTTTTGTGTTCAAAGTCTAAACTAAATTTGGGTACGTAGCCTATGCTATCCAATTAGGCATTGACTTATAAGTTTACAGTTACAAGCTTACCACATAAAACAATCAATCACATAAAGAAAGCACAAGAATCAACTATGTTCACATCATCAGATTTTTCCGTTAAGCTTATATAGACCCAAAGTCCTATAACTCTTGCTTAAAAAATAACTGCCTTGTTACAACAAGTTTTCCAGATTCAATTAAGATCTTAAATCTTTTTCCATCTACAATAGAACAAGATACAAGATTCTTGCATAAGCTTGGAACATGAAAACTTCATTCAATGTGAGAGTATTACAGATATGAGCTTCTGCTCGACCTTTTCCTTTTATGCAACCTCTATTGCAGATGAGTTACTCAAAAAGAGTTTCTCGACATCCCCTATCCTCTGATAGGAGGTGAAAATGTCTTTGTTTCAACAAACATTCTTGGTGGCTCCAGAGTCCACCTTCTGGTCTCTCACATTGGTTGTTAAAATAACTTCCGACATCATGTGAATAAACTCGTTCTAATTTGTTTCAACTAAATTAACATTAACTTTCTACTTATTAAGGTTTTATGTTGTCTACACTTTACTACCATATGGCCCGGAATTTTATAAACATAACAATCACCCTTAATTAAAGTAACGTCGGATTCAGTTTTACGAAACATACCTTTCTTATGAAGACTACGGTTAGAGTTGTGTTTGACATTCCCGCCTTTGTCAGATTTGGAAGATTTGTGTTCATCCACATGCGCCTGGTAGCCATGTTCCTTTTCAATTTCATGTCACAATCTTCGTTTATACTCTGACCACGGACACGGTAATTTCCCAATCACCTAATACACCACATCTCAAAAACCTTAGTTCCGAAACGGAAGATAAAATATGAGTTTTGAAGATAATATCTAGATTTACAAACTTCGTTTGAACCACCATATAAAAAAACTCATGATTACCCCATAAAAAATACTTTAGTTAACAACAAAAGTTTGCCCGTCAGAATTTTTCAGGAACATTTGTCTGTTTTGTAAAATATCAAACAAATACTTTTACAACTCCAAAAATTCTGAAATTTTACGTGGGTAACTATCAGGATGTCTACTACGTTGTGTTATAAGGGTTCATCGAAATACCTTCTAGATTAAGAGATAATCTCGAAACTCTACAGCTGACCAAAAAATTATTTTTGTTTTTCACTCCACAATTAACATCCATGATTCACAAACCAACCAACCATTTTCGATTATTACAAATTATAATGTCTTAAGATTGTTGGGTGAAACAATCAAAAACAAGGAAAAATCAAATAAGCAAAAGTTATTGATACTTAGCTCCTTTATAATGGAAGTGATCGATTTGATGAAACGAATGAGCTCCCTATATCTCCGCAACAGCAACAAGGCAAAATTTTGGAAAAACAGAGTGAGTGAGTCACGTGTTCAACACGTTGTCCTTAAGACATTAGCGCCCGGAGACACTCAAGAGTGATGTTATAGCCCTCACAGGACGGATATCTCCAGGATAAAACACCCTACTACACCTACTACTAGCATATGTAGTAGATGCTCAACTTGAACTTGACAACTACGAAAAAACCGTTAAGGAAAATCGCGAACTCTTAAGAAACGCTATAAAATATTTTCCCTTATGGGTCCCTCTAAAATATAGAGCAACCCCTTTCCCATATATTTTACAAAAGTAGTGAATTTCTTTATATAATGGAATAAAACAATTTAAGAAGAAAAACTCCCCGATGTGGGACTAAAAGGTTTATATAGTTTCTTAAAACTACTAAAAATTGGAAACTCCACGATGTGGGACTAAAAAGTTTCATTCACAAAATAAAACAATAAATTATAATTTTTTATTAAAACTTTAAAAAAAAATTTTTTTATTAATTGTTTTCCAACACCATCCAATTTACTCACGACATTTACCATTCTATCTTATGAGATTATGTCATATGACTTTAGTGGATTTAATATTGCAACGAAGAAATTTCGAGTCAAACTTGTCTTGATAAATCTCTTGAAATATGATATAGCAATGGATGTTCGCTGATCCTTAGCAATCTTGGTTAAGAACAATTTATTATCCATGAACTATTTTTGTTTCAAAAGTTGATCATTCGGAAATTGCCCAAGCAATGATATTTATTATCTATTGTTAATGGGAAAGTTTCAAATTGTTTAAAGAGAGTTTCCACAACATACTGAATTCCGGATACTGGATAGGTACGCGTACCCTAGTGATTTGAATTTCGGAATTGGAATAGGTACACATACCCATTCTGCATACCCCATGGTTCTGAGTTCGAGAATGGGGGGTGATAGGTGTCTAAAACACCTAATTTATATCTAGTATTTATGCTTTCTTTGCTATTTTTCTTGTAAATTATATATCTTATGTTTGCTTTTGAGTGTTTAGGTACTTTGGAGTCATTTGGAACAAAAGAAGAAGAAACATCCCAAAAATCTCATCTCAAGTGCAAAAGTGTTGCAGGCGGATTATTTCTCATTATTTGCTTTTATTTCTTCATTTCTGTCTGAAAAGTATGTCGGCTTTAGTGATGCAAATTTCTGTCTGAAAAGCATGACAACTTTAGTGATGTCAAGAAATTGAAGAGATAAAGTGGGCTGAGAAATGAGAGGCGGTTGTTGTTGGCGGAAGAATGCAAAAGAATAAAGCACTCTTTTGGAGCATAAGGGCAGAATCGTCAATTCACAGGTGAGTGGTAGCTGGAGCTATGCGGCAAAGAAAGCGAAGAATGAATTGTCAGTTCTCTGAGACTGACAGGATAAACAATACATGGATAACCCTTATCCGGGTTCTGACTGTCAATAGTATTTCTTATCATTACTACACCCCTAGAATTCAGATGACAATTCATTTCTCAATCATTTGGGTTCTAACACAGAGAGTCCATGGCGGCTCCATTATCACTCCGAGAGAATCCATCTGAGATTAGTAAGGGTTACATCTGCAGTCCAAATTCAAAGAGAAACCTGGGAAGATGCTGTGTTTCCGGTGACTGAAGAATCAGTGGAATGAGCTAGGGTTTGCTGTTTCATATTAAATCCAGATGAAGAATTGGAGATACGGAAAAGATTATTGGATGAATGAATCAGGTGGAAACTGAATCGAATTCGATTATAAGAAGATGGGTCTTTGGTGATACAAGAAATAGAGGAACATCTTAGAAAATCGAATCTGCTACTGTGGATGAAGATTAAAGAAGAAATTTGGGGTTGTTTATGGAATTGAAATCTGATTCAGATGGATACGGTTTGTGGCAAGATTGAGATTCTGTAGGGGTGAATATATGATTGCTGTGTGTTGGTGAATGGCAGTTAGCATAAACAGATTTAGAAGAGGATGGATTTGCTGTTGAAGGGGATTGAGTTAGGGTTTACTGATATTGGAAATTGAGGTGTGTGTTAAGAAGGTACGGAAGGGTTTTAGCTGAAGTGATTTCAGAACGAGATGAACAAAGAAAATGGGTTTATGCTGAAATGAAGTTCTTCCAGTCCTAATATGGGTTTTGGTTGTAAATTCAGAGTCTGGTGCAGGGCAGTTGAAGCAGCTGATGAGCTAGTGTATGTTGCAGCTGATGTGTTGTGATGCAGGTGATGGATAGAAGGGACTGACAATGAATGCTTTGTTAGATGTATGTTAGGTATTTGCTGATATGGAAATGGTGGTGTTGGTTGAGCTGAAATGTTGCAGCTAAGCTAGTTGCAGCTGAAATTGATATGTTAAACTAATTGCAACAACTGAAGTTGAAGCTACAGATGGTGTTAATAGTGGTCTCTGGTGAAGACTTAAGGTGCATAAGAATCAAGAAGAAAGCTAAGCTGAGATGATTGTGTTGCAGTTGGAGCTAGTGGTTGCAGCTCAGATGGTACTGGTGACAAAGTGCAGGGAATTGTGCTTCCACCCAAAGTGCAGATGAAATAGCAGAGAATTGAAGCTGGGGAAATGAATGAATGGGTGCAATTGTGATACAGAGAAGACAAAGTGATGCAGTCGATGGAGTTTGAAGCTGAGAAGAATAGCTCAAGTTCAGGGGTTGTGTTGATTGAATTTAAGTATGCAGAAGTTAGTTGTTGCTGCCATGGGGGAATCTGTGTGGAGCTATGGGCAGAGATCACAAGGAGTAGTTGCAGATGCATTTGCAGGAGGGCTGATGGCTTGACTGGAGTGCAGGTGGACTGTGAGGCTTATTGCAGTTGCAGCCATGGATTGTGGTGGACAAGACTGAGAAAGATATTTTGTTGGTGCTGTGGAGCTGAGATGGAAGTAGCTTTTGTGGTGCAGTGAGATTGATGATTCTGCAGCAGGTGTTATGACAGTTGCAGATGGAATTGAAAAGTGCCATGGGCTAAGCTGCAATGGTGGCATTGAGATGAGTGCAGGGCCATCATGGCTGGCTGCACAATGATGGTGCAACATTGCAGAAGCTCAAGCCTGTGCAATTGCAATGGCTTTGGTTTGTCCACTCAGCCCATACAGCTGAGTAAGATGCTGACTCGGTCTGAATTTGACCGAGTTGACCCTGACCGATCTGACCCGTTGACCGGTGACCGGTTTGACTTTGACGGTCACCTGAGCTATTTTCCGGCCAAAATTCCGGTCACTTTTCGGCGACGATTTGGCAGAGTTTCTACATGGATTTATCTCACTTTTGGGCCACGTGGATTTTCATCTAATGTGCTTTGAAGTTTTGACCTAGTTTTGGAAGGGAGAAAAGCTATAAAAAGAGAAAGTTTTCTACAACTTTGATATCACGTACTATTTTCTACTTGGAGCTTTGGAGAGAACTTCTTTTAGGGTTTTTTTCATTTGTTTTCATCTTCTTTATTTTATTGATTATGATTATGATGAACTCCATTATTATGAGTAACTAAATACAATTATTGGTTATGGGATAAAAGTTGATTTCTCAAGCATGTTACTTATTCTATGAATTAGTTTTGTCTCAACTTTATTGTTTATGATTCATGGTTTATTTTATCATATGATTTGATTGTTTGATTGATTGAGTCCGGAATCAATCCGATTTGCTTTCATATCTAGTGCTATATTAGGGTTTTCAATACGAAAAAGTTGTTTGTCCCTGATTTGAAGTAGCATAATTGTGGGTAGTGCTTGTAGTGATATATCCTACTAGTCACATATGAATCATAACCTTGGTTAAAACGAATTAGTTCTTTTACACGTTTGTTTGCTTTGATTAGTCTTATTCCATAAATCTTTAAGCTTTTAGGGAGTTAAACTTAACTGTGCTTTTACACTTTGGGTTGCTTTCTAGGAAGAATTCACATATGCATCTTTTAATGTGGTTGTGATGAAATTAGGGAAAATTAGCGGGATATTCTTGCGATCAAGGTATCCTAGGACTTTTAATAAATGCGAGATTAAAATATCAATTCTAGTCATTGATGAAAATACATGTTTGTGAATGATACTATCCCATGACCAATATATTCTCCTTATTGATTATTCCAACTATTTGCTTTGCTTTACTTTATTTTATTTTATTTGCTAAAAAAAAAATCTCCCTTGATTATCTTAGAAACTGAAAATTACATAACAACAAAAGCCTCTCTGTGGATACGAATTCTTTCCTACCACTTACTATATTATTGCAGTTAAGTAAGAAAGTGAAATTATATTTGCCGGTTGACAACTGATCAAATTTTGGCGCCCTTGCCGGGAGGCATACGGCTTGTTATTAAGTTTTTAGTTTCTTATCATTACTTCCGCTTCCATATTTTCTTTTTGTTTCTTGTCTTGTTTCTCACTTGTTTGCGAGAATTGTTTTCAGGTACCTAATCCCTGGCTTCTAAAGATTGTAACTATCCAAGGTGCGGAATAGCCACTCGAAGAGGCACACTACTCCAACCTAGTCAAGGTACAGCAGAAGAACAACAATTAGAAGTGGAAGAAGAGTTACAACAAGAAGTTCTAGAACAAGAGGAACCGGTTGAACAAGAACCACCTTTTGAAGAAGAAGCAATGGGTGATGCAAATCGTACACTCAAGGACTTGGCATCTCACAAGTTGAATACAAAACAAGGGTGTATTCAAACAAACTCTACTTTCGATATCAAGCCGGGGTTACTTAGAGAATTACCAAAGTTCCATGGCATGGTGAATGAAGACCCAAACAAGCATCTTATGGACTTACACACCATTGTCACAGCCATGCTTCCAGCGGATGGTGCAATGTTGAAAGTTTTTCGATTCTCGTTGATGGATAATGCTAATGATTGGTTGTGTTATTTACCTCCCGGAAGTATCACAACATGGAATGGGGTGAAGAAACTCTTTTTAGAGAGGTATTTTTCTGCATCAAAGGCTACTCAAATTCGCAAGGAGATTCGCTGGATGAAGCAAAATGTGGGAAAATCCTTATATGAATGTTAGGAACGATACAAGAGATTGGTGGCAAGCTGCCCTCGCCATCAATTCAACGACGCGATGATTATCCAATACTCTCCAATCAAGCGATAGGAATATTCTTGACGTTGCGGGTGGTGGTGCACTAGTGAAAAAAATGGTGGCACAAGGTAGAGAGTTGATTGAAAACATGGCAGCAAACTCCCAACAATTCTTGAGTCGTGGTTCGGATGTGCTTCTTAGGAGAGTAAATGAAGTGAGCGGGGTGGAGGAACTTCGTCAACAAATGGGTAACATGACAACTATGATGCAACAAGTTGCAGCCACGGTGATACCAAGTTCTTCTCAAGGGTATGAAGACTCCAATGAACAAGCTAATGTGATCTTCCCAAATCAACAAAGACGATACACTACAAGAAAATAAGCCATCGGCGACGAAAATCCGAGCGACACATTCAATTTGGTCGCAAAAGATAATTTACACCGACCATTTAAATTTTGATCGCTAAAAAAACACTTTTGCGGCCTAACTAGAATATGGTAGCTGAACTGGTCTAATCAGGTCGCTAAATTTTTAAATAGGCAATCGGAACACAAGATGTAGCTAAACTTTTATAAACGCGACCAAATTTGGTGTCGACGGCAAAAATGCATTTTTTCGATAATATAAATTATCGCTAAACAAGTTTTAAAGTAACTGCAAAGTATTACGTGGTGGACCAAGGAGAGACGTGCATGAGTTGGTTACAAAGGTGAATATCATCCGTAGATTTTTTTGACTTCCGTCTAATCCTACGGTACAGAACTGGTCTGTTCATAGAAAAGTTATAGAAATGCCCTTTCTTTTTTGTTTTCTTACCCAAATGGCCGCTCTGTGGTTATGTTTATATCCAGTATTCTCTCTCAATCCTTAAGAGAAACTTCATTTTCTTCTTTGATTGCTTTGGTTTATCTAGTATTAGTTTACTTCTCATCTTATAATTCATAATTGTACAATTTGTACGGGTTGATTACACTGATGTCATCGTCAAAGATTTAAATTTTGAAGGATAAAGAGGATAGTAGAATCATAGATTCAGAGTCTTAGAGAGATTATAGGAGAAAGAAATTAAGAGGATTCGATGAAGGGGTTCAAAGATATTGTTTTCCGTGTTAATTTTATCAATGGTTTGTGTTTATAATTGTTTGTTTTTCTTACAGAACAAAATCTTTGACATTCCATGATCTCTTTTTTGTTAATTCAGGTGATCAGTGACATCAGTACGCAGGTAAAAAAACCTCTAAGATGCTAGCTGAGACAAATCAGATGAATCTTAGAAATTTGGCATGGGAAAGCAATTGGAACTCAGTGGGTGACCAATCTGATCTGATTGCTCTGATATTTGGAAGGTTAAAATCGAAGGTTGAAGATTGGAATTGAACATCCGCTTATTTACTGTTGTATTTTGAATCTACTGGAGCACCATTAGGATTTTTTTTCTAGTTTTTTTGCACTTACAAGTGTATACATATTAAACAATTGTGTCAAAAGTGAAAATTTGCTCTCTTTTAAGTTTTGTTTCCGTACGCTGGTAATGTCATCATGTAAAGAAAACAAGATTCAACTATTAAACTCTTATTTTCCATTCATCTTCTTAATGTTCATATTTGATAATAAATTTTGGATCAAACAATTTTCATGATAAAAAATGTGTACTATCTTTTATGGGCACAAAAATAAGGTTGGAGCTGTGAAAATGGCGTCACTAACTCAAAATATTTTTTTCTCTGCAAAAAGTATATTTTGTCGCTAATAGATTTTTGCCGCGGCAGACTATGTTTTCGTCGGTGATTCTTTTTGTTTAGCGGCAAAGTTCATTTTAGTCGCTAATGTACATTTTGCGACAAAATAAAACCTTTGGTCGCTGTAACCAATCAGCGACCTACTATTACCGACGATCTGGGCGAGAAAAAAATATTGTCGGCAAAATGAATCAGCGACCAAGAATGTATATTTCGCGACAAACGCTTTTGTGGCTAATGGCAAATTTTCTTGTAGTGGTATGATCCCTACTCCAACATTTACAATCCGGGATGGAGAGATTACCCCAATTTTAGCTATGCAAACAAGCAAGAAGCGGTTCAACAACTTAATTTCAACCATCCGAGTGGATTTCAACCTCAACAACAACAATTCCAGCCGCGTCAACAATTTCAGCAACCACCACAACAACAACAACAACCTCAAAATCAGGGGTCAAGTATGGAAGAGTTGCTGAAATCTTGTATGCAAAGGATAGAGAGCACGGTTAAGGATTTGCAAACTCAAGTTGGTTCTATGGCTATTGAGTTGAACCAATTGAAGGCACAAAATAGTGGGAAACTCCCTTATCAACCTACTAACGCAAAAGGGGATGTGAATTCTATTACGTTGAGAAGTGGTACACAACTTGTGCAACCCGAAGTTACTGATTCGGTCAAGCTGGAAACACCAGAGGAACCTATTTTGGAGGAGAAGAATGAGGATTCTCCCCAAACTTCTGAGGTACCTATTCCTAACTCTAAAACTCCGGTTTCTACTTATGTTCCTCCTTTACCTTTCCCTCACAGATTTGCAAGTTCCAAGTAAGCGGAACTAGAAAATGAGATTTTAGACGTTCTTAAAAAGATCCATGTAAACATACCACTCATTGATGCTATTAAGCAAGTTCCAAAGTATGCAAAGGTGTTGAAGGACTTATGTACCAATAAGCAAAGGCTCAAAGGTAATGAAGTGCTAAGTGCGGGGGAGAATGCTTCTGCAATCTTACAACACAAACTCCCACTGAAATGCAAGGATCCCAGTAGCTTTGACATTCTCGTCACAATTGGTAACACTGCATTTAACAAAGCTATGTTGGATTTAGGTGCATCCGTTAATGTTATGCCTGCATCAATGTATAATTCACTTGATCTTGGTCCTCTTAAAAAGGATGGAATTGTATTGCAATTAGCCGATCGCTCTAATGTCTACGCAATGGGTATTGTTGAGGATGTTCTTGTGCAGGTTAATCAATTAGTCTTTGCAGCTGACTTTTGCGTGTTAGAGATGAATGAAGGGTCACCGGACTCGTCTCTTCCATTGTTACTTGGGCGTCCCTTCATGAAAACGGCGAAAACTATTATTGATGTGGACAAGGGAGCGCTAACTATGGAGTTTGATGGAGAAACAATACGTTTCAATATTTTCGAGACGATGAGATATCCTAGTGATGTCCAATCTTGTTTCTCCATTGATGTTATGGAAACATTGACACACTAAGTGTTTGAATTGAATGGTGAAGATGTTTTGCAAACCGTTTTAACTACATCCATGGATAATGGTGTAGAGTGTGGTAATGAAGTCAAAGAAGCCCTTGGTGATCTTAATTCACTACAAGGATGCCCAGAAACTCATAATATCTCTTTTATTTCTTTACCACGCAGTGATGAAAATCTTGTACCTTCCATTGTTAAATCTCCAAAGTTAGAATTGAAATCTCTTCCAAGTCACTTAAAGTACTTGTACTTGGGTGACAAGGAAGAGTTACCTGTGATTGTTTCTAACGATATTAGTGAATTACAGGAGCAAAAACTTCTACGAGTCCTAAGGAAGTACAAGACGGCCATAGGATGGACAATTGCTGATATCAAGGGTATAAGCCCTTCCGTTTGTATGCACAAGATCCGTTTGGAGGATGATGCAAATCCTAAAAGGGAAGCACAACGTCGTTTGAATCACCCAATGATGGAAGTTGTGAAAAAGGAGATACTCAAGCTTTTGGAAGTGGGTGTTATCTACCCCATATCCGATAGCAAGTGGTTGAGACCGGTGCAAGTGGTACCAAAGAAATCAGGTATGACGGTGGTGGAGAATGATGAGAATGAACTTGTCCCAACTCGTGTTCAAACCGGTTGGAGGGTTTGTATTGATTATATAAAATTGAATGCCACCACTAGGAAAGATCATTTTATATTACCTTTTATTGATCAAATGCTTGAACGTTTAGCTGGACACTCTTACTATTGCTTCCTTGATGGCTATTCAGATTATAATCAGATTGTGATAGCACCGGAGGACCAAGAGAAAACCACTTTCACTTGTCCTTTTGGTACTTTTTCTTATAGAAGGATACCTTTTGGCTTGTGCAATGCTCCAACTACTTTTCAAAGGTATATGGTCAGTATCTTTTCAGAATATGTTGAAAACATAATCGAAGTGTTCATGGACGACTTTAGTGTCTTTGGTGATTCATTCGACCTTTGCTTGAACAACTTGTCTTTAATCCTTGAACGATTTGTTGAAACAAACCTTGTGCTGAATTGGGAGAAGTGCCATTTTATGGTAACTCATGGCATAGTTTTAGGCCATATAATATCTTCTAAAGGCTTGGAAGTTGATAAATCTAAGATAGACCTTATTCGTTCTCTAACTCCTCCCACTACGGTGAGGGAGATACGCTCTTTTGTTGGACACGCAGGCTTTTATCGTAGGTTTATCAAGGACTTTTCCAAGATAGTGTCACCACTTTGTAATTTATTGCAAAAATATGTGGTTTTTAACTTTGATGAAAAGTGTGTAGAGGTATTCAATCGCTTGAAAGAGCTTTTGATTTCATCCCCTATCATTAAACCACCGGATTGGAGCAAGACTTTTGAGCTTATGTGCGATGCTAGTGATTATGCGGTTGGTGCGGTTCTTGGGCAGCATGTGGGGAAGATACCTCATGCTATTTATTATGCTTCTAGAATGTTAAACGAGGCCCAACAAAACTATACAACCACTGAAAAAGAGTTATTATCCATTGTTTTTGCTTTGGAAAAGTTCCGTTCTTATCTAATTGGTACAAAAGTTGTTGTCTTTTCTGATCATGCAGCACTTAGGTACTTGCTAATGAAGAAAGAAGTGAAACCGAGGCTCATACGATGGATTTTACTCTTGCAAGAGTTTGATCTTGAAATCAAAGACAAGAAATGAATTGAGAACACCGTTGCGGATCACTTAATCCGTATTGCTATGGAAAAGGAAGTTATCCCATTGCGTGAAAGCTTCCCGGATGAGAAACTATTCTCAATTGCCTTTGGAGAACCATGGTATACTGATATTGTCAATTATTTGGTGTCTAAACAAATTCCAAAGAACTTGTCTCGTGCTGAGAGGGACAAACTTAAGAAGTTGGGAAACCAATACATATGGGATGATCCATACTTGTGGAAACATTGCAGCGACCAATAATAAGAAGGTGCGTTCCCGAATGTGAATTTAATTCTGTATTGTCTTTTTGTCACTCTTATGCTTGCGGAGGACATTTTGGGAGTAATAGAACCGCTCACAAGGTGCTTGAAAGTGGTTTCTATTGGCCAACCTTGTTTAAGGATGCATATATATTTTTTACAACTTGTGATAGGTGCCAAAGAACAGGCAAGCTAGGTGCTCGAAATCAAATGCCACAAACTTTTATTCAATTTATTGAAGTTTTCGATGTATGGGGTATTGATTTTATGGGTCCTTTTGTCAACTCCCATGGGAATTTTTATATCTTACTTGTTGTTGATTATGTCTCTAAATGGGTGGAAGCTAAGGCCACCCCAACTAATGATTCTAAAGTAGTTTCAGATTTTTTGCAAGCTAATATTTTTGCAAGGTTTGGAATTCCAAGAGCCATAATTAGTGATGGGGGTTCTCACTTCAAAAATAGGTTCTTATAAAACTTGTTGAAGAAGTACAATGTGTCGCACAAGAATGCAACACCTTATCATCCCCAAATAAATGGACAAGCCGAGGTTTCCAACCGAGAGGTGAAATCCATACTTGAAAAGACGGTGAATCCAACAAGGAAGGATTGGATCATGCGACTTAATGATGCTTTGTGGGCTTATAGAACCGCATACCAGACACCTATTGGGATGTCTCCTTTTAGGCTTGTGTATGGTAAACCTTGTCACTTACCCGTGGAGATTGAGCATAAGGCATTTTGGGCTATTAAGAAATGCAATATGGAGATGGATGGTGCTGGAAAGAAAAGGAAGTTACAACTCCAAGAGCTAGAGGAGATTCGCAATGATGCATTTCAAAGCTCACACATTTACAAGGAGAAAACAAAGGCATTTCATGATACTATGATTTCTAGAAAACAATTTTGTGTTGGGAAGAAAGTGCTTTTGTTTAATTCTAAATTGCAATTATTTCCGGGTAAATTAAGGTCACGTTGGATTGGACCTTTCATTGTTACTAATGTGTGTTTCTCATGGTGCAGTCGAAATTCGTAGCATAGTTACATGCAAGGAATTTAAAGTTAATGGGCACCGGTTGGAACCATACTATGAGAAATTCTCTTCGAAGTGGTGGAAGGAGTTCATTTTGTGGATGCAATCCCTCTGGAGGAGTCATAGAAAGCAAGGAGATAGTTGGGCTGACGACTTTAAACCAAGCGCTAAGTGGGAGGCAACCCACCGGTTTTGTATCTTTACCTTTATCTTTTTATTTTTTAAGTATTTTTATCTTTGTTTTTGCATATTATTTGTGTAATTTCCCACCTTGAACTTCACTTTGGATGAGTTAATTTACATTGAGGACAATGTAAAGTTTAAGTGTGGGGGAGCATTTATATGTTTTTAGAGTTTGATGCTTTTTAATTAAAAAAATAATAAAAATAAATAAATAGAAAACTGAAAAATGAAAAATAAAATAAAAAATGATACTCCAAAACATAGAAATATGTGCTTTTAGGATGACACTACCAATCTATGTGGATGAAACCGTTTTGGTTAACCCATTAATTACAAGGGACAAAATTATTCAAGTGTTAGAAATAATATGAAAGTTGTTACCATAGCTCGGAATATCACCATATCACTTTCTATTTTTACTTTTGCAACCTTTATGTTATATATATGTGATTTGGTGGGTCACTAACATCGACTTGTTATTGATGTTAGGATGAAATAGTGTGATTGAGTTACTACAAAAAGATAAAAAAAAAAAGAAAAAAAAAAGAGACCGACCAATTGACCAAATGGAATAAATTTGACACTTGGATAAAGCAATATGTGTGGGTTCTCCCTGTCTCCGTCGCCTAAGCAAGCGTGGAGTGCAGGATCCAAGGGAACTATCATGTAATCTGCTGACGAGAAACATGCGCTTGGATCCACAAGATTCAATCATGATGTCAAAGTAAATAAAAAAATGTTATGGTGCAATAAAATCGACTCCTGGTTCCCTTGTATATGCCAGTGAGTCGATCTAGATTTAAGTTTATTGACTGTTGGTTCCCTTGTATATGCCAGTGTGTTGATATTAGAATTCAGACCGGTAGCTCAATCCAATAGGATTCATAGGTTCATCATTGGAAGCAACCTTCAGACAGATATGGGAAACATCGATCACTTTAGTAAACATCGCAACCAGCTATATCTATTTCCATCTTCTTTATCTATTCATTTGTGATTGTGGTTTGTTAGTTTCTGAGATTGTGGCTTGTTCGACTTTCTTAACATAGCTTAATTTATATATATATATATATATATATATATTAATTTGGATTCATAACAAGGTACCTCCTTTTGCAACCATTTAGGATTCATTCATGGATTTGTCACAGGTAGACAGAGTTTGAAAAATAGGTTTTGTAGGCAAACCTCTTGTAAACCTTCACGAAACCATAACTCATCCACTAGGGACACCTAGGGGTTCAAAGGCTTGTTATTTATTCTAAAAGTGACCATAGGCTCGACGAAACGGAGTTGTATGTATGTTTTAGAATTCTTTTGTTTGATTTGCTCGAGGACTAGAAAAGTCTAAGTGTGGGGGAATTCGATAGGTGTCTAAAACTCCTAATTTTATATCTAGTATTTATGCTTTCTTTGCTATTTTTCTTGTAAATTATATATCTTATGTTTGCTTTTGAGTGTTTATGTACTTTGGAGTCATTTGGAACAAAAGAAGAAGAAACAACCCAAAACTCATCTCAAGTGCAAAAGTGTTGGAGGCGGATTATTTCTCATTATTTGCTTTTATTTCTTCATCTCTGTCTGAAAAGTATGTCGGCTTTAGTGATGCAAATTTCTGTCTGAAAAGCATGACAACTTTAGTGATGTCAAGAAATTGAAGAGATAAAGTGGGTATGAGAAATGAGAGGCGGTTGCTGTTGGCGGAAGAATGCAAAAGAATAAAGCACTCTTTTGGAGCATAAGGGCAGAATCATCAATTCACAGGCGAGTGGTAGCTGGATCTATGCGGCAAAGAAAACGAAGAATGAACTGTCAGTTTTCTGAGACTGACAGGATAAACAATACATGGATAACCCTTATCCGGGTTCTGACTGTCAATAGTATTTCTTATCATTACTACACCCTAAAATTCAGATGAGAATTCATTTCTCAATCATTTGGGTTCTAACACAGAGAGTCCATGGCGGCTCCATTATCACTCCGAGAGAATCCATCTGAGATTGGTAAGGGTTACATATGCAGTCCAAATTCAAAGAGAAACCTGGAAAGATGTTGTGTTTCTGGTGACTGAAGAATCAGTGGAATGAGCTAGGGTTTGTTGTTTCATATTAAATCCAGATGAAGAATTGAAAATACGGAAAAGATTATTGGGTGAATAAATCAGGTGGAAACTGAATCGAATTCGATTATAAGAAGATAGGTCTTTGGTGATACAAGAAATAGAGGAACATCTGAGAAAATCGAATCTGCTACTGTGGATGAAGATTAAAGAAGAAATTTGGGGTTGTTTATGGAATTGAAATATGATTCAGATGGATACGGTTTGTGGCAAGATTGAGATTCTGTAGGGGTGAATATATGATTGTTGTGTGTTGGTGAATGGCAGTTGGCATAAACAGATTGAGAAGAGGATGGATTTGTTGTTGAAGGGGATTGAGTTAGGGTTTACCGAAATTGAAAATTGAGGTGTGCGTTAAGAAGGTACGGAAGGGTTTTAGATGAAGTGATTTGAGAACGAGATGAACAAAGAAAATGGGTTTATGCTGAAATGAAGTTCTTCCAGTTCTAATATGGGTTTTGGTTGTAAATTCAGAGTCTGGTGCAGGGCAGGTGAAGCAGCTGAGGAGCTAGTGTATGTTGCAGCTGTTGTGTTGTGATGCAGGTGATGGATAGAATGGACTGACAATGAATGCTTTTTTAGATGTATGTTAGGTATTTGATGATATGGAAATGGTGGTGTTGGTTGAGCTGAAATGTTGCAGCTAAGCTAGTTGCAGCTGAAATTGATATGTTAAACTAATTGCAACAACTGAAGTTGAAGCTACAGATGGTGTTAATGGTGGTATCTGGTGAAGACTTAGGGTGCATAAGAATCAAGAAGAAAGCTAAGCTGAGATGATTGAGTTGCAGTTGGAGCTAGTGGTTGTAGCTCAGATGGTACTGTTGACAAAGTGCAGGGAATTGTGCTGCCACTCAAAGTGCAGATACAATAACAGAGAATTGAAGCTGGGGAAATGAATGAATGGGTGCAATTGTGATACAGAGAAGACAAAGTGATGCAGTCGATGGAGTTTGAAGATGAGAAGAATAGCTCAAGTTCAGGGGTTGTGTTGATTGAATTTAAGTATGCAGAAGTTAGTTGTTGCTGCCATAGGGGAATCTGTGTGGAGCTATGGGCAGAGATCACAAGGAGTAGTTGCAGATGCATTTGCAGGAGGGATGATGGATTGACTGGAGTGCAGGTGGACTGTGAGGCTTGTTGCAGTTGCAGCCATGGATTGTGGTGGACAAGACTGAGAAAGATATTTTTTTGGTGCTGCGGAGCTGAGATGGAAGTAGCTGTTGTTGTGCAGTGAGATTGATGATTCTGCAGCAGGTGTTATGGAAGTTGCAGATGGAATTGAAAAGTGCCATGGGCTAAGCTGCAATGGTGACATTGAGATGAAGCAGTAGATATGAGTGCAGGGCCATCATGGCTGGCTGCACAATGATGGTGCAACATTGCAGAAGCTCAAGCCTGTGCAATTGCAATGGCTTTGGTTTGGCCACTCAGCCCATCCAGTTGAGTAAGATGCTGACTCGGTCTGACTTTGACCGAGTTGACCCCAGTCCGACTCAGTTGACCCCGACCGACGTGACCTGTTGACCGGTTACCGGTTTGACTTTGCCGGTCACCTGAGCTCTTTTTCGGCCAACTTCCGGACACTTTTCGGCGACGATTTGGCAGAGTTTTTACATGGGTTTATCTCACTTTTGGGCCACGTAGATTTTCATCTAATGGGCTTTGAAGTTTTGACCTAGTTTTGGAAGGGAGAAATGCTACCAAAAGAGAAAGTTTTCTACAACTTTCTTCTAGGGTTTTCTTTCGTTTGTTTTCATCTTCTTTATTTTATTGATTATGATTATGATGAACTCCATTATTATGAGTAACTAAATACAATTATTGATTATGGGATAAAAGTTGATTTCTCAAGCATGTTATTTGATTTTATGAATTAGTTTTGTCTCAACTTTATTGTTTATGATTCATGGTTTATTTTATCATATGATTTAATTGTTTGATTGGTTGACTCCGGAATCAATCCAATTTGCTTTCATATCTAGAGTTATATTAGGGTTTCAATACGAAAAAGTTGTTTGTCCCTGATTTTAAGTAGCATAATTGTGGGTAGTGTTTGTAGTGATATATCCTACTAGTCACATATGAATCATAACCTTGGTTAAAACGAATTAGTGCTTTTACACGTTTGTTTGCTTTGATTAGTCTTATTCCATAAATCTTAAAGCTTTTAGGGAATTAAACTTAATTGTTCTTTTACACTTTGGGTTGCTTTCTAGGAAGAATTCACATACGCATCTTTTAATGTGGTTGTGATGAAATTAGGGAATTAGCGGGATATTCTTGCGATCAAGGTATCCTAGGACTTTTAATAAATGCGAGATTAAAATATCAATTCTAGTCATTGATGAAAATACATGTTTGTGAATGATATTATCTCATGACCAATATCTTCTCCTTATTGATTATTCCAACTATTTGCCTTGCTTTACTTTATTTTATTTTATTTTCTAAAACAAAAATCCCCTTTGGTTATCTTAGAAACTGAAAATTACATAACAACAAAAGCCTCTCTGTGGATACGAACTCTTTCCTACCACTTACTATATTATTGTAGTTAAGTAAGAAAGTGAAATTATATTTGACGGTTGACAACCGATCAGGGGGAGGTACGGACCCAGTACGCATATCCCTGGGATCCGAGTTTACCAATGCCTAAGGTACATAGACCCGCTACATGTACCCTAGGAGCCGAGTTCGCGGACTGCCAATAGGTATGCATACCCGGTTACATACCTACCCAGTTCGGATTTAAGCAGGTGCTCATAAACTATTTTAAAAAATATGTTTGACATTATTACAACGCTCACAAGCACATTAGACAACTTTGTTCACCAAATCACTCTGTTTTTTTGAATCATGGTTTAAATCTTAAGTGTTATTGAACACCTCTTATGATTGTAAGTTCAAAAGTCATACTTGCCAACAGGAAATATCATTGTACACGATTCCACAATCCTGGACCATAGTGAATACGCTTTTGTGTAATTTCAAGATGGACTTTTCACAGGCTTACTGATGCGTGTCGTAACCACAACAAATTAATTAATATTTTTCCACCTAATTAACAGGTAATATAGTGTAGTCAAGTTCGTTCCCAAGAGGAGAAAGAGGGTTTAGTTGTTCGTTCCCAAAAGTCATACTAGCCATGACTATGGTAGATAAGTCCATAAGATGTTTGTTTGGATCTTCATTCACCATGCCATGAAACTTTGGTAACTCTCTAATCAACCCCGACTTGATCTCGAAGGTTGAATTAGTTTGGATACACCATTGTTGTGTATCGAGCTTGTGAGAAGCTAGATCCTTAAGTGTACGATCAGCCATTTCTTCTTCGTCTATATCGGAATCTGCGAACTCACTAGATGAAGAAGGAGGAAGCGGAGTGTTAACCGCTCGAAAGAGGTCCTTTAATTGAGTGCTGAATCGAAGACGTATACCAATTGGACTTGGTTTGCCCTCTTTAAGCATTCACCAAAGATATAGTACCTGAAACAAGATTCTCGAAAACTAAGTTAGATACGATATAGAATCTAACAAAGCAAGAATAAAGCAAAAATAAAATAAAAATAAAACAACTAAAATCGTCCGCTGCTCCCTGGCATCGGCGCCAAAATTTGATGCGTGCCGTAACCACAACAAATTAATTAATATTTTTCCACCTCATTAACAAGTAATATAGTGTAGTCAAGTTCGTTCCCACGAGGATCAAGAGGTTTTAGTTATTTAGTTGTCACAAAAAGGGGGGATTAGTTTTAGATTTTAAAAACAAAAGAAAGTAAATAAAGCAATTAAAAGTTTAAGTTGAAATCAATAAGAGAGATTAGATCAAGGAATCCTTCTTCGTTGCAAAACAATGATTCAAGTTATGTTCTTTTCCACTTTTTATTAGTCACAGATTATCACCAACCGTAGGTAAAGCAGCTAGCTCAGTGCTAAATCCATAAATCCCTATTATCACCGGATACGGAAGTTCTCGACTACCGGATTCTATTCACCAAACCACCTAGTAGTAGCTCACTCAAGATGTAATTTAGTTAAACGCATTAATATTTATGAATTTATTAGGTTGATATTAGTAGTTAGACTCTTAGCTCAAGGTCTACTTGGTAATGTTGTTCCCACACACAATAGCTCAACGGAATCCCTCTGCAAGGTCTTGTGTTTGCTACCTATGTAAAGAGTCAAGAAACGATTACTTATCCCCTAACTTTCACTAGCTTTAGATCAATTAACAAATCAATTTAGTTTGCCTCTTAAACAATCTATCAATCAACCATGAATGTATAAACATTCCTATTAGTGAAAACAAACGATAATCATGTGAAAAACTTCAAAGTAGATTTAAAAACAAAACTAAAAACATGTTAAGAACTAGGAATTCATCCTCAATCAATAAGAAAATTAGCTACTCATGTTTTTGAAATTCACACAAATAATTAAAGGGAGAATTTTTAAAGTTCACACAAATAATTAAAAGAAGAATTTTGAAAGCAAGCAAAAACACAAGTGTTGTGTGTGTAGCGATATGTGTAGAAGTGTGTGGAGAACTTCTCTATTTATAAGCTTCAATATCCTTGCAATCCTCTTAGGAATAGAATCCCTTTCTTTTTGTAGCTCAAATTCCAAATCCTTGTCTTTGCAAAACTGTTCCACCTTCTCCTTCCAAATTCAAGCCCAATTCCTCAAACCCATTTCAATTCTAGGTCTTCACACCCCATGAGAGAAACTCATGCAAAAATCTATTATTTTGGTCGCCGGGAAAATCCTGGAATCACCGGAATTCGGCCGGAAAAGTCATCGTCGTCCACCTGAGTATCACTGCCGGTCACCGGAGGAATATACCGTCTGATGCCGTTACAGTTAACGGTCAGACTGGTCAAACCATTATTCAAGGGATCAAAGGGAGAGAATGAATCAGCCACTGAGTCAGCTGCCTACCTCGGCTGACTGATCTAACTGGGATGAGTCAATTGAGCTGGATAAGCGAATCACTGAGTTAACTCGCCAGTAAGAAAATCTGGTTTTCTGGTGTTTCCCGGCCAAATTCAGGCCATTGGTTTTAGTCTTCACCTGTGATAATCCTAACATTCATCTACCACAATCAAATCATTCATCTGCTACTTCAGCAATAGCAAGATCCCCTTCTGTTCTTCTCCTTATGTGTTGTCGATTCACTGCAGCTTCAGTTCACATCACTCGAACTCCCCTGTTTCAATTGCAAACACCTATATTTAACTCATTCTGCAATATCAACACATAACCCATTCTCTGCATCTTCTTCTTGTCTTCAAACAAATTCAGATCAACACACAACACACCAAAATCCATCCAAACTCGCCTGCAACTCTTGAATCCATCTGAACTTCTTAGCAGCAACCCAAACCCAGCTTCTATTTCCGTCTGCAACCCATGAAAATCATCAGTACCCAATCTTCAGTTCCATGACCTAATTCTTTTCCTCAATTTCTCGATTCAGTTTCAATCCTCCCTGTATTGTTCAACAACAACAATATTCGCTTGATTCGACCGCGGTACAAACATCGCCATCTTCTCCATTGAATCTCTAAGGAACACCTTCAACAACATTTGCATCTACTCCAAATCCATTTTACCATTTTACCGAAATTCAACAGCAGATTCTGTTTACAAACCCTAATTATCAACATCTCTTCCATCCACTGAGTTTGAAGGCAACAACTCCAATTCTTCACTGTAAACTCTAAATCGAGGAAAACCCATCTCAATTTCAGCTTCAATTACTTCTTCAGTTCAATCAAATTTCTATCTACAATATCTTCTCAAACCCTAAATCACATTCAACAGCACCTCCAACCCATGAAACTCAGCAGTTCTAACAACTTCGAACCCTAATTCTTCTGTTATTGAACTCCTTTCATAATTCCGCTCGATCTTTCAGTAATGGAATTTTAGTAAATAGAATTAAAATGATTAAAATTTTTGATTGTGATTGTAGTAAATAGGATTCGTTTCAGACTTGTGAAGGAAATGGAATTTTAGATTTAATAAAATTATATATATACAAAAATACTAACAATGGGTGCGAGAGGTAACCAAGACACTAGATTCCACTATTATGCAAAATTGAATGATAAATATTTCAAAACTCTATTCAATTCTTAAGTCCTCTTTTATCTTTAATTCACTATTAATCATACAGATTCTCAAACATTATTTGTAAACCTTAAGCATAGATTATCAAGAGATTAAACCAAGCATAACCTATCAAACTGAATAACAAATACTTACGACAATCATTCAAATAATTTAAAACTCTGCAAAAGCAGCGATTAGGTGAATTATATAATTAAATGAAATAGTTACCCATTTATGT
Source organism: Papaver somniferum (assembly GCF_003573695.1). Lineage (NCBI taxonomy): Eukaryota > Viridiplantae > Streptophyta > Magnoliopsida > Ranunculales > Papaveraceae > Papaver > Papaver somniferum. The sequence goes on from NC_039360.1 coordinate 201,231,504, forward strand.
TGCGTGAATAGCTTCCTCCATTGCCTTGGTTACGAGGGAATTATCCGCTCATCATGTTGAAAAACCTCTCAAAATATTTCATTGATGCTAAAAAATGGTTTACAAATGATGATAATATGAGAAATACAATAAAACCGGGTTTGTAACAATTATATTTGTTACAAACCAGAGAACTACGACCCTCAGTGACAAAATAAGACTGCTGCAGCTGCGTAGCAAATGCTATAGCAAATAAGTCTGCCTGATGTACGACCCACAGGTGTGAGTCGTTATTACTGTAGAAAAACGACTGTTGGTGCAGGTCCGTTCTTCGTGTTCTTCATGTTCTTCAGCAGCAGCAGCAGCAGAAACCGAGTTTGGGAAAACTCGAATTTCTTCTTCTCTGGCTCTCCTCAGCCCCCCAGACTCTCGACACCCTTTTCTACTCAACCCCAGCAACCTATTTATAGCCAATAGACCCATCGAATCTCGCTCATTCACTCCATATAATTCTCTTTAACTCGGCAGTAAAGAAAATATTTCTGGGAATATTTTCTTTCAGGTTTCATCTTCTCACGCGTTTTCAAGCCTCCAAATTACCGTATTTAACTCCTTCACGCTCCAACAGGCTGTGAGGGTCTTCCATGCACGCACAAAACACGTTGAATCTTCTCCAAATCACGTGAAACCCGTGATATACACGAACTGCCCTGTTTTCAACCCGTGAATTGTTTAGCTGATTCTAGCCAATTCTGGTCGAACCAAACGCCCACAGTGTGTTTAATAGGCCATATCACAACTATCTACCAAAAATCAACCATTGAATCTCCCTAGAACACGTTCAACAATTCGATCAAAAATCTGCAGAAGTGTTCTCCATTTTCCCGCCAAAAACAAAATTCAAATGGAGAAGATGACCTCCCCATAATCCTGTACTGGGGTGCGAATAGCAGATGCCTTTTGGGGTGACCTGGGGTGCCCCTTATCCAACGGTGAGATTCCGAATAACACGTGTCCTCCGGGGCTTTTACCAACTTTTCGAACCGAATTTTCCAAAAAATGTTTATTTTCCAAAGGTGCCTACAAACACATAAAACACCAAAATTAGTACAAACTCGAGTGCCAACAATATATAGTATTGAGATCAAATTAAACACAAAAATGTGTCTATCAAATACCCCCAAACTTATTATTTGCTAGTCCTCGAGCAAAATTTATTTTTGAAAAGATAAAAAGACTATACATAGCACGTGCAGCAGGCCGTTAAACCGCTAGGTGGCCCTAGCGGCGGAGTGTTGTCTCCGGAGGGTTTACCAGAGGTGTACCCACAAAACCTTTACTCCTAATTGGTCACAAGTATCTTAAGAGCTATGAGGACATACATATTCTCAACCTATCTCCAAGTAAGTAGAATGCCAGAGAAATTAAAGGTGTCAGCTCTAAAGCTGACTGAAGAAAAGGGGAGACACATCCACACCACTGCTAGATAAAGAGATATCCGCTACACAGCTAGATAAACATTGTAAGATGCGTCCGCTGCTTTACAGCTGGATAAGCTTAGGAGAGAGATAAAAATGAGAGGGACATCTGCTACACAGCTGGACTAATTACGTGTGATGAGTTAAACCAGTGCTAGAAAGATTTTGTGCCAGATTGAAAGCAGACTAACAAAGCAACCAAAATGCATTTTCTTCGACTCTCTCACAGTGCTCAGTAGAAACAACGCCTTCTTCGGTCTTCAACTGTTGATGGTAAACTCTCGAACCTCATAGAACCTTGACAATTAACTCTTCTCTTCGATTTCTTGCTTGACTTATAAATTTCTTCTTCCCTATGGCCTTATTGAATAAAAAAAACGTAATGATGTTTTTTTTTTCATTTTTTTTTTCATTTTTTTTTTTGAAAACAAAAAATTACAAGACAAAAATTTACATGGCCATGAGAGAAGGACTTTCAAAACTTGGATCTTCGCAACTTGTGAAGTCTTGGTATCATGGATTCTAACAACTTATATCATTTGCTCTTATAACTTCAACTTTGATTTTTGAATTATTCTCTTCTATTGTTGCTTCTAAACCTAAAACGTCTTCAACTTTCTTCATAGATTTTGATGTCGCTCCGCTTGTTGATGATGATAAGTTTCTACTGAGAGAGAGTCGCAATCCAGTAAATAAGACTACATTGTGAGGTTGCTTTGTCTTTCTGGCATTTCCCTGACCTACTTGCCTTTCCATCATGTATGGTTAGGTCTATCACGGTTACCCTCTAAAAGGAACAAGTTCTCTCCTGAATTTCAAGGATCTCAATGTCTTTTTCTCTAATGTCTCAATAAGTTGTTATCTCTAGCATTCTAATTTCTATCTTTTCGGTGAGAAATAATATGTAAACTTAGCTAACCGGATACCATGTGACGCTAGAAGTTTCAAAAGTGCAACTAAAAAGTTTCTCCCATACCCCCAAACTTAAATCTAACATTTTCCTCAATGTTCTAAAGATAAAATTAAAAGCATATGAACAAGGAGAAACTGTTACCATTTGAAGCAAAAGAGTTAAGGAAAGATATTACCATGTCGCATGAGATTGGGTTACCTCCCAAGAAGTGCTAAGTTTAAAGTCTTCAGCCAGACATCGGAAGGAATTAGTCATCTCATAGAATCAAAAAGTAACAGCCGAAATAACTGTGGGTCTTCAAAACCAAAAAGAGCTGACCAAAGGAAACTACAATAACCCAAGAAAGTGAACAAGGATAGCATGCCCTTATCTAGTTTCCTGATTAAGATATTTATATCTAATTGTGGTTCAGGTTCAGGTTCTAAGAAATGGTCTAAATAAAATATTTTCATTGGTTGCGTTTCTTCATAGGTGGGATCCGAATCATTAGGTCCTAGAGTCTGGAAAAACTCAAATATAATCTTAGAAGCGCACAATAATAACCTAAATAACTGAGGATCCTCTAAGTCAATAAGATTTGACTTACAAAATTGACCACAATGAGAGTACTGGTCACTCTTAAGCAAATGTGTCGATTCTAATTTCCTAAAGCATTTAGGTTTAGTCTCACAACTTAATATTCGACACATTTGAAATATAAACGTTCCCACATTTGGAAGAAAACTATTTGGTGGGAAAACAAAGTCAATCTGGGTATCATAGCCTGGGAAAACCACATCAACCAGAGGATGGGTTTCTAACGACTGAACTTCTTCCTGGACATCATTAGGTTCGGGAGAACGAGTATGAAGGTAATCTTGTAAAATGGTCGAGGAAGAGATATCAAGTCCAAAATGAGGGATCTCTGTAAGAGCTAAATGTATGGCACAAGGAGAATGATAATCACCCCCAAACTTAGATTTTTGGGTATCTATAGATAGACTAGCTAAAATTTCCTTAATTTCTAGATCATTGGAATCCTGAAAATAGTCAATTGCTCCTTAGAGGTTATACTCAAGCGACGCATCCTTACTCATATTTAATAGCTCTACGAGTTCATTTTCTTCGTCTAAGACTATTGTTTCTAAGTCGCTAGACTCCAAAACAGCATTTTCGGAATAAACCCGTTCCTCTAAAGCATTATCGGCTTCGTAATCAAAAGGAAAAACTACATCGTCTAAAACGGTGGTATCCCTAATCAAATCCTCGTCCTTTTGAATAGGTGAATAATCATAAAAATTATTTGGATTTGAACTAGAATCATTATAAAGCTCAATTGGATTAATAGATTCCTGATCACTATGCCTACACATTTCAGATTCTTCATTACTACTATCCTCATCATAATAGTACGAAGATGATTGAACCTTATCTAAATAAGTAGTGTCTTTTATTCTAACCCCGTCCTCTAAATTAGGCAAATATTCACTATTGATATCAAGGGTAGAATTAGAAACACTATTTTGGAAATTTAGATCATTTCGAGCAGCATTAGCTAACTGTTCATTTTCTGCCTCTAGACGTGACTGAATTTCACTGAGCATAACACTTATACGTTCACTACTCTCGTTTATCATCTCAGAATACCGTGTACACTCTTCTTTTAAACTGTTCATTGTAACTAAACGTTTATACGTCCTTTTAATCCGTTGTTGGGTCTCTTCTAGAGAAGGAACAGGTTCAGAAATATCATAATCAGGACTAGTTTTTAAGTAATTTTCCAAAAACGCGTAACTAGTACTATAATGTTCCTGATTTTCTTGCTCGTAAGACCAATTCGCGTGTGGATATTAGTTGGGCTCACTATGGTATGAACCATAACCTTGAAAAGGATGGTGTTCCCAACCACTATTCCCAACATGGTCATAGAAAGGATGATGTCCATATTCAAATTCAGGTCGATAATCATTGTATTGGCTTCTATCATACCAGTTCGACATTCTTAATTGCAAGGGAATTCTACACAATCACAAACAAGGCTGACTCGACCAAATCAAACCTATAAAATCTAGCAAACAACAAGCATGATGGCTCCACTTAGATTGTTTCTAGACCAGCTTCTAATCCTTCGAAAGGGAATTCGTTACAATTTAAGCAAACCCATCTGGAATCAATCCGAGTCAAAGTAAGTTGAATTGAGGCGAGGGAAGCTCAGTGGAGCTTTGATACCCAAGGCCTCACCGCTATCACAAGGCGGCGCAATCACGCATTCAACTCACAGAAACCATCATGAACTTCGAAGTATGCTAAAAGAGTAACCAATATTTTTCGAACGACTTTCCTACTAAGCTCGTTACCCTATAGGTCTCTTTCTAGTCAAAATTTTAAGCTTAGGTTCGCGTTTGGTTTCGTTTTCCTAAAGCGGGAAAGAAGGAAACGGTGATGAAATCCGAGTCCTTATCTTAATTTGGCCAGGCCGTCCCCTTTACTAGGAAATTAAAACAACCGTATTCAAATCCTCGGCATATATTCACCTTAAGGCATACAATAAACCCGCTGACAGGGGATTCGCGGGTGTTTCGAAAGCTTACCTCCCGTACCAGACAGGCGCATAACCGCTGAAGTCGACTCGGGCCACGACTCCTATTTCATGTGCGAACCCGAGGGGCCGAGACGATATTGTAATCGTCGTCCTTCCCTGCAAACAGTTTATATTTAATTTTTTTTTATATAACCCTTCCGTAGGGTTTAAAGTTAAAATAAATTGTCAAAAGTCCAGTCCAAAGAAAAGGAAATAATAATAATAATAATAATAATTACAAAAAAATGGAAAGTCTCTTAAAAAAAAAATAATTCTCTCTTCTTTTTTGTTTTTTTTTCTCTCTTTTTTTCTTTATTTTTTTGCTTTGTCTTTTTTCCTTCTCTTTTAGCTTTAAGCTTTGATTCCAAGGTCTTTAGTATCCAACTTCAAACCTGTAATACAAAGACACAACCAAAGAGACGTAAAAAGAACAAATGGAATAATAAAAAATAATAAAAACCTAAAAATTCTACCTAAGCACAAATCCGCGTCGGCGGCGCTAAAATGATTAAAATTTTTGATTGTGATTGTAGTAAATAGGATTCATTTCAAACTTGTGAAGGAAATGGAATTTTAGATTTAATAAAATTATATATACAAAAATATTAACAATGGGTGCGAGAGGTAACCAAGACACTAGATTCCAATATTATGCAAAATTGAATGATAAATATTTCAAAACTCTATTCAATTCTTAAGTCCTCTTTTATCTTTAATTCACTATCAATCATACAGATTCTCAAACATTATTTGTAAACCTTAAGCATAGATTATCAAGATATTAAACCAAGCATAACCTATCAAACTGAATAACAAATAATTAAGACAATCATTCAAATAATTTAAAACTCTGCAAAAGCAGCGATTAGGTGAATTATATAATTAAATGAAATAGTCACCCATTTATGTTGCGTGAATAGCTTCCTCCATTGCCTTGATTACGAGGGAATTAGCCGCTCATCATGTTGGAAAACCTCTCAAAATATTTCATTGATGCTCAAAAATGGTTTACAAATGATGAGAATATGAGAAATACAATAAAACTGGGTTTGTAACAATTATATTTGTTACAAACCAGAGAACTACGACCCTCAGTGACAAAATAAGATTGCTGCAGCTGTGTCGCAAACGCTGTAGCAAATAAGTCTGCCTGATGTACGACCCACAGGTGTGAGTCGTTATTACTGTAGAAAAACGACTGCTGGTGCAGGTCCGTTCTTCGTGTTCTTCATGTTCTTCAGCAGCAGCAGCAGCAGAAACCGAGTTTGGGAAAACTCGAATTTTTTCTTCTCTGGCTCTCCTCAGCCCCCCAGACTCTCGACACCCTTTTCTACTCAATCCCAGCAACCTATTTATAGCCAAAAGACCCATCGAATCTCGCTCATTCACTCCATATAATTCTCTTTAACTCGACAATAAAGAAAATATTTCTGGGAATATTTTCTTTCCTGTTTCATCTTCTCACGTGTTTTCAAGCCTCCAAATTACCATATTTAACTCCTTGACGCTCTAACAGGCTGTGAGGGTCTTCCATGCACGCACAAAACACGTTGAATCTTCTCCAAATCACGTGAAACCCGTGATATACACGAACTGCCATGTTTTAACCCGTGAATTGTTTAGCTGATTCTAGCCAATTATGGTCGAACCAAACGCCCACAGTGTGTTTAATAGGCCATATCACAACTATCTACCAAAAATCAGCCATTGAATCTCCCTAGAAAACGTTCAACAATTCGATCAAAAATCTGCAGAAGTGTTCTCCATTTTCCCGCCAAAAACAAAATTCAAATGGAGAAGATGACCTCCCCCTAATCCTGTACTGGGGTGCGAATAGAAGATGCCTTTTGAGGTGACCTGGGGTGCCCCTTAGTAATTGAGGTGCCCCTTATCCAACGGTGAGAGTCCGAATAACACGTGTCCTCCGGGGCTTTTACCAACTTTTCGAGCCGAATTTTCCAAAAAATGTTTATTTTCCAAAGGTGCCTACAAACACATAAAACACCAAAATTAGTACAAACTCGAGTGCCAACAATATATAGTATTGAGATCAAATTAAACACAAAAATGTGTCTATCAGCTGTGCCTCCATTTTCGTCTCTCTTTTTACTTCATTGATTTCAGGCGATGGAATGATTAGGGATGTTTGAGAATTCTTGTTTTAGGGTTATAAATGAATTTGGATTTAGACACCCCAACTGATAAGAACCACCTAGCTGGTATTCCCGTTAGCTTCAACTGGTATGTGTTTAACACTCCTTCAAACAGGGTTGCCCCTTAACCTTGACCAGGCTCCCAATAATGACAGCCTCTGAAATTTCCTTTTTGCCCTTTCAGCTCAAATTGGGTGATATCTTCTTCTTTTTCTCCGTACGACTCCAGAGTACCTAATAACTCAAAAACATGCGTAAAATACATAATTTACAAGAAAAATAGCAGAGGAAGCATAGACAATAGATAATAAATAGGATGTATTCTACACCCTATCAAATTCCCCCACACTTAAACTTTGCTAGTCCTCGAGCAAATCAAACTAAAACTTACAACTTCAAAGCGTTCCAACGTCCCAAGCATCCAAAGAGTTATGAGGACATAGAGTTTCTGCATGCTAGTAATAGGAAGTTTTAAATACCAAAGAACATATCTTCATTCTTAAATGTTGAGTGAGAAATAACCACACCATATGAGAGAATGCGTGTTTGAGAAGCGATCAATAAGCATTTCGCCTCGACTTCTGCCTCACCAAAAAGGGTTTTATGAAATTGCACTCAAAAGACGTACTTTTATGGTTCTCACATGTGTGCAGGTAGGAATGAAGAGAGAATTCCTGCAACACGTTGAATGGTGGGAAGGACAACTTCCGAAATATTTTAAAAACCCACATCTTTTAACGTTTTGAAAAACCATTTTTCTGACGATCTCTAAGAAAGGAAATCAACCATTATTATTGAGGATGAGATTACTTACTTATCTTCACATCTGATTACAAATTATGATAACACCACTCTCACGGCATCCAATAGAAACGTCTTCTACTCCTCGTCTTCATCTTCTTGGTCTTCGTCTTCAACTATTGATGATAAACTCTCGAACTTCGTAGATCCCTGACAATTTGTAACTCTTTACCTTAAATCCTTGTCGCTTGAAACTTCCTTAATATATTTTTCCTTCCCCACGACTTATTAAATAAAAGATAAAAACAAAGATTTCTCTTGCCATCATTTTTTTTTTCATTTTTTCATTTTTTTTTATTTCCTTTTTTTAGAGACAAGAGAAATAAAATACAAAACAAAGTGAAAATAAAAACAAACCATGGTCATGGGAAAAGTACTTTACCGCTTGATTCTTCACAACTTGTATCGTCTCGAAATCATAAACTTCAATAATTCTCACCTTTTGCTTTTCTTTGCTCTTGTAAATAAGTCTTCAACTTGGATATAAAATTACGCTCCTTACATGTAAGTCTTTAACATGTATATATAAAATCCGCTCATTATATGTTGCTTTACTTGGATATGAAATTTACTCTTTTCCTGTTCTGTTGCTTGTAAACCTTGAACGTTTTCAACTTTCCTTATAGATTTTGATGTCGCTCCCTTGTCGATGATGATGGTGTTTCTATGGACCCGTTGTTGTCGAGAGAGAATGGTGCTAACTGCAAATCGAACTACAAGAAGGAGTCTTTCATCTATAGATGTCACCCTCATGATTGACAAAATTAGCACTCAAGAGATCAAAAAGTAGTGCTTCTATTGGTGGTAGGTTAGGTAGCTCACCATTCTACCCGGAATTAACGTACGGTGACACACACTCAAAAGAAAGCTCTTTAGTTATTTATAAAGAAATCTGGTTGGTGCCTCGCATGATATAAATAGGGTAGTCTCCACTAATGATTGATCAGCAACTCTAATAATGCATGTCTCCCTGCTCCTAATCTGCATCTACGGCATGATTAAATCCATTATTTAACACTCTAACAAGCAAGAAATCCGAACGTAGTTCCCTAACACTTCCAAGTTCAGTTATGTCGGTCAGAATTCTCTATGTAAACATACCCAGAAGTATGCTAGTGACTCTAAAATCTCTACAAGTTGGAGGTTTTATGCAAAAAATTTTTTTTTTAAATAAATGTTTAACCACTCCCCCACACTTAAACCTTACAGTGTCCTCAATGTAATTGAATCCTCCTAGTAAAGTCAAGGTGGGAAATCCTAACATGATATGGAACAAGGAAAATAAATAAACAAAACAAAAAGAAAATAAAAAGCAAAAGGATAAGAAATACAAAACCTATGGGTTGCCTCCCATTAAGCGCTTGTTTTAAAGTCGACGGCCCGACTTGGCTCTTGCTTCACATTACTCCTCCAGAGGGAGTGAATCCTCAAATGAAAGTTCCTCCACATTCACATATGCGATGTTCTCGTAGTATGGCTTCAATCTATGGCCGTTGACCTTGGAAACCGAGTTGTCTCTAAGACTAGTAATTTCAACTGCACCATAAGGAAAAACATTAGTAACAACATATGGTCCAATCCAACGGGACCTTAACTTTCCAGGAAATAATTTAAGGCGAGAATGATATAAAATGACTTTTTGTCCCACTTTGAAGCTTTTCCGAGAAATCATCTTGTCATGAAAAAGCTTGGTCTTATCCTTGTAAATCCGCGCACTCTCGTAAGAATCATTACGTATCTCCTCTAGCTCATGCAGTTGTAACTTTCTTTGCTTCCCCGCTTCATCATACTCCATGTTGCATTTATTTATCGCCCAATAAGCCTTATGTTCAAGTTCAACCGGAAGATGACAAGCTTTACCATAAACCAACCGATATGGAGACATTCCAATTGGTGTCTTGTACGCCGTTCTATATGCCCAAAGTGCATCATTAAGCTTAAAGCTCCAATCTTTCCTTGTAGTATTCACCGTTTTCTCAAGAATGGACTTGGTTTCCCGGTTTGAAATTTCCGCTTGTCCCCTAGTTTGTGGATGATAAGGCGTACCAATCTTATGTGTAATGTTGTACTTCTTGAGGAGAGCGTGGAAAGCCTTCTTGAAATGTGATCCTCCATCGCTTATCACCACTCTTGGTGTACCATGCCTAGTGAATATGTATTCTCTTACAAAATCACAAACAACTTGAGAATCATTAGTTTTGGTGGCTCTAGATTCCACCAATTTCGAAACATAATCCACCGCAAGAAGTATATAAAAATTTCCATTTGAATTGACAAAAGGGCCCATAAAATCGATTCCCCACACATCAAAAATCTCAATGGTGAGGATTGGTGTGAGTGGCATTTGATTTCGAGCACCTAGATTTCCCGTTCTTTGACATCTATCACACGATTTGCAAAAAACATGTGCATCTTCAAACAAGGTTGGCCAATAAAATCCACTCTCTAGAACTTTGAGAGCGGTACGTTTAGAACCAAAATGGCCATCACAAGCAAGAGTGTGACAAAAAGAGAGAATATATTGAAATTCGGAATTCGGCACGCACCTTCGTATCATTTGATCCACGCCATATTTCCATAAGTATGGTTCATCCCACACATATTGCTTGGATGTCTTCTTAAGTTTCATCTTTTGGAAGTTAGACATTGTATTAGGTACCTTCCTTGTTACCAAGTAATTCACTATATCCGCGTACCAAGGTGTAGAATTTTCCAAGGAGAAAAGTTGTTCGTCCGGAAAGCGGTCTTGTAATGGAAGTTCTTCTTGAGACATAACAAGTCTATTGAGATGATCCGCAACGGTATTTTCCACACCTTTCTTGTCTCGAATTTCTATGTCGAACTCTTGTAGCAATAGGATCCATCGGATTAGCCTTGGCTTAGCTTCTTTATTCTTTATTAAGTATTTAAGTGCGGCATGATCGGAATATACAATAACCTTTGTGCCCACCAAATATGATCGAAACTTTTCCAATGCAAAAACTATAGCCAATAACTCCTTCTCCGTGGTAGAATAGTTGATTTGTGCATCATTAAGGGTCCTCGATGCATAGTAGATAACATGGGACAATTTGTCCACTCTTTGGCCCAAAACGGCTTCAACCGCATAATCACTAGCATCACACATTAATTCAAATGGAAAATTCCAATCCGGTGATTTGATAATTGGCGCACTTGTCAACATTGCCTTCAATTTTTCAAAGGCATCCTTGCATTCCTTGTTGAAGTCAAAAGGTACCTCCTTTTGTAATAACTTGCACATCGGCATGGAGATTTTGGAGAAATCCTTGATAAACCGCCTATAGAAACCTGCATGGCCAAGAAATGAATGGATTCCCCTCACCGAAGTGGTATATTGTAAGTTTCTTATTAAATCTATCTTTGACTTGTCCACTTCGAGCCCTCGAGAGGACACAATGTGACCAAGTACTATGCCATGGTTTACCATAAAGTGACATTTCTCCCAATTAAGGACAAGGTTTGTGTCTATGCATCGTTTAAGAACTAGGTCAAGGTTGTCTAAACAACTATCAAAAGAATTGTCGTAAACACTGAAATCATCCATAAATACCTCGATGATGCGCTCCACATAGTCCTAAAATATACTAACAATGCATCTTTGGAAAGTAACCGGTGCATTGCAAAGACCAAACGACATCCGTCTATATGCAAACGTTCCAAACGGACAAGTAAAAGTGGTCTTCTCTTGGTCCTCCAGTGCAATAACAATTTGGTTGTATCCCGAATAACCGTCCAAGAAACAATAATAAGAATGCCTCGCTAACCGCTCCAACATTTGATCAATGAAAGGTAAAGGAAAGTGATCCTTTCGGGTTGCGGAATTAAGCTTTCGATAATCAATGCACACTCTCCAACCGGTTTGAACTCTTGTAGGAACAAGTTCATCGTCTTGATTTCTAACAACCGTAACACCGGACTTCTTTGGTACCACTTGTACCGGACTAACCCATTTGCTATCGGATATTGGGTAGATCACCCCTACACTTAGCAATTTGAGTATCTCTTTCTTCACAACCTCCATCGTGGGAGGATTAAGCCTACGTTGAGCATCACGTACCGGCTTCACGTTCTATTTCATTAGAATTCTATGCATGCACACGGATGGACTAATGCCTTTGATGTCCGCAATTGTCCACCCAATAGCCGTTTTGTGCTCTTCCAAAACTCTAAGCAAACGGTCTTCTTGTACCGGTGTGAGGTTCTTTACAATAATCACCGGAAGCTCATCTTCATCTCCCAATAAATCATACTTCAAATGTTCCGGAAGTGGCTTCAATTCTAGCTTAGGCGCCTTCACAATAGATGGTACAAGTAATTCATCATCCATGGGTAAAGAAATATATGAAACATTACCCTTTTTAGCTTCTTGCAATGCCGTCAAGGCACCACACATCTCCACCAATTTCTTGGAGATTTCAACATCCAAATTAGACAATCCGTGGATGTCCAATTCAATGCTCTTTTGCAACACCACCTCAAGTTCGTCCTTTCGACTCAATTCCACCATTTGTTGCGCTAACGAACTAACCAAATCAATGGAGTAAGCGGAATGCACATCACTTGGGTAGCGCATGGCTTCAAATATGTTGAAGTGTATTATCTCCTTATCGAATTCCATAGTAAGTGTACCCTTGTCAACGTCAATCTTCGTCTTTGCGGTCTTCATAAATGGCCTCCCAAGAAGTAAAGAAGTAGATGACCGATTCTCATTGTTGTCCATATCCACCACGAAGAAATGAACCGGAAAAATTAGCTCATTCACTTGCACTAGCACGTCTTCTACAAGTCCCTTAGGATATATGTTAGACTTGTTTGCTAATTGGATAATAACTCTTGTATCTTTCAAAGGTCCAAGATTCAAGGTGTCATATATATCGGCCGACATTACACTTATGGAAGCTCCCAAGTCAAGTAAAGCATGTCCAAACCTTTTTGTACCAATAATAATTGGCACCGTGAAACCACCGGGATCCGTGCACTTTGTAGGCATCTTCTTCAATAGCATAGCCGACGCACTCTCGCCAACTTTAGTAATTTCATTATCAAGCAACCTATCCTTATTTGTGCATAATTCCTTCATGAACTTAGCATACCTTGGCATTGTCTTGATGGCCTCTATGAATGGGATGTTGATTTCTATCTTCTTTAAGATATCGATGAGTGCCTTGTCTTGAGCTTCTTTCTTGGACTTAGCAAAACGACTAGGAAAAGGAGGCGGAGTAGTGAAACTAGGAACCGGTTCCTTGGATTGGTCGTTTGGTGTCGAATTCTCCTTTGGTGCGACTTCCTCCTTGTCTTTGACTACCTATTCACTAGTTTCTTCATGATGATTAGGACTCTCCACTTGTCTTCCACTTCTTAACGTCACCGCATTAACATTCTCTCTTGGATTCACAAATGGTTGTGAAGGAAGCTTTGTGGATGCTTGAGATTTCAATAGATGCACATCGGTTGCCAATTGTCCCATTTGGGTTTCCAAAGCCTTAATGGCCGATTCATTCTTTTGTTGTCTTTGTTGTAACATAGAAGTAAGACCTTGCATGCCTTGCATTAACGCATTGAGCTTGCCATCACTCGAAGAATCACGCTCCTTGACTTGTTGTGGTTGGAATTGTTGTTGAGGTTGGAAGCGTGATTGTTGGAAACCACTTTGTTGCACATATGGATTAGGAGCCGCCGCTTTCTTATTGGCATAGCTAAAGTTAGGGTGATCCTTCCAACCGAGATTGTACGTATTGGAGTATGGATCGTACCTTGGCCTTTGATTTGGATATAAAGCATTTACTTGTTCGGTCTCATCATCCGGAATAATTACCGCGGCCATTCGTTGCATTACCCTTTCCATGCTCCCCATCCTTTTTTAAAGGTATGATGATGAATCACTAACTTCATGCACTCTCCTAACCGTTGTTTCTCCTCTTGTGTAGAATTATTGCGAGTTCGCAGCCATACTTTCAATCAACTCTCTAGCTTGGGTCAACGTCTTGTTCATTAGTGCACCACCACCTGCGGTGTAAAGAAGAGATCTATCACTTGGGTGGAGAGATTCATAGAAGTATTGGAGTATCATGACGTCACTGAATTGATGGTGTGGACAGCTTGCCACCAATCTCTTGTATCGCTCCCAACATTCATACAATGACTCTCCCTCATTTTGCTTCATCCCACAAATCTCCTTGCGAATTTGAGTAGCTTTTGAGGCAGGAAAATATCTCTCGAGGAAAAGTTTCTTCATCCCATTTCATGTGGTGATACTTCTGGAAGGAAAATAATACAACCATTCCTTAGCATTGCCCGCCAAAGAGAACGGGAAATCTTTCAACATTGCTCCATCTGCATTAGTCTCCGGTGGAAGCATAGCCATGACTATGGTAGAGAAGTCCATAAGATGTTTTTTTGGATCTTCATTCACCATGCCATGAAACTTTGGTAACTCTCTAGTCAACCCCGTCTTGATCTCAAAGGTTGAATTAGTTTGGATACACCATTGTTGTGTATCGATCTTGTGAGGAGCTAGATCCATGAGTGTACGATCATCCATTTCTTCTTCGTATGTATCGGAATCTGCGAACTCACTAGATGGAGAAGGAGGAAGCGGAGTGTTAACCGCTCGAAAGAGGTCCTTTAGTTGAGTGTCGGATCGAAGACGTATACCAATTGGACTTGGTTTGCCCTCTTTAAGCATTCACCAAAGATATAGTACCTGAAACAAGATTCTCGAAAACTAAGTTAGATACGATATAGAATCTAACAAAGCAAGAATAAAGCAAAAAAAAGAAAAATAAAACAACTAAAATCGTCCGCTGCTACCCGGCATCGGCGCCAAAATTTGATGCGTGTCGTAACCACAACAAATAATTAATATTTTTCCACCTAATTAACAAGTAATATAGTGTAGTCAAGTTCGTTCCCACGAGGAGTAAGAGGTTTTAGTTGTTTAGTTGTCACAGAAAGGGGGGATTGGTTTTAGATTTTAAAAACAAAAGAAAGTAAATAAATCAATTAAAAGTTTAAGTTGAAATCAATAAGAGAGATTAGATCAAGGAATCCTTCTTCGTTGCAAAACAATGATTCAAGTTATGTTCTTTTCCACTTTTATTAGTCACAGATTATCACCAACCGTAGGTAAAGCAGCTAGCTCAGTGGTAAACCCCTACATCCCTAGTATCACCGGATACGGAAGTTCTCGACTACCGGATTCTATTCACCAAACCACCTAGTAGTAGCTCACTCAAGATGTAATTTAGTTAAATGCATTAAGATTTATGAATTTATTAGGTTGATATTAGTAGTTATACTCTTAGCTCAAGGTCTACTTGGTAACGTTGTTCCCACACACAATAGCTCCACGGAATCCCTCCGCAAGGTCTTGTGTTTGCTACCTGTGTAAAGAGTCAAGAAACGATTACTTATCCCCTAACTTTCACTAGCTTTAGATTAATTAACAAATCAATTTAGTTAGCCTCCTAAACAATCTATCAATCAACCATGAATGTATAAACATTCCTATTAGTGAAAACAAACGATAATCATGTGAAAAACTTCAAAGTAGATTTAAAAACAAAACTCAAAACATGTTAAGAACTAGGAATTCATCCTCAATCAATAAGAAAATTAGCTACTCATGTTTTTAAAGTTCACACGAATAATTAAAAGAAGAATTTTGAAAGCAAGCAAAAACACAAGTGTTGTGTGTGTAGCGAGATGTGTAGAAGTGTGTGGAGAACTTCTCTATTTATAAGCTTCAATATCCTTGCAATCCTCTTAGGAATAGAATCCCTTTCTTTTTGTAGCTCAAATTCCAAATCCTTGTCTTTGCAAAACTGTTCCACCTTCTCCTTCCAAATTCAAGCCCAATTCCTCAAACCCATTTCAATTCTAGGTCTTCACACCCCATGAGAGAAACTCATGCAAAAATCCATTATTTTGGTCGCCGGGAAAATCCTGGAATCACCGGAATTCGGCCGGAAAATTCAATGTCGTCCACCTGAGTATCACTGTCGGTCACCGGAGGAATATACCGTCTGATGCCGTTACAGTTAACGGTCAGACTAGTCAAACCGTTAGTCAAGGGATCAAAGGGAGAGAATGAATCATCCACTAAGTCAGCTTCCTACCTCGGCTGACTGATCTAACTGGGCTGAGTCAATTGAGCTGGATAAGAAAATCACTGAGTTAACTCGCCAGTAAGAAAATCTGGTTTTCTGGTGTTTCCCGGCCAAATTCAAGCCATTGGTTTTAGTCTTCACCTGTGACAATCCTAACATTCATCTACCACAATCAAATCATTCATCTGCTACTTCAGAAATAGCAAGATCCCCTTCTGTTCTTCTCCTTATGTGTTTTCGATTCACTGCAGCTTCAGTTCACATCACTCGAACTCCCCTGTTTCAATTGCAAACACCTATATTTAACTCATTCTGCAACATCAACACATAACCCATTCTCTGCAGCTTCTTCATGTCTTCAAACAAATTCAGATCAACAGACAACACACCAAAATCCATCCAAACTCGCCTGCAACTCTTGAATCCATCTGAACTTCTTAGCAGCAACCCAAACCCAACTTTTATTTCCGTCTGCAACCCATGAAAATCATCAGTACCCAATCTTCAGTTCCATGACCTAATTCTTTTCCTCAATTTATCGATTCAGTTTCAATCCTCCCTGTATTGTTTAACAGCAACAATATTCGCCTGATTCGACCGCGGTACAAGCATCGCCATCTTCTCCATTGAATCTCTAAGGAACACCTTCAACAACATCTGCATCTACTCCAAATACATTTTACCATTAAACCTATTTTACCGAAATTCAAAAACAGATTCTGTTTACAAACCCTAATTATCAACATCTCTTCCATCCACTGAGTTTGAAAGCAACAACTCCAATTCTTCACTGTAAACTCTAAATCGAGGAAAAACCATCTCAATTTCAGCTTCAATTACTTCTTCAGTTCAATCAAATTTCCATCTACAATATCTTCTCAAACCCTAAATCACCTTCAACAGCACCTCCAACCCATGAAACTCACCAGTTCTAACAACTTCGAACCCTAATTCTTCTGTTATTGAACTCCTTTCATAATTCCGCTCGATCTTTCAGTAATGGTTGTGCCTCCATTTTCGTCTCTCTTTTTACTTCATTGATTTCAGGCGATAGAATGATTAGGGATGTAAGAGAATTCTTGTTTTAGGGTTGTAAATGAATTTGGATTTAGAAACCCCAACTGATAAAAACCACCCAGCTGGTATTCCCCTTAGCCTCAGCTGGTCTGTGTTTAACACTCCTTCAAACAGGGTTGCCCCTTAACCTTGACCAGGCTCCCAATAATGACAGCCTATGAAATTTCCTTTTTTCCCTTTCGACTCAATTTGGGTGATTTCTTCTTCTTTTTCTCCGTACGACTCCAGAGTACCTAATAACTCAAAAACATGCGTAAAATACATAATTTGCAAGAAAAATAGCAGAGAAAGCATAAACAATAGATAATAAATAGGATGTATTCTACACCCTATCACTTACATGGATTCCTAATAAGAATTTAATCTAAATTGAGAAAGTGTTTTCTTGGATATTAAGTCATCCTATCTCGAATTTGAAGCTATCTAGAGCCTTGAAAATATATAAAAGAGGCTCTTACAACAGGATTTTTCAATCCCTGACACTTATGTGTCCTAGTTTCTAAGCTAGAGTTATCGTCAACCTAGGTTTTTCGTGAATTATATTTTAGAATACGACTTAAAGACTTCAGTTAGGGATTTGTAAACTCGGCAAGACTATCTTTTACCTGATAATTCTTGTATCTAGATCTTTTTTTATTGATCTTTGAGTTTTTCGTAATCTCATATTAGGAACGAGATAGATAGAAATCACGAAGTTCTCTTTGTCACAGACTTTGTGATTCCTCAAGATATATATCTAAACTCTTCTTTGATTTGTTTGGGTTGTTCTTGAGAGGTGATCAGTAATCCAGGCTTCTCATCTAACTAAGTGTAAGTTTTATAGACTCGTGAAGCTTGCTGGACTTTATCTATTGCAAACAAATTTCAAAACCATAAGCAGATTGGTAGCAAAAGTCTTCACTTAGTTGATTCTTCAAGGGGTAATTCTTTAGTTGATATCTCGAATCCATAGGTAAAGATCTTGTTATATCCTCAATTGCTGAAGAAATGATCTTCGAGCTCCCCGAAGATCCTGATTCAGAATCTAAAGGGGAACTAGCCATAAATTTTTCAAGATCATTCTAAAATCATTAAACATAAATTCTCTGATATAAACAACCTCTAAGAAAAGTGCGTTGATTAGTGTGCTGATGATTTCAACCAAGCTCTCAATAAAAACGTGATATCAATAAACTCATTCATGAACTGAACCCAAATAGAGGAAATGTTAGTATACTTGAAGATATTGTTAGAAAAAACGATGCACGAGAAAAACGACTGGTTGAGACTCACTCCTCAGAAATGAATAATCTCTATTTATTGAAAGAAAAGGATGAATCTGATCTTACCTTGGTTCATGAGCAGTATAGTTCCTTGAAAAAGGAAATAATGACTTAAAGTGCAAACTTAGCTCAATATTTGATAAAATCTTTGATTTTCCCTCAAAGATATTATCTGACAATAATGAATTCACCCCTGCTTCAACTGATAAACGATGGCGAAACACACATAAAAAAATTAGCACCAATTAGAGCTTCTAAATGAGATCATGTGACGAATACCTTTTCTGATATTTTTCAGTTTTGTTCTCATTGTGGAAAAAGGGTCATCTTGCATTGGATTGCTTTCATAGGAAGAAATATATTAACAATCTTTAAAAATTGATTTCTTTTGCAGTCAAGGAGGTAACTAGTCTTTCAGCATCTGAAAGGTGTCTTAAACACTTTTATTTATTATTTGCATTGTTTACGCTTTCTTTGTTATTTTCTTGTAAATCATGTATCTTATGGTTGTTTTGAGTTTTTAGGTACTTTGGAGTCATTTGAAGCAAAAGAAGGGAAAATCATCCAATTAAAGTGAAAAGGGAAAAATAATCATTTCACAAGGTTATCACCAGCTGAACTTTACTTAGGAACTGTCACTTCTGGCAGCATGTATCTGAACAACGAGTTCCTAAAGCTATCCCAATCATTACCTAACCCTAAAAACAAGAGAAATGTTTCTCTTATCATTACTCTCTACCTAAAATTCAGAGACAACAAAAGAAATGGTTGCGCAGTGATGCAGAGGAAATCGAGATCGAGAAGGAAGACTTGTTAAGTGGGTTTGATGATTGAATTTAGATAATACATCTCATGGTGTTATTTCAGTGGGGATGTGAAGTTATGGTTCAAGTGAAATGGATTTGGATCTGTGGTGTTTCGGATATGGGAATTGCTGTTCTTGGCGTGAACAATGAGAAATTGAAGATGAGAAAGAAATAATGAAGATTAAGGAAAAGTTAGGGTTGTTAATGGACAAAGGAGATGAGTTTTATGTTGAGTTTACCTTATAGAGCTATAAAATCAAGAAATCAAGACAAAGATGTGATGGTCATGAAGTTAAGAAGAATAATTTGTTGTTGGTGATGATTTGTGATGAATCTGAGTTCTAAGGAGAAGGTGCAATTTGCTTGGTGGTGGATATACAGGGGCAAGTTCAGATTTGAGACATGGGTTTTGTTAGAGCACTGCTCGGTCGAACTCGCAAGCGTTGCTATCTCAATCTTGTTT
Organism: Papaver somniferum; assembly: GCF_003573695.1. Classification (NCBI taxonomy): domain Eukaryota; kingdom Viridiplantae; phylum Streptophyta; class Magnoliopsida; order Ranunculales; family Papaveraceae; genus Papaver; species Papaver somniferum. Next base: position 201,251,125 of record NC_039360.1, read on the forward strand.
GTCAAGTTTAGTTTCCAAAACTATAAGTCTTGATTTTTAGTCTATTAATAGCTAGGTCTCGGATTAGGATAGTAAGTGTAGTTGAGCATTATACTTCACGGCGTTCATCAATTGAAGACGAAGAACTACTAAGGGGAGCCCGTGGAACTTCATCAACAAAAGGTATGTGAAGACTTGAACTCATATATCACTCAAAAGTCTATCTACTCTATCTCATATTTGAGACAAAAGTAGTATATCTATATAGACTTCGATTATACATATTTGATATTTTGAGCTGAGTTTAACTCGCTTACATATTTCTCGAAATATGTACTGATAATCTTTCGCTTTAACCAAGTTCATCTTATATTCTTGACGAAAGTCAAAAGATGATCATGTGAAAAAAATCGCCTGGTAACATCTTACATGATTTGTGTGAGACAGTCATTTGATGTAGAATCAGAATGTTTCGTATTGATCATTCGATCACTTGAAAATTGCTTCGAAGCTAATAGTTTATGTGAGAAAACTATTGTTGTCTTCGAAGAATGTTTCAATGATTGAAATGGAAGTTTAGAACAATTAACCATGATTGGATATAACACAGTATGCATACTTGTATGTTAAAATGTTGCATATCATTCCAAATCCGGGAACCATAATATGCATACCCGCATGCGTACTGGTTGGTTAATGGAAGTCCGTGAACTTAGTATGCATACCCGTATGCGTACTGGCGTAAAGTTCATGTCCGGAAATTCAACTGTGTTTGGAGGTATGCGTACCCGTTGGCATACTGACGAACCCAAACTTAGTCTGGCCACTTAGGTATGCGTACCCATTTGCATACTTGAGTAGGTTATGTTCTAAAATCGGTTAGTTCATGAACTAATACATTTATATATTAAGGAATGCAATCTTTTGCAAACCGTGGATATAATGTTCATGAATTGATTCAAGTGAATCAAAATCGGTTTTGCTTCAATTGTGTCTTGTATACTTCTATAAAAATATAAACAATTGAACAACTTTAGAACTAGTTTCATTTGAGTCATTAAAATAAGTTATGGTTTAGATGAATAAGGTTGATATGAAAGTGTTCATATGGCTAACTTCAGTTAACTATTGTTGAGCCAACAAGGTGCACATGTTTAGGTAGGGTTATTCATATCTAAATGAAGTCACTTTTAATTTATGTGTAACAAGCTAAGTTCGATCTAACGGTTGAAAGATATTAGCTTGAGTCTAATCAGGTTTTCATCTAACGGTGAATATCGAATGCTTTGTTACCAAGGTAGCATTGATTGCAAACCCTGATTTGAAGACTATATAACGGAGAACTCTAGCAACTTGGAAATATAATCCCCACACCTCCTGTGTGATGCTAGTTGCGACTAGAGTCGATTCTCCTTTAACCTTAGGTTTTTCCAAAACCCTGTAGGTTAACGACTTGAAGTCTTCATTGGGATTATGAAGCCAGACCCAACTATTTTCTCTGTAGTTTCTTGTTCTGATCTTGCTGTTTTCTATCGTATTGAGTATTATCTTCTCTAAGATTTGCTTGAGATTTAGTCTCCGATAGGCAAGATAAAAAGTAATCACAAATATCTTCATCTCATCGTTTGTGATTCCATAATATCTTGTTTCGCTACCATACAATTAAAATTATTGTAAGGTGATTGATATTACTAGGATGTTCTTCGGGAATATAAGACCGGTGTATCAATTGGTTCTTGTTCACCTTGATTTATCAAAAGATGGAACAATACTTTTAGGTATTACTGTGGGAGACAAGTTTATCTATCAATAGACTTTTCTATGTGAGACAGATTGGTTTATCAAGTCTTCGACTTTGGTTCGTAGAAACTCGTAGTTGTGGGTGAGATCATCTAAGGGAATCAAGTGCGCAGAGTCATGTTGGGATTCAGAGGCGTAAGGAACGCGACTGTACCTTGATCAGTGTGAGATTGGTTAGGGATCAACTACATTAAGTCCGAAGTTAACTTGGAGTAGGCTAGTGTCTGTAGCGGCTTAATACAGTGTGGTGTTCAAATCTGGACTAGGTCCCGGGGGTTTTCTGCATTTGCGGTTTTCTCGTTAACAATTTTTTTGGTGTCTGTGGTATTTCTTTTCCGCATTATATTTGTTTATATAATTGAAATATCAGAGGTTTTGCCTAGTTCAATCAGTTAGATAATCCAACCTTTGGTTGTTAATATAAATTGATTGACACTTGAACATTGGTCTTTGGTACCGTTCAATTTGTTTCGCATAATAATCAGGCTCGCGGATTTCTATTTGTTTGATTTGCTGATTACATTGTGAAACAGAGATACACTCTTGGATATATTTCCATTAATTGAGTTTTACTGTCTAGTTGATTCTGTTGGAATTATATTGGAGTTTGTCCATACAGATTGCCTAAACGAAATATTGGGTGAGGTTGTTAGACCCCCGCTTTTTCAATTGGTACCAGAGCAGGCAAACACATTTAAGACCTTATAAGTCTGTGTTTGTAGAGATCTGACTTTATGGAAAGTAGTGCTATCTCTGATAAACGCATCACCAGAGACAAAAAGTATGTTTCGATAAAATCTATTAAAGAGAAATGCTTGTCGATCTCACATATAGATCAACATTCTGTTCCTAGGAAACAGACAAGTATTGATATGTATTACCCTGATATTCTTAATGAGAATCTGATTCTGAATTAAAAAGGGAAGCATCCCGAGAGAGTACATCGATTTTAAATCTTGTTGGAATCCAAGCAGTTGAAACCAATAGGCTGAAACACAGGGTTAATACAATGGTTGGTATGGTAAAAGTTCGTGATTCCCAACTAAAGGCTATTCAAAAGGAAAATGTTGTAAGTTGTTCATCACGAACCTTACTCGAGGGTAAACTCAAAGAAGATGTCTGTGAAATTGAACGACTATTGAGTAATCTCTCTATTCAAGATAAAAGTCGTTCTGGGGAGTCTGTTGTGCCGAATACTTATGACTCTGCTCTTAATACATCTTCAGAAGCTAAACTTGAAACCCTTCTTGTTGATAAAAAGGTGTTTGGTTCTTCCACTAATCATGGATTTTCCACGTCTTACGGAAGGAAGAAATCTTTTAACGATTTTTCTAATGCTACACACTCTAATCACTACGGTGATCAGAAAGTATATTTTTTTGTGATTCAAAAGGACATGTTCAACAGAAAACCAAACTGAAGATAAATGACTACTTTTGTCGACTTCATCACACCTTAGATTTAATACTCAAAGGTGTAACTGACATTCGGATGTCTAAACCTATTGGTGTTAGTACTCACCTTGTGAATTCATTCCAGGAATGTCAGTTCAATTTTCTCATCGAACGTTCGAACCAATTGTAGCATCAATACAAATCGTTCAAGGAGATTTCAGAAAGGTTCCTCTCAACCTAATGTGAAGAATGATGTTCAAGATGTGAAAAAGGCTCCTGTAGATGGAAGCAACAATGGAAATATGAAGGACAACCTTAATCTGATAATTGAAGGATACAATGATCTTATCAACAGGCTGTCAAAATCCTCCATACAAACTTCTTCTGGTAAGGACTCTAACTTAGTCTCATATTTTGATGATAACAAGTTTTACGATAATTTTTCACATCAAGAAAGATTCTCTCTTAGAATTGGAATAAAGAAAAGACTCAATCGTGAACAACATTCATTTAAAGAGCTTAGGGCTCATACTCGTGCTAATTAATCATAAAGGTTGAAATCTTACTCATAAAAATCTTGTTGAGTAAGACTTGTTAATAATCAGGTATACTTTTGGCAAAATTCTTTCTGATTAGTTGAGCCATTTTATTATCGTCCATAGCTTAACTATTATCCACAGACAAATTTTCCTAAGTATTGGTTGTGTCTCGAGAATCTCTTCGTTTTTATTGAGAAGTTTCTGTTGCAACTAAGTTTCCTGCTACTCTTGTGCTCTAAATTTTTTCTCTCTGTAGAAATATAAAATTTACCGAGCCAAAATTTGTGAAAGGAAATCTTCACATAGAAAATTTTTACTACTTTGTCTTATCATGTAAAAAGGTACGTTACAGGCTTAGTTTTGTTTTTTCTTTTGAATCGTCTTGTGTTCGTACAAGTACCCTTGACTTACTTGTTACAAATTGTTTTTAGAAACCCTAAATGTTATCGTCCCTAAGAAACCAATTTAAATACCCAACCTATCAAGTCACGTACGCATACTCTAGGTTACTTTCTTCTTGTCAAGAATGTCTTCACCTTCTCGCTCCTGTGATTTTGCAAGAGGTTTTTGTTGTGATAACACAACAAACTAACACAGATTGATAAGGGTCTATTCTCAAATCACTAGGATAAGATCCTGGTTGATACTTTGAAATGGTGAAGAACAAGTATTATTTAGAAATGAGTTGATTATTCATTAGAGAAGAACAACCGTCTCTCATCAGCTTTTAAGGCAACAAACCCTATTTGCTAAAGATAGGCTAATCCAGACAGTACACTTGTCCTTAACAGACCGGTGGTTTACAGCTCATTAATACAGCCCATGATTGCTAACGACTACCTCACTAACTGTCTTATTACTAAGGGCACTCAGGTACATAACAATGCCATCTCCTTCGAAAAAAATCCTTGTCCTCAAGGATTGAAATTTGGAAAGTGTGCATGCACATTTGCATAGTCTTCCCAAGTAGAATTCTCTGCAGAAGCGTTTTTCCATTGGATGATAAGTTGGTCCACCTGGCATCTTCCTCGTGCAACAGTTCTGGAGTCTAAAATAACAGCAGGATGGAGAATAATTTGGCCCTCATAGTCAACAACTGGAAGAGAAGGAGAAGGAGTGTGTGTGGTGCCAATCTTCTTCTTAAGTTGAGACACATGGAAGACTGGGTGGATTCTTGAGATGAGAGGTAATTGCAGTTTGTAAGCAACAACTCCTATCTTCTGCAGCACTGGAAATGGGCCATAATATGTGGCAGAGAGCTTAACATTCTTTCTTAAGGCAATGGAGGAATGCCTGTAAGGGTGCAACTTTAAGTAGACCATGTCTCCAACATCAAAGGATCTGTCTACCCTCTTGGTATCATCATACAATTTCATTATTTCCTGAGCTTTATGAAGATTTTCTCTGAGTAAGTTGAGAACTTCATATCTCTGCTTTAAGTACTCTTCCACTGAAGCCACAGAAGTAATGACAGTAGAAGGAAATGCAAGGTATGGTGGTTCATACCCATATAAATCTTTAAAGGGACTCATCTTGAAGCCTGTGTAAAAGTTAGAATTGTACCACCATTCTGCTAATGGAGGCCATTTGCACTAATCCTTAGGCTTGTATCTAGACATGCATCTTAGGTATGTTTCTAAGCATGCATTAACCTTTTCAGTCTGGCCATCAGTCTGAGGGTGATAGGCAGTGTTGAGATTCAACTTGGTTCCTAGTGTCTTGAATAACTCTTGCCAAAAAAAACTAGTGAACACCTTATCTCTATCAGATACAATGGAGTTAGGAAGGCCATGAAGTTTGATTACCTGATTGAGGAACTCCTTAGCCACAGAGAGAGATGTATAAGGGTGTAGAAGAGGAATGAAATGACTATACTTAGTCAATCTGTCAACCACCACTAGTATGACATTCTTTCGTTCACTAAGAGGAAAGCCTTGAATAAAGTCCATGGAAATGTGTTGCCATGGTTGAGTTGGTATGGGTAGAGGTTGTAGAAGACTTGCAGGGTGCTGGTGTTCACTCTTGTGTCTTTGGAAAATGTCACAGTTAGAGACAAAAATATATACATCTTCCCTCAGTTTTGGCCAATAGAAGTTGGTTTTAGCTCTTATGTAAGTGGCATGTATACCAGAGTGGCTACCTATAGCTGAAGAATGGACTGAGGAGAAGATAGTGTGTCTACTGTTTGAAGCAGATCCAACATAGATTATCTTCTTATATTTCATAATACCTTCTTGATAAGAAAAGTTTGGTGTAATAGAAGGGTTGATCAAGAATTGAGATAAGTTGTTGTGCTTTAGGATCACCTTCATAACTTGCAACAATCTCTCGAGCCAAAAGTGGTGTAGTGACAGTGATGGAGAGACATTCAACAGATGGATGAGGTCTTCTTAACAAAACATCATCAACTTTATTTTTTGAACCCTTTTTGTATCTGACTTCATAATCAAAACCAAGAAGCTTTATTGCCCATTTTTGTTGAACCACAGTTGAAAGTTTTTGTACAAGCATGTATTTAACGCTTTGGTGATCTGTCCGAATGATGAATGATGTCCTTGTAAGTAATGCCTCCACCTAGTAACAACTTGAGAAATTAAAAGCATTTCCTTTTCATAAGTAGACAGAGTTGTAGCTCTTGGACCTAGAGGTTGACTGAAGAAAGCAATTGGTCTACCTTGTTGCATGAGCACTGCACCAATGCCATTCTCACAAGCATCAGCTTCCAACACAGAGTCTTTGGTTAAGTCAGGGAAAGCCAATACTGGAGTTTGAGTCATGGCTATTTTAAGATTATGAAAAGCTGTAGTGGTTGCATGAGACCAAGTGAATGCATTCTTTTTGAGAAGCTCAGTAAGAGGTCTGCTGAGAATTCCATAGCCTTGTACAAACTTCCTATAGTAACCTGTGAGACCCAAAAATCCTATTAATTCCTTGATGTTTGATGGAAGTGGCCATTCAGTCATACTCCGGATTTTTGAAGGATCAACTTTAACACCATCTGCATTTATAATGTGTCCCAAAAACTCAATTTCAGGTTGAGAAAAATAGCATTTAGATAGTTTAGCAAAGAGTTGGTGCTGCCTGAGTAAGCTCAATATGATTTTCAGGTGATGGATATGTTCTTCCAGGCTGGAACTGTAAATCAGTATATCATCAAAGAAAACCAAAATGAACTTCCTCAAGTGGGCTTGAAAAATATCATTCATGAGATCTTGAAAGGTGGATAGTGCATTAGTTAATCCAACGGGCATTACTTTGAACTAAAAGTGTCCATGGTGTGTTCTAAATGTTGTTTTAAAAATATCATCCAATGCCACTCTGATTTGGTGATAGCCAGATCTAAGATCAATTTTTGTGAACCATTTAGCACCATGGAGTTCATCCATCAGCTCTTCAATAATTGATATTGGAAATTTGTCTTTGATAGTGATTGAGTTAAGTTTCTTATAATGAACACAAAACCTCCATGTCTTGTCTTTCTGTTTTACTAAAAGAATAGGAGCTGCAAAAGGGCTATGACTTGGTTGAATAATACCACTGGATAGCATGTCTTTAACCAAGTCCTCTACAACATTTTTTTGAACATAAAGGCATTTATATGGTCTCACAGAAATAGGTTCAGAGTTTGGTTTGAGGGGAATGGTGTGATCCAAACTTCTTTGTGGTGGTAATTGAGATGGTTCAGAGAACACATCTTGAAACTGTTGTAGGGTGGTGGATATTTCAGGTGGTGGTGGTGTTGAAATGGGTTCAGTAGAGACAGAAAATAATTGAGCTATGACACCATGTGAATGTATGGTGAAAAATTTCATAACTACAATACCATTCATATGCATTAAGGTAGGTTTTTGATGACTGCCAGAAAGTGTGATCTTCTTACCTTGATATTTACATGTAATGCTCAGTTTGGAGAAATTAAATAGAACATCACCTAGATGTTTGAGCCAATCAGCACCAAGTACCATGTCACAACCACCAAGTGGAAGAAGCCGCATTGAACCATAGAATTTATAGCCTTGCATTGACCACTGTAATTTTGGGCAAACACCAGAACTGATAGTCTTTTCCCCATTAGCTACAGTTACTAGTAGAGGTGCAGTAGAAGCATCATCACATTGTAAAGTCTTGGCCAATTCACAGTTAATTAAACTATGAGTACTGCCAGTATCAATTAAAATAGAAATAGATTTCTTGTGAAGAATACCAAGAATTCGAATTGTTTATCCACTGGTAGTTCCTGTGAGAGCATGAAGGGAAATTTCCATGTCAGAGTCGACTGGTGAAGGTTGTTCCTCAACTGGTTGTTCTACCGAAATCACATCAGGCTCTTCTTGTAAGGATGTATCCACCATGAATAATTGTTGAGAAGAAAAAATATGGACAGGTTTGTAGTACTCATCGCAATTATAACAGAGACCTTGTTCTCGTCTTTTGCGTGCTTGTTCTGGAGTAAGGCATCAGGTGTTATAGAGTGCATAGTTTTAGGTGGTGGTGGGGTTGGAGGTTTATAGGGAGATGGCTGTGTATAGGTGGGTTTGGGAGGGTAGTTGGGTGAATTAGATTGTCTCGATGAGAAATTTTTATTGAAGGACTTGGGTGTGGTTTTGTGAAGTTGTTGATGATACAAAACAGTTTGTTCCTGCATCTTAGCAAGTGAATAAGCGCGCAAAAGAGTGGTTGGGTGAAACATGAGAACGGAATTCTGAATATCATCCTTAAACCTCCAATGAAACTATTGATGAAGTAATTCTCAGGCAAATCAGGGTGTAAGGTGAGCAAAAGTGCCTTAAAATGTTCAAACTCCTCAAAGAATGCATCAAAAGTGGTTGTATGAGCTAATTCATTAAAGTTACCAACAATATTCTCATTTGCTGGATTTTCAAATCGCACACAAGCTTGATGACTTGATTCGAACCAAGAAACAACAGATCTAAAAGACTACAAGTTTAAAAGCCATGTTTCAGCCTTACCATCGAGATGCATGGCTGCCATTTTCACCTTCTGCAATTCATCAGTGATATTATGAAGCTGGAAATAGTGATTGCACTTTTGAATCCAGGAGAGAGGGTTATCGCCATCAAATCGAGGAAAGTCGAGCTTAGGTAGACGCTGAGTAATGGGTATTTCTCGATCTTCATGATGTATTTTTTAATTTGAAGATTCAGGTCTGTTTGGATCAAATCCATTAGAGTCTCTCTGGGATTTTTTTTCTTCAATATAAGATTTGAAATCTGTAACTGTATCCGTCAGCTGATTCTTGAACTCGTCTTTAGTCATCATCTTGTCGATCTTATCATTCATTGAGTTGATTTGTAATTTATGTGAATCATATTTATCTTGTAGATCTTTGCAAGTTGGATTACCGCTTCCTCCCATAGTGAAACAAGGATTGAATGGCTCTGATGCCAATTGTTGTGGTAACACAACAAATTAACACATATTGATAAGGGTTTATTCTCAAATCATTAGGATAAGAGCCTGGTTGATACTTTGAAATGGTGAAGAACATGTATTGTTGAGAAATGAGTTGATTATTCATTAGAGAAGAACAGCCGTCTCTCATCAGCTTTTAAGGCAACAAGCCCTATTTGCTAAAGATAGACTAATCCAGACAATACACATGTCCTTAACAGACCGGTGGTTTACAGCTCATTAATACATCCCATGATTGCTAACGGCTACCTCACTAACTACTCCTACTAACTGTCTTATTACTAAGGGAACTCAGGTACATAACAATTTTCTTGATAAAGGTATTGGTTTCAAGTCCAAAGGGAGGATGAAAAGAACCCTAGTATATGTTGATGGTCAAAATCCTGATGCCTCATTCTACTATGCCTATTCTCATCAAGATGTTGAGAATGAGGAGATGGTTTCGGCTGAAGTGGCTCATGATTTTCGTGAATACTTTGAGGAAGCAAAACTGCAGCTCGTTGATACTATGAAGGGTCTCGATGTGTTAATAACTGAGTTGGAAAAGGTTAACTCTAACCTTGTTCTCATGAAAACACATGTTAAAGATCTTATCAATGAGGATATCTTCTCTGAAGAAGCAATGGATGTTGTCAATCACAAGCTCAAAGGCCTCAAGACCCGTGAGGGTTCCGGAAAAGCTTTTTGATTTCAGTTCATGATCGGTTTGGTTGGCTTAAGTTTTTTGTTTTTGCTTGTTGATTTTTATTTTGTCTAGGAAACTTCTTATGAGAATTTATTCTTGTGTTTTAAGAAGGATAACTAGGGTTTGGAATAGCAATTATTGTGAGTTCACATAGCTATTGCCTAAGATTTTCATCTTGCAATGTTTTTAGATTTATTTATTTAAATTTTAAGTTTATTTGGAAGATGATTTTGCAGTATTAGTCTTTATTGGTTTCATATATTGCAATTTTTTTTATGGGATATGTATGTTTGCGTCCGTGAACTATGATTGTCCCATAATTGTCAAAAGTTAAGCCTATTGTGTCATTATGATGGAAGATAGGATAAAATTTTGATTACAAAGATTAAGTCTATGATATCATTATACAAATACTGATAAAAAAATAGAATGAATCTTTGAATATTCCGCAGTATTTATCTCTCCCTGATCCACTTCTATGTGAAAGTACTGTGCGGCTCCGTAAGTTCTCTTATGTTGAGCATTTCCGATTAAATTAATCATATATTCACTTGTGGTTAGTTTAATTGAGTTTTCTGGATACAAATTCATGTAATTTTTTAATGTCCAAAGAAATCCTTCTTTTCTTGCAAAAGTAAGGTCTCTCTGGTTGTTCTTTCGGGAATGATATTTTATGGGGGAGAGTTCTTAATTGAACTTGTGCTTAATTTCCAAATATTTGTGGGGAGTGCGGCTGTGGAATATCGTAGGAGTTTTCTTGTATCTTTATGAACTCCTTGATGAATGCATTTAGATTCGACTATATGATTGCATCTAAACAAAGTTGATATGTTTTCATTTAGTCATGAAGAATCTCTATGAGAATTTCATTGTGATCCCACTAGTTTTCGTACCTTTGCCAATTTATATTGACAAAAAGGGGGAGAATTAATGTGTAGTTCACACTACAAATACATATGGTTTACGGATCATTATGTAAGGGGGAGTGCTTTTTCATATGAGATGAAGTATTGACTATGGGAAATGATACATATCACCATAGTATTTGTAGCGCCTCCTAAGCTAGCAGCTGACTAATCCAAGAGATTAACTAAATAAAGAGGCACTAAGAAACCAAATCATAAACTTAAGCATTCAATTATAAATCTGCTACAAAACTTAACCCAAAACTAACCCCGCTCAGAAATATATATACATGAACTCCTCTCAAATGATACATATAGAATAGTCATTTGGTTTACAAATAGAATATATAACATAATAAACATATCAGAATATAACCAACGAACGAAGTCAACTCCTTGGAGATTTCGCTGCGCAACTTTGATCTATCTCTGAAACTGAAAGTGGGAATGGGTGAGCACATCATCCCTAAAAAGGGTGCCCCGTAGGAATAATATCTAACTTTCATGCAATCATTGGAAATGATTTGAAAACAATTCATGTTTTCCCTAAACACTAAAACGCAACCAATTTCACATAGGTAAACAATAATGTATATGGAACTAACTCCTTCCAAACAATATATAATATGGTGACTCGTCCCGCACCTAGATAGCTATATGGTGAACTCGTCCTGCACCTATTAAGCATAGCTCGAAAGTGAGTAGTATAAATGAAGGAGCAGCATCCTATATACCACAGATGGAAATTCTCATTTCCAAACAATCAAATGGAAATTCTTATTTCCCAAACAATTCATGAAGACAAACAAAGCATTACATCCTTTCCAAGCAATGGAAAGATTAAAAGAAATCAACAGTATTTTCGAAATTTTAAATAAAACAATGCATGGAATACACAATCAGATAATGCGTGAATTTGTTAAACTTAAACTTTGGTAAAAGAAAACAACAATAATCACAAAAGAGTTAAAAGTATTCCCACCTATTTTGATGACAAGCCACGCCTACCTCGAGATCCACGATCCACTGGTTCGTCCTTTTAATCGATCGTTGCTAATACAAACTAACTGTTAATCACACAAGAACTCTAAGAATCTAGCCGAAACGGCTCACACTAGTATCATACAAGTCTATCTAATGGTTCTAAGACCATTTATGACTTTACACCTTTTGACTCTCTATATTTAGCATAACTAAAGTTTACTAATTCAATTAGGTTGGTTCTATAGTCCATTAACTAAGTCTTATGAAGATCTACAACTTTGTAGAGGAACCGAAGGTCAATTCGGACCATAAGAGGTCCAAAATATCAAACTAAGAATACAAGATACTAAGCCCAAGTTCTCTAAACAAGCCCATTAACTAAGGTCCAGTCCATGTGAGTCAACTAACGGTCAAAAGTAACGGTTAAGGGTCAACTAACAGCGAATGTCTAAGTCTAGGTCAAAGTCTAGTCAAAGTCAAGGTCTGGTCAAGTCTGGTCAACTGAGTTAAACTGAATCAAAGGATTCAACTTAGTCAAGATCCACTAAGTCAGAAAAAACAGAACCTAAGTCAGACTACTAACTCAGCTAACTGAGGTCAGTCCTGAGCTAAAAACCACACTATCTTTCTCTAACCAATTTATCACTTCTACTAGGTTATACCCATAAATTCCACCACAACAACAATACATTCAGTTCAAGAAAAACTTCACAATTCAATCACATAAACAAATTTAGATTACCTGCAAAATGCAGTTACAAGCTTTCTCTAGAGAGGATAAACTCAACACCTTCATCTAACCTTCATCCCTATATCACAGTCACATAACATCTCATTCAACATCTTTAGTCATAACTTTTATAAATTCACTACAACTTAACTCTTCCCTGCAATTGATATAGACCAATTAACATTACCAGAATCTATGTTCCTGCAATATAGCTCAACTGCAACATAATCTGGCCCAACTCAGTTCAACTCTTCTTCCTTTCTAGTTATAACTGCCCAGTTCAACAACATCATCAGCTCTCTGTTCTTTAAATTCAGTATCATCCTTTCCACCAACACCATTAATTTTATCACTACCAGCAACAACTCATAAAACCATATCCACCACAATTCATCCAACAGATCAATCACCTACAACTTCAGTTAAATATCTCAACTACAAACTTTCTTGGCCTCACTCAAACTCAGCTCATATCCTCACTACCAACAGTTCCAACTTAAACCCATAATCTGATACACAACTGCCGCTAAATTCAACAACATCATCACTACCAGTGCAAACAATCCTTGACACCCAACATCATTCATTTAAACAATTCATAACCCTTGCAACTAGCATGAACACAGACAACAACACCATTTAGTTCTACCTTCACTCCATATTCAGTTCACCACTAAATCAAATCCAACACATACAACTACAGCTCAATCCAATATCCCCTTTTTAGTCTCTTCCTGCACAACCTGAAATCTCAGTAACATCATTCACATGAACTGCAATCTCAGAATCACCACTCACTCATTCATAAACTCAATAATCTTCATTCCTATAACTCAACTATAATCTAAATTCCACCCACAGCTTCATTCTAAACTCATCCCAATCTCAGTTTCATTCATAATCACACAAACTCAACAACACCTCATATTCAACACCACCATCACCACCAGCTATCCCTAATATTTCACCTGTCACAGATCAAACAGCATTCTCTTTTCCACCTATACTTCTCATCTGCAGCTTCATGTCCTCCACACAACATCATTTCCCACTATTTCTCACTGCAACACTTTAATTCAGTTTAGTTTAACATCCCCAATTACAGAGTAACCCAAACTGCAACTCAATTATAAATTTAAACTACAATCAAACTCCAATTTCACCACCACCATACCCATCTCAACCCTAAATTCAATTATCAGACTATAATTGAATATCCCCACAGAATAAAAATTGAATAACTGAGTTAGATTATCTCAAAAAGTAATTACCTCAAACGGTTTCATTTAAGCAATTGACTCTTCTTCTTTCTTCGGCTTGATCTAAAACTCATCCCACACATCAACAACCCACCAGTTCAGTTCAATCAATATCAACACCATCAATAGATTCTTCTTATGAAACTCTACAGGACAATCTCACAAAACCCCAGCTCTTCAGCCAATTCTTCTTCTTTGTTCTCAAAATACAAAACCCATCTCTAATCCCATCTTATTCATCATCAATCGAAACCCTAGACAATCTTCTGAGAAACCCTAGTTCTTCGATTCATCATTGAATCAACTTCAAAAATACAATTAAACGTCAACCCATTAAATCTTCTTTCATCAGGAATTCAATACACAAATCAATTCCTCGAAACCTCAATTAAACTTCATCTTTCAAAAACCCTAATTAACCTTTGTTTCTCTTTGATCAATCGTTTCTTCTTCGTCTAAACTTAAACCAACTTCAACACCATCGAGTTATCAATCTCTTAAGCTTACTTGAACAAGATTCAATATCAATTCCTCTGTTTTGAGATCGACGGAGAAGAGGAAGAGAAAGAAGAGAAATAACATAGAAGGAGAAGAAGAAAAAAGAAAGATAAGAAAGAAGAATAATCTTCTCGGTTAGAGCGACTGCAATGGTACGACTAAACTCAAAGATCAAAGACAAAAAAAAAAGATTAAATATGAGTTTAATCTGTATTGTGACGTTATGGGGAGAAGATCAAATTTGGTCGAGCGTAAAATTAATCACCGCACGAAAACGGGCGTAAATTTGGTGTACGCTTGAATGGGGCGTAAAATTGGTTTACGCCCGAATTTTGAATGGGGCGGATGGTTTGGTGTACGCCCCATTGAGTAAGTGAACGGGCGGATGGTTGGGTGTACGCCCCATGATAAGCGTAACTTTGGTATACGCCCAGAAACAAGCGTACTTTAAATTTACGCCCGACTATATTAGAATTTGGGATTTGGTCGCGACCATATTTGGTCTGGAATTTGATCTTTGGTTGGGATTTGATCTTTACTCCGTCCCACTGTGTTACGATCTCATCCCAAATTTTTGGTTATACTCGCCCACTGTGGATGCTCTTAAGTGTAGATGAGGCCGACCAAATTTGGTGACACACCCACTTGCTCTGACACGTGCAGCCACAAGGATAATATCCAAGTATTACCATTTTACCATCCGAAAACAAATTGATAAATTATCGTCATCCGGTATCCGAACGACACGTTAGAGTAGTCCATCTCGCATGACTTTTCAATATCTATCTTACGGTACTAGTTTCATATCTAGATTATTGTTAGATTAATTTCTAATAATTAACGTTCGTGTTAAACTAATCGAGCTACTATCGACTAATTCGTCACTTGACTGGTCTAATAGCGTTGACGAGCTTGTGGTTCCTTACAATATTGTTGTCAAAGTTGTGATACAATTGGACTTTGATGCTATGTAATAATACTATGACACTGTATAACAATATGAAAACATCTTGTTTTTATATATTTGTTATAGCTACAGATCTTCAACAACTATGATGCTGAGTTGAACACGTTCAGAATCACTGGAGTACTTGGAAGTGGCGAAGATTTTGAGTAATGTAGAAGAACCAAGGAAATCAAGCATTTGGATGAGAAGATACAAAGTTTATCTATTTTGTAATCCATATGTATTGATAGTTTTGACACTAAAATTGACAAAGGGGGGGACTGTTAGAGCACTGCTCGGTCGAAATCGCAAGTGTTGCTATCTCAATCTTGTTTTTCAAGTTTAGTTTCCAAAACTATAAGTCTTGATTTCTAGTGTACTTATAGCTAAGTCTCAGATTAGGATAGTAAGTGTAGCTGAGCATTATACTTCACGGCGCTCATCGATTGAAGATGAAGAACTACTAAGGGGAGCTTGTGGAACTTCATCAACAAAAGGTACATGAAAACTGGAACTCATCTATCACTCAAAAGTCTATCTACTCTATATCCTATTTGAGACAAAAGTCGTATAGCTATATAGAATTCAATTATACATAGTTGATATTTCGAGCTGAGTTTAACTCGCTTACATATTTCTCAAAATATGTATTGGTAAGCTTTCGCTTTAACCAAGTTCATCTTATATTCTTGACGAAAGTCAAAATATGATCATGTGAAAATCTCCTGATAACATCTTACATGATTTGGGCGAGACAATAATTTGATGTACTCGAAATGTTTCGTATTGATCATTCGAGACAATAAAATCGGGTTTGTGATTTTATGTCTGACCAAATATGGTAAAGGGGAACCGATCCTAGTAAGAGGTGCATGCAGTACATCACAAAGGGGAACCGATCCTTGTATGAGGTGCAGCAAGGTTTATAGCAAAAAGGGGAACCGATCCTATGAACACGTGCAATACGTTTTTAGGCAAAGGGGAACTGATCCTATGGACATGTGCAACACATATAAGTTAGATACCATATATATGTGGGTAACCGATCCTAGTACCTAGTCAACCGAATTTTTGAAAGATAGTGTGACTATGCACAATACTCACATGGAAGGTAGAACCGAAACTTGTTTTGGTATAACCGTTAAACCCATGATTGTGATTGAATGTTATTTGATCAATCGCATAGTTCTTGAAAGTCAGATGAACCAATTTTAAACTTGTTTGGAAGTGTGGCAAATCAGTTTCAAGGTTGTATTGTGAAAGAGAACTTACAAAGTAAGGATGTCGACATACTTTGAACACGTGTTGTGAATGTTTATTTCTTTATTTTTTCAAAGTTATTCCTTAATAGCTAAGGGAAGAGAATCCCAGGATCGAGACATAAATAAGTTAAGAATCTTTTAATTAAGGTAAGTAACTTCATTTTTGGGAATGTGCATTTACTAATTAGAGATTTTCTGAGAGATTTCGATCATTATTTTTGGACAGAGCATTTCCAGGAATTATGGAAACCAAATTTGTGCTTTAATGAATATCTTGGGAATATTTTCGGTTTTGGAAATTCCTTGGTGTCCAAACTTCCTGGTCTATAAATACTTGAAGTTTGCATTTCTAGCAAACTAATCCTTCGTAACAGCAAATTACCTCTTTTTGTGCTGCTACTGGTGAAGCCGCCTATTCGGAGAGGAGAGTAACCTAATTAGGCGAAATCTCTTACGAACTCTCAATTTAAAGTCTTCTTTGGTATTGAGAAGCTCTAGTGTGTACCGTTGGTGGGAAACTAGATAGTTGCGGTTTATCTTTTGTTTTCATTGATTTGATTGACTAACGGTGGTTGAACTTTGATTGCAGCTAGTTTGTTTATGCTTGAGAATCTTCTCTTCTGATATAAGATTCACTCAAACTAGTTAGAGTTTCGACATGGATCTTTAGACTGTTGTTAGTTCTAAAGACGATCTTGTGATAATCCATTGTTAACAAACTCTGTTCTGTGCGTGATTGATCACAAGAGATTCAAGTGATTGTGTGCAGGTTATTATTGAAGATCTAAGAAGATTTGAAGGCGAAGAAGATATTAAAGATTTCTGATTTGTGAGTTCATAATCTTTGGTGTGCACAATATTTATTTCGGTAAAAGAGAATCCAATTAATAATTGGTTTATCCTTGTGATAGATTGGATTGATTAATTGAGTAGATCGGCATCAACAAAATTCTTTGGATTAATAGTGTTGTTGGCTTAATCTTAAAAGATTACTTCGGTAATTGTACATAAGATAGATCTAAGGACCTGACGAAGGAGTTTATGTTAAGATAAACATAAGAGCCTTTGTCCGACTTATATCACTTGGTTGAAGAGAGTTCATACCAAACAGATTTTTTGTTTCTTTACTGTTTTGGAATACGAACCAAAGGAATTGTTCCAAGTACGTGACTTATGTATAAGTTGGAGGCGTGGGAATACAGACGGAACTAGGTGAACTATAGGTTTAGTTGCTTGGTCTCAACAATACGAAGTTAGGTGTAATTTTGTGTAGCGGCTTAATCCTAAGAGTATTGAATTCTGGACAAGGTCCCGGGGTTTTTTCTACATTTGCGGTTTCCTCGTTAACAAAATCTTGTTGTGTCATTTACTTTATATTTCCGCGTTATAATTATTCTATTATAATTAAAGTAAATTACACAAACGTTAATTCATATTTACTTGATAAGTGAATCCTTTTGTGTTTGGTTAAGTCCGAACCTTTTTATCAAGCAACATACTTCGTCGTTGTATTGTCTCGATCTTGTATCCATAGACGATCACACGAAGTGTGAACCGATTAGTTGTATTGTCTCGACTCAGTCCATAGACAATCATTTTCCGAGAAAGGACTTATAGGTAGGAAAAGTTTTAGCTTGAGGTATATTTGGGTACCCTCGCCTTTTCAATTGGTATGAGAGTAGGAAAACACGAAAAGATCTAACAATCTGTGTTTGGTGCGATACAACCTATAAGAATTGAATCTAATGGTCGATTCAGTTAACGTAGTGGAAGGATTTGACTACTTTATAAGATCATAGTGGAAATCACGTATGAAGTATGTAATACTCCTATTCCTAAACATGTTAGGAATTATGCTTATGTATGTCTTGAGTTTCTTACATAATCCCTTGGTTGTCATAGGATTGTATATCATTATGTTGAGTAACAATGATAAGATGGCCTATGAGACATGTCATATCGTGAAAATGTATAAGATTCTACTCAATATTCTTATGAATATCGGCTATTATGTTCTGGCAAATTCAGGAATCTTGAATATATTTTGGATGACCTACCAAAGTATACACATGTACATTTTCAGATCAAGGACTGTCAATGTTTCGCTTTCTAGGATGCGATTTTGGAAAATATGTATTCCTACAAGGAATAAGTTTTCATTTAATAGTTATATTTGCTTCATACACCTCACAACTGTTTCAATGAAGCAAGTGATCTTTTGAAATATTGCTGGGATTATGATTCTGATGACATTTTTGACAAATATCATATCTTGTTCAAATTTATCTCTGTATACTCTAGTAAACTCTTGAATGAGATTCAAGTGATATTGCCACCTTCTGGTAATAAAGGAGTAAGCAGGTTTTTGGACAAAAACATGGAATCAATCCGAAACAAAGATCTAGACCATGAAAAACCGGTTTTCCAAAATAAATACCTGGATATAAAATCGGAATTGTTTCCCCACAAGCCACGGTTTCCGATTTTGAGTGTTTTTCCTAAAACTAGTTATTTCTGGATTTTGATATCTAATCTTCCTATAAAAGATAAACTATTGCTATGTGTCCAAGCATATTGGGGAAGATTAATCAAAACCATAACTAGGGTTTTTCATATTTTCTCAAGTATGGGAAAGAGGAAAACAAGAGAAGAAATCTCTGGATTAGACAAGTTTTTTTTTAATCCTTTCATCCCTCCCGGGGAAGTTGAGAAAATCAAGTATCCTCACTTGATCAAAGGGAAGCATGCCCTTACAAACTTCATAGATAACACATGTTATGAAAGACATCAAACTTTGAAGGAAGTAAGCTTCACTGAAGAGAAAAGATTCGATCCAGATGTTTCAGAAACCAATTATGTGAAGTTTGTTCAAGACCGAATCTGGGGAAATATGTTCGGATTTGAAAACTATTCACCTGAGATAGTAAGAATTTTTTATGGTAATATTCACAATATTAATCATGAAAAACTTACGTTTAGCACCTTGGTTGGAAGTACTTTTCTTCATGTCAACAACAAGATGATATCAGAAATCATCAACTTCAAAGAGAAGGGACATATGATTACTGGTTTTGAAATTGAGCACGATAACATTTCGAAACTCATCACTGGAAAAACTGTTGAATGGAAAAAGGGAAGGATGATAACCAAATAAGTACCCTTACACTTGAGGATTTTTGGTAAACTCACAGTACCAACACTTTTTGCTTGCTCAAGAGATTCCTCTCTATGGAATAGAGAACTTGCTAAGTGGTTTATTACCTTCTTGAAGGCAAGAAACGGATTGATATTTGTGGAATAATTATAAATCAAATGATTAAAATTATTGAATCTCTCAATGTCACAGGTTTCCATAGAAACCTTGGATATCCCTGTGTCATCACCAAGTTGTGTGAAAAAGCAATAGGAAACTGCCCTGTAGATAAGAAAGATACCAAAACTGTCTCTCAGGGAACTATTAACCGGATGAGTGGAACTCAAAAGGGATCAAGTATCTCATATGATCAAACCTATAGTAATGGAGATCTCATGTTTCACATTTTACGTCTTGGGAGACAATTGGACTATATTCAGAGATAGTTGATGTTTGCTTACAGACATGATCAGGAAACTCTTGAAGGAATCGTATCAATTGATAATGAGTTTCTTAACGGAGGAGAAGAAGAAGACTTTGAGGATTCAGAGGTACAAACAAATAAAGCCCAAATTGTCTTCAAGAAAAAGAAAGGAAAAATAGACAGTAGTTTTTGATTTATGAATAAAAACTATTATGAATAAAATCATTTGATTTATAATTTTTCTTGTGACAGTTTTCGGTTTACATATCCTATGCTTGAATGCTTTTATCTTATTACTATGTATGTTTATGGGATGTTTGATTTCGGATTTACTACCTTAATATTCGATCTCATATATTGTGAACCCTTGTGATTTGGGTGACTTTTTGATTTAGCAGGATTAAGTTCTAGCCCATGTTGGTAGGCTTTATCAAAGAATCATGAAGGTTTCTGGTAGAAACAATATGTGAAAAAGTCACGATATGTTGAAACGGTTTTGGTTTAGCATAAAAGCATATGTGTTTCGATGGTTTTCAACTTTTGCTTGCAATTGTTAAAACCGATTTTCAACCTTTCTCTGGTAAAGGTTGGTTGTTGTTATTCTTTTGTTTTTGCATAAGGATGAAAACACGATGATATTTCGATTTCAATTCTCCCTGGACGAAGATGCAATCATATTGGAGAAGTGGATGTGAAATTTGAGGTAACAATCTTGTTAGTTAATTTTTTTCCTGTTTAAGAAAAGCCTGAGTTTATATTATATATATTTATTGCTTTTGCTTAACAAAATTTCGGTACAATTGATGTTTATTCCATGATGTGTTTGTGGATGTGTGTGATTCAATTGGTTCCGGTTAAGAAAAACTATTTTTTATCTTGCTTTATTGTGTGGTATCAATTGTTTAGGCTTACAAAATTTGGTGCAATTGCGGTGTTTTAATGCTTATGTTGATTCAATTGCTTCCGGTTGAGGTGAATAATTATGCAAGTTTATTTATTTGGTATGTATGAATTATCTATGGTTTAACGAAATAAAAGGATTACGGGATGAGTTGTTTAGTCCATTTCGATTCCAGATAAGAGAAACTAAGTTAATTCTGATCTTAGTTAGACTTATTGAAGTGAGTTTTCGGTTATTCTAGTCTAATCGAATGCCTTAACAAGAAATGATAGTTAACTAACCTAGTACCTGTCTTGTTTAAAATTGAAAGGTCTAAGTTTATGGATAATTATAACCTGATGAGAAAAATAGAATTATCTTTATTTTGGTCTTATCGGATTAAGCGGTTGTTTTTGAACAATCGGTTTAGCAAAGGGACTAAGGTGCTTAGTTGATTTTTGGTTTGCTAAACCAAAATGGAAAAATTGTTTCGGACAATTGTTTCCTTGATAACATATCAAAATAAAACTACTTTTAGTTTCGGTTTTTGATATTGGTTATCAGAACATAATGTGTGGAACCCTCGTGCCTAACTCTACAGGTTGTAAGTCTATTTTAAGATTTGTAAGATTCTTTTCGTGTTGTCCTTTATTTTTTCGTTTCTTTGTTATTTTGTGACAAAAATAGTGAGAAATATATGGAGTAAACAAGTGATACTGGCATTGATTTTATATTGATTGGTATCGCTAAGGAAAAGAACATTGGTGCTTAAACGTTTTATGTAAACGAAAGAGTGAAAGCACAGACTAAGGGGGATTAACATGTCATATGAATTGGCATAACAAAGATGTGCGGATTGAATATCTACCTATCTTCCTTAGGGGGAGTAGTAGCTTTGTTATTATAATGTCAACAACGGTATTTTCAAGGATTGAATGAAAGCAGTTTACTGTGTTGTTGAATTCGGGAAACAAGCGTATGTGTAATGAATTCTTGTAATTTGTTTATCCATATGATATAAGAGTTTTGTCACTAAAATTGACAAAGGGGGAGATTGTTAGAACATAGCTCGGTTGAACCCACCAATTGGTATGTCAAGTTTGGTTGTCATATTTTAGTGAATCAAAACTCATGTTAAGTGTCGCTTGATTATGTATTATAGTCAACTTCGTATATGTTAGCTTGAAAGTATTAGGATAATGAGAAATTACAAGTATTGAGAAAACTTGAAGATGTGTAGAATCAAGGAGCTATAACGACAAAAATCATCCTTCAACTTGAGGTTAGTGATATTTGACTTGAACTGTTTCATTCCCTAACGTATCTTTCAAGTCGTGCATATTAAAAACAAAACTGCAAAGCATATTTGATCTCTAGATAGACATAGTATTAAGGAATACAATACGAGGTTTATTGCTTAACCATTAAACTTTGTAGATAAGACATCGTCATAATCATTTGAATGCTATTGTGATTATGTATGGGTATGAGGTGAAGATTCATCCTAGGGAACAATGTTTTACATGTGTTCTAAGGAAGTAAGTTCATAAACTTGTTTGTGAATCGAAAAGGAAATCGCCAGGCGTTATTGGTTTTGTTATTCATTGCATATCTTATGAACAACCAATATGTGTGATTGAGTATAACCGTTCACGACTTGTTTGTGTTCTTGGTAGAACCATTCACAAAGGCCTGACTTATGTATTGGTATGACTTTTATTAGTGAAACCAATTTTAAGTAATCACTTGAGATCGTATGATCGGGTTTGTGATTTTATGTATGACCAAATATGGGAAAGAGGAACCGATCCTAGTAAGAGGTGCAGTACGTCACAAAGGGGAACCGATCCTTGTATGAGGTGCATCAAGGTTTATAACAGAAAGGGGAACCGATCCTACAAACATGTGCAACCCGTTTTTAGGCAAAGGTGAACTGATCCTATGGAAATGTGCAACACATATAAGTTAGATACCATGTATATGTGGGGAACCGATCCTAGTACCTAGTCAACCAAATTTTGGAAAGATAGTGTGACTATGCACAATACTCACATGGAAGGTAGAACCGAAACTTGTTTTGGTAGAACCATTAAACCCATGATTGTGATTGAATGTTATTTGATCAATCGCATAGTTGTTGAAAGTAAGATGAACCAATTCTAAACTTGTTTGGAAGTGTCACAAATCGGTTTCAAGGTTGTAAGTGTGAAAGAGAACTTACAAAGTAAGGATGTCGACATACTTTGAACACGCGTTGTGAATGTTTATTTCTTTAATTGTTCAAAGTTATTCCTTAATAGCTAAGGGAAGAGAATCCCAATATCGAAACATAATAAGTTAAGAATCTTTTAATTAAGGTAATCAACTTCATTTTTGGGAAAATAAGAATTAATAATGTGCATTTACTAATTAGAGATTTTCTGAGAGATTTCGATCATTATTTTTGGACAGAGTATTTCCAGAAATTATGGAAACCGAATTTGTGGTTTAATGAATATCTTGAGAATATTTTCGGTTTTGGAAATTCCTTGGTGTCCAAACTTCCTAGTCTATAAATACTTTAAGTTTGCATTTCTAGCAAACTAATTCTTCGTAATAGAAAACTACCTCTTGTTATGTTGCTACTGGTGAAGCCGCCTATTCGGAGAGGAGAGTAACCTAATTAGGAGAAATCTCTTACGTCCGCTCAGTTTAAAGTCTTCTTTGGGATTGAGAATCTCTAGCGTGTACCGTTGACGGGAAACTAGATAATTGCGGTTTATCTTTTGTTTTCATTGATTTGATTGACTAACGGTGGTTGAACTTTGATTGCAGCTAGTTTGTTTATGCTTGAGAATCTTCTCTTCTGATATAAGATTCACTCAAACTAGTTCAGAGTTTCGACAAGGATCTTTAGACTGTTGTTAGTTCTAAAGACGATCTTGTGATAATCCATTGTTAACAGACTCCGTTCTGTGCGTGATTGATTACAAGAGATTCAAGTGATTGTGTGAAGGTTATTATTGAATATCTAAGAAGATTTGGAGACGAAGAAGATATTGAAGATATCTGATTTGTGGGTTCATAATATTTGGTGTGCACAATACTTGTTTCGGTAAAAGAGGATCCAATTAATAATCAGTTTATCCTTGTGATAGATTAGATTGATTAATTGAGTAGATCGGCATCAACACAATTCTTTGGATCAATAGTGTTGTTTTCTTAATATTAAACGATTACTTCGGTAATTGAACATAAGATAGATCTAAGGACCTGACGAAGGAGTTTATGTTAAGATAAATAGAAGAGCCTTTGTCTGACTCATATCACTTGGTTGAAGAGAGTTGATACCAAACAGATTTGTTGTTCCTTTACTGTTTGGAATACGAACCAAATGAATTGTTCCAAGTGCGTGACTTATTTATAAGTTGGAGGCGTGGGAATACAGATGGAACTAGGTGAACTATAGGTTTAGTTGTTTGGTCTCAACTATACGAAGTTAGGTGTAATTTTTTTGTAGCGGCTTAATCCTGAGAGTATTCAATTATGGACAAGGTCCCGAGGTTTTTCTGCATTTGCGGTTTCCTCGTTAACAAAATCTTGCTGTGTCATTTACTTTATATTTCCGCGTTATAATTATTTTATTATAATTAAAGTAAATTACACAAACGTTAATTCCTATTTACTTGATAAGTGAATCCTATTGTGTTTGGTTAAGTCCGAACCTTTTTATCAAGTAACATACTTTGTCGTTGTATTGTCTCGATCTTGTATCCGTAGACGATCACACGAAGTGTGAACCGATTAGTTGTACTGTCTCGACTCAGTCCATAGACAATCACTTTCGGAGAAAGGAGTTATAGGTAGGAAAAGTTTTAGCTTGAGGTATATTTGGGTACCCTCGCCTTTTCATGGATAACTTCGGTTAACTATTGTTGAGCCAACATGGTGCACACGTTTATGTACAGTTATTTATATCTAAATGATGTCACTTTTCATTTGTGTGTAACAAGATAAGTTCGATATAACGGTTGAAATATATTAGCTTAAGTATAATCAGGTTTTCATATAACGTTGAATATTGGATGCTTTGTTACCAAGGTAGCATTCATTGCAAACCCTAATTTGAAGACTATATAAGGGAGAACTCTAGCAACTATGAAACATAATATCCACACCTCCTATGTGATACTAGTTGTGCCTAGTGTCGATTCTCCTTTAACCTTAGGTTTTTCCAAAACCCTGTAGGTTAACGACTTGAAGACTTCTTTGGGATTGTGAAGCCAAATCCAACTATTTTCTCTGTAGTTGCGTGTTCTGATCTTGCTGTTTTCTATCGTATTGAGTATTATCTTCTCTAAGATTTGCTCGAGATTTAATCTCCAATAGGCAAGATAAAAAGTAGTCACAAACATATTCATCTCATCGTTTGTGATTCCACAATATCTTGTTTCGCTACCATACGATTAAGATTATTGTGAGGTGATTGATATTACAAGTTTGTTCTTCGGGAATATAAGACCGGTGTATTAATTGGTTCCTGTTCATCTTGACTTATCAAAAGATGGAACAAAACTCTTAGGTATTTCTGTGGGATACATATTTATTTATTCAATAGACTTTTATGTGCGAGACAGATTGGTTTATCAAGTCTTCGAGTTTGGGTCGTAGCAATTCTTAGTTGTGGGTGAGATCAACTAAGGGAATCAAGTGCGCAGATTCCTGCTGGGATTCAGAGGCGTAAGGAACACGACTGTACCTTGATCAGTGTGAGATTGGTTAGGGCTCAACTACATTCCAGTCCGAAGTTAACTTGGAGTAGGCTAGTTTCTATAGCGACTTAATACAGTGTGGTGTTCAAATATGGACTAGGTCATATGGTTTTTCTGCATTTGCGGTGTCCTCGTTAACAAAATTTTTGGTGTCTTGTGTTATTTCTTTTCCGCATTATATTTTTTTATATAATTGAAATATCACAGGTTGTGCGTATTTCAATCAATTAGATAATCTAACCTTTGGTTGTTGATATAAATTGATTGACACTTGAACATTGGTCTTTGGTACCGTTCAAGTTGTTTCACATAATAATCAGGCTCGCGGATTTCTATCTGTTTGATTTGCTGATTACATTATGAAATAGAGATACAACTCTTGTATATATTTCCATTAATTGAGTCTGACTGTATAATTGATTCTCTTGGAATTATATTGGATTTTATCCATGCAGATTGTCTAAACGAAATATTGGGTGAGGTTGTTAGACCTCCGCTTTTTCAGGTTTGATGCTAAGGAAAGATGTTATTTAAGCAAAACAGGGATTTGTGAAGGTTGTTTAGAAGGGTTTGAAATTATGGTGAATTACTGGTGGTGATTTAGTTTGGGGAATTACTGTTGCAAATGGAAATGATGGACGGGAAGATTTTTCCGATGTAATATGAGGGATTCTGGGTATGATGAGATTAGGTGTCTCTAATGGAGATGATAATGCTGCAATGAACTGAACTGGTGGTTCTAATGGTATTCAAATGAAATTTCTAAGGTGGTGCAGTGACTTGTGCTGGTGAAGATTATAGGGGAGAATATTATTCTTGTCCTTGATTTGGTGTTGAACAATGGTGGATTGTTGTCTGCAGTTGACACTATATGAATTGGAGCAGAGAATAAGTGTTGCTCATTGCAGGTTATGGTGAATAGTTGTGAGGAGTTGAAATTCAATAAGCTACAGAAGTCGTTAGGGTTTGAGCTTGGATACATGTTTGAAAGTTTGGTGAAGCTGAACATGATGAATTGTCACTGGTTCTTGAACTAAAATTACAAAAAGTGGAAGTGATTGCAGCTATTGGTTCATGTTGTACATATATGGATGTCATTAGTGAAAGCAATATGGGTTTGTAATGAATTGGTGCAGCTACAGATGGTGATGGTGAATGGATATATTGGGTTTGCTTGTTGCAGGTATAGGAGGTTATGGAATTCAGGTGAAGCTATTGGTGGTGATGTTGCCTAGATGTATCTACAAAATTATAAGGAGATGAAGTTGTGGTCAAGAATGCAATGGTTGATTAACCAATTGAATATTGATAGCCAGATCAATATTGTTTCTCATAGAAATTGAATATAATAGACCAACCAATATGAAAAATATTGCTTCACAAAGCAATTGAAGATTGATAGTTCAATCAATATGAAAAAAATATTGATAGTTGAATCAATATGAAAAATATTGCTTCAAGGAGCAATTGAATATTGGTAGCAAGACCAATTGATTTGTCAATGAAAATATTAGTAGCATGACTGAATATAAAATATTGTTAGTTGGATCAATATAAAATAATTGGTTAACATATTGGCAGCTGGACTAATATTTGGTGTTTGAACCAATTAAAATTATGTTTTGAAGAGAGTTAGGTTAAAAAACCTAATATGGTAAAGAGAGAGACCGACCAATGAGTAAGGGGACCGGACATTGGTGTTAGTGAGACCGACTAGGCGGTGTATGTATGATGGTCCAATTGGTGTAAAGAGGATAAACCAAAATGGATCGCGAAGGATTAGTTAAATGATTAATTAATATGCAAAGGGGATCGGCCATGGTGGAAAAAGGGACAACACGTGGACCGTCCATGGCGGTGTACGGACCACCATGGTGATCGTGGGCCATCCCTGAGTGATTTGGTATTTTTGGTGGTCTTTCAAGCATTATTTTGGTATTTTCAGAAGAGTTAGATTTTTACTGAACTTATTTTTTCTTTAAATACCAAGTAGGATTTTGCTCTAAAGACCAATATTTGATATATTATATGGTGCAAAGATCTAATAATAGCGGGACCATTTGCTTTGTAAACCATATGGTCTATGGAGCAGGATTTCATATGGAAAATCAAGGAATTTTCTTTGAAGAGGAAGTCCTTGATAAAGAAAGAAATAACTAAATAATTAAAAAAAAATGGGGGACCGACCACGACACCGGCCGGTGGGTCCTTTCTCACATGAAATTATTATTATTTTATTTATTTTCTCTCTCCTCTTTTGATTAGTATTCCATATCCTTTTTAACCCATATTTTGGAATGCTATTTCAAGCATTATTGCTAAGTGAAAACGTGGGGTATATACGCCACCAACTTATTCTTAGGTAATCTCTATGGACAAACTCAAATCTAGTTCCGAGAGTTCAACTTAATGAATCTCAATCAAGAAAGAATATTTGGAGTTATATCTCTATCTCTCAAATCAGAATGTTTACAGACACAAGTTCGTGAATCTGATTTTCGGGTGAGAGTACTTGGGTGATTCCAAAGATCAATTTTCCAAGTAATCAATCAAGTGGTATCCAACAAACAAGGTCGGACATATCTACTATGATTGATTAACGTACAACCTATGGTATTTCAATTATAAAGATAAACAATCTAATGTGGAAAAATAAATAACACAGACACTCAAAGTTTTGTTAGCGAGGAAACCGCAAATGCAGAAAAACCCAGGGACCTAGTCCAGATTGAACACCAAACTGTATTAAGAGCTAGCACTATGGTTGGCCTCATCCCTTCCCTATCCCTCATATGTAGGGAAAAATCCCAAAAACCATCTACTATGGTCTCCTATATCCCTACATGAGTAGGGATATCCCTTACTTTCCCTACATGGAGGATCACATCCGATCCACCTTGTAGGGAGGGGAAATCATACGACTACTCAGTAGCCATATTTTTTACACTTTACGGATACTGAGTAGCCGTAACATTTTACATGGCTACTGAGTAGCGGTTTCTGGTTTTTAAAGTTTTACCTTAAAATTTTCCTTTTTCACTCTTTTTTTTTTACTAAAACTCTTTTTTACCCATTATATCTCCTTTTTACTTATTATAAATCTTTTTTTACTCTAAAATATCTTTTTTTACCTACACAAATATATTCCCATAGAAAGAAAAACTGGAAAAAAAAATACGGCTACTAAGTAGCCGTTTGGCAGTATTCATACGGCTACTCAGTTTCCGTATCATGTAGGGAAGGGATGAAAAGGAACCATAGTGGAGATGCCTTCCTTGTGCTATCCCTTCCTTACATATGAGGGATAGGGAAGGGATACCAAGCATCATAGTGCTTGGCCTAAGACGCTACAGACACTAGCCTACTACTAATTAACTTCAGACTGGAATGTAGTTGAGACCGAATTAAACCCTCCCAGAAATTCAGTTACAGTCGTGTTCCTTACGCCTCTTGAATCCCAGCAGGATTCCTTGTAATTGATTCCCTTAGCTGATGTCACACCAACTAAGAATACTCACCGCTAGGTTCCTGCACGGAATATGCAATATCCTTCTTTATGAGATGTTTATCCCGGAATCTTTTCTTCCTTTGAGATTTTACCTTAACCTTTAAATCAATCAATCTTTTAGAAGAACAAGAGTTAACTTTTCATACCTCAGGATTGGACTTTTGAACAAGTTTAATCATATTTGCCAAACGACTAGCCCTCCGTTGCAGTTTGTTGATATAATTTAGTTTGTGTTTGTACTTGAAACATTGTGTGAGTCCGTGACCCTCAATGGTACAATAAGGACATGTTGGTTTGGATATTGATTCAGGAACAACGTTAGCAGTTAAGCATAAGGTACCTGCAATATTAAGATAATTTCCATTAGTATACGAAAAATCTATAACATCCTCCAATGATTTTGATGAAGAGACATCAATTAAATTATCAAGATTGATATGAGTATTTTTACATTCATCAAAATTGAAAATTTCTCCGAAGAGTGCTACACTTGAACCATCATCCTCTTTGGAATCATAATGATCAGAAGTTTCATCAAGTGTTGCAACCAAACTCTCGTTTCCAGTGTATTTCCTTCGGTTTGGACACTCATTAGCAGAGTGACCAAAACCTTTACACTTGAAGCATTGTGGCATATCCTTATCGTAATTATCGTTAGAGTCTTTGTTTTTGACAGAAATACGATTATGTGGCTTAGCTGACGTTGGAGGCTTTTCTCTAGTGAACTATTTATTTCTCTTCCTAAGAAGTTCTCTAAACTGTCTTGTGATCAATAAAACTGAGTAATCAAGATCTTCATCTGAAAAATCAGAATCAACAAGATTGTCCACACATTTGTCAACACTTTCACTTTTAAGAGTTTTAGTGCTTTTCATTGCCTTAAATGCAATATCCTTTCCGGATTTGGATTGAAATTCATGATCAAAGATCTTAAACTTTCCAACAAGAGTATTCTAAGAGTTTCAAGGTTATTCCCTTCCATGATGGCATGTTTCTTAGACTCGTATCTTGGTGGTAAAGATCGAAGAATTTTAATCACAATGTCCTTTTGGGGAATGGTCTTCCCTAATGCAAAACATGCATTAACAATTTCAGACACCTTTTGATTAAATTCATCAAACGAATCTCTATCAGCTATAAGAAGATTTTCTCAGTCAGAATTTAGGTTTTGAAGCCTAGCTTCTTTCTCCGAGGTATTTCCTTCGAATATGGTTTCTAAGATATCCCAGACATATTTAGACTTAGTGCACGAAATCACATGGTGCTGAAGATCTGAGCTTATGGTGTGGATAACAGCGTTCAACCCGTCAGAATTATGCTTTGCAGCACTTATCTCGGTTTCACTATATTGTCATAATGGCTTCACAAAAGTAGTTCTGTCTATAACAACTATCGGCGCATCGTATCCAGTAACTACAAGTTTCCATGTCTCAAAGTCACAGGCTTGTAAAAACGAACGCATAACAATTTTCCACTATAAGTAATTTGTGCCATCAAATGCTGGCGGTACGTTTATCAAGATTGCATTCTTTTCCATATAGTTATATTGCTTCAAACACAAACTTGTTAGGTCTTAACGTGTTTGCATGCTCTGATGCCAATTGAAAACGTGGGGGTACCAATACACCACCAACTTTTTCTTACGCAATATTTATGAACAAACTCAAATATAATTCCGAGAGTTCAACTTAATGAATCTCAATCAAGTAATAATATTTAGAGTAACATCTCTATCTCTCAAATCAGAATATTTACAGACACAAGTCCAGGAACCTGATTTTCGGGTGAGAGTACTTGGGTAATTCCAAAGATCAATTTCCCAAGCAATCAATCAAGTCGTATCCAACAAACAAGGTCTGATATATCTATTATGATTGATTAATGCACAGCCTGTTATATTTCAATTATAAAGATAAACAATAGAATGTTGAAAAAGAAATAACACAGACACCAGAAGTTTTGTTAACGAGGTAACCATAAATGCAGAAAAACCACGGGACCTAGTCCATATTGAAACCAAACTGTATTAAGGCGCTACAGACACTGGCGTACTACTAATTAACTTCAGGCTGAAATGTAGTTGAGACCGAATTAAACCCTCCCAGCAATTCTGTTACATTCGCGTTCCTTACGCCTTTTGAATCCCAGCAGGATTCCGCATAATTGATTCCCTTAGCTAACGTCACATCAACTAAGAGTCGATTCAACTAAATTGAAGACTTTAAACCAATCCTTCCACAAATAAACCTATATGTGATTTCCTTTACGATCAAAAAGTTTGATCAAGGTGATGGAAATTGATAGTAATAAACAAAGTCTAGCTAACCTCAGAATCCGGACTTATGCAACCAAAAGTGCATCCTAGATTATTATTTACCTCACAAGTATAAAACTTGTGAAACCAACAAAGTCTGATACAAAGATAATGTATCTTGTTCAAGTGACCACCTAAACAATCGAACAAAATCATGATACTCGAGCTATCAAGATAAACAATTGCTGATCTGGCTTAACGAATCCCGATGAAGTCTTTGTAGCCGCTAAACCTTAAAAGGTTTTTAGGAAGAGGATGACTCTAGTTACAACTAGGATACACCAAGTAAAGTAGTGTCGAGATTCAAAGATCCTAGTTGCTTGAAGTTCCCCTTTGATAGACATTCAAAGCATATGCTACTTTAGGTTTAAGCTAATGAAAACGCGGGGTACCAAAATACACTACCACTTTTTTCTTCGGCAATCTGTATGGACAAACTCAATACAATTCCGAGAGTTGAACTTAATACACATTCGAGAGTTAAACTCAATCAAGGAATAATATCTAGAATTATATCTCTCTCTCTCCCTCTATTGCGATTAGAACACTTACATAATTAATCCGTGAACCTAATCACAAAGAGATTACTTGGACGGTACCAAAGACCAATGCCAAGAATCAATCAAGTCGTATCCAACAAACTAGGTCGAATGTATCTACTTTGATTGATCAATGCACAACCTGTGATATTTCAATTATATACATAACTAATATAATGCGGAAAAATAAATAACACAAACACCAGAAGTTTGGTTAACGAGGAAACCGCAAATGCAGAAAAACCTCGGGTCCTAGTCCAGATTGAACACCAAACTGTATTTAGCGGCTACAGACACTATCCTACTACCAATTAACTTTGTACTGGAATGTAGTTGATCTCTAAAGGGTATCCCACCGATTAAGGTACAGTCGAGCTCCTTACGCCTCTTGAATCTCAGCAGGACTCCGTGCAATTGATTTCCTTAAATGACGTCACACCAACTAAGAGTTGCTTCAACTCAATTGAAGACTTTGGACCAGTCTGCCTCCCATAAATTAACCCTATATAGGATTTCCTTTTACAATCAAATAGTTTGATCAAAGGTGATGGAAATCGATAGCAATAGACAATGTCTAGCTAACCTCAAATCCGGACTTGTGCAACCCGAAGTGCAGCCTAGATTATTGTTCACCTCACAAGTATAAAACTTGTGGAATCAACTATCTTGATCGAGTGAACAGCTCAACAATCGATCAAAATTAGGATACTCGAGTTACCAAGAAAAGATAACTTGACCTGGCTTCACGAATCCCTATGAAGACTTTGTAGTTGCTAAACCCTAAAAGGGTTAGGAAGAGGACGACTCTAGATACAACTAGGACACACCAAAAAGTAGTGTCGGGTTCAAAGATCCCAGTTGCTTGAAGTTCCCCTTTTATAGACATTCAAAGCATAGGTTGCTTTAGGTTTAAGCTAAGATAGCTTTGGAACCAAGCAAAAAATATCCACCCCGTTAGATAAATTTTTGAATCTGATTTACATAAACAAGATATACACTCTAGTTAGGTGAAACCGTAACCAAATTGTGTAAAAATACTATGTTCAACGTGGTTAGTCGAAACTAGCCGATTTGAACTTAAAAGCTTAATATTCATTTTCATGTGATAAAATAAGTTTAATGTTTTAGAGAATTAATCAACTGTTAATTATCTCGTAGAAATAATTTAATCGCACTTGAAGATAATCGACATAGTTAGTAAATGCACAAAGTACAAATACCATAGCCATTCATGACTCATGCCAGACAGAGTAAGTGTACCGGTTTGTAAACATTTAACTAAACCAAGTCCCGGAGTTAACAGAACTATTTAGGTATGCGTATCGGTTTGGAAACCTTAAGACTATGACCGGTTCCGGAGTCCACAAAACTATTTTGGTTGCATACCGGTTTAGGTACTAGACCGAGTTCGGGAACACAAAACTATTTTGGTACGTGTGCCGGTTTGTAAACTAATCCGGTCTCGTGACCACAGTTCCTAAATGATTTGCATACAAGTATGCATACCGATCCGTTCACGAGTTGAACAGATTTCCACATTGAAAAAGCGGGGGTCTAACAACCACACTCAATATTTCGATTAACAATCTGTATGGACTAAATCCAATATACTTTTAAGAGAATTAACTAGACAGTCAGACTCAATCTTAATGAAAGTATATCAAATAGTTATATCTCTCTTTCTCGATTCAATACTTACTCAAGCAAATAGAAATCTTCGAGTCTGATTGAATACAAGAGAAATCACTCGAACATTACCAAAGACCAATGTTCAAGTATCAATCAATTTCAATCAACAACCAAAGGTTAGATTTTCCAATTGATTGATTCAAACGCACAACCTGTGGTATTTCAATTTGATAACAAAATATAATGCAGAAAAGAAATAACACAGACACCAGAACTTTTGTTAACGAGGAAACCGCAAATGCAGAAAAACCCAGGGACCTAGTCCAGATTGAACACACACTGTATTAAGCCTCTACCGACACTAGCCTACTACAAACTAACTTCGGTGTGGACTGTAGTTGAACCCCAATCAATCTTACACTGATCCAAGGTACAGTTGCTCTCCTTACGTCTCTGATCCCAACAGGATACTACGCACTTGATTCCCTTAGATGATCTCACTCACAACTAAGAGTTGCTACGTGTCATAACCTCAAATTCTATATTTGGTTGATTTTTAGGTTGCCTTAAAAATAGTCTTGTGGTTAGATAATAGCCGCCCTTGATAAGATAGCTGGGTGTAGTTAAAAACTAGGTTAGAGAATAAAAATGAAAACCTAGATTAAGTTGCCTGAGTTAGAGAACAGAAAATTCAGTTTCTTGTCAAAGAAAAGAGTTTTGCGGCGTGAAGGGAAGTTGCAGCTGGAACTAAAGGATTTCTAGGGTTGCACAAGTCCAGAGGCAAGTTTATTCTTTCTTTATCATTTATTATTGATATTACATAGGCTTCAATTGTTGAGTCTCATGAAATCTTAGGTTAAGAAGCTAAGAAACTAGGGTAATTTCGAATTAGGTTTTTCCTGACACCAAAACTACAACTATTGTTTGTATCTTATTTTTAAATCAAACCATTGGATCTCTATGATTTTCATATATGTTGTTTGTTACGGTATTATGAAACCTCTGTTAAAGTTTTAGCACGATCATATATGGAGTTTTGATGAAACCAACCAGGTTCAGATTACATTGCTACAGATTTCAGATCACTGTGCAGTGATAGAAACCCATGAAAATAGAAGTTGTACAGAGTATGATGACCTGAATCTATGAGGCTGCTGTAAAATTTTCACTTGAATATGAGTTCGAGAGGTACCCCAATCAACTGATTTTTTCAGGTGAACTTGTAGAATTTCAGTTTGAGATGAACTTATAGAATCAGTGGTAGATTAGGTTCTAACCGTTACTTTTCTATGAAATTTTGATACAATGTACGTGTTATATATATAAATGTATGATAGAAATTTCTTTGAGATCGGGTTAGTTTTCATAAGAAAATGTGACAGGTCCAGTTATGGTGTTTGGTGTAAAACTGATGGGATAGTTTCTGAACTGTCATGTGCTATGGTATGTATTTTGCTTTCTTGTTGTTCTTGTGAGAATGAATGTGGCATTGAAGTGAAGGTATAAACTATATACTTTTTAAATGTCTTGTAAAGGTGTTGATGTATGGTTAGGATTCAAATCCTTATTGAATGATACGTTGTTTGTGAATCTACTTACTAAGCGAGCAGGGCCTCGTCTATTCAAGTAGTTCGAGCGCACCGGTGGGTAGTAGATGAGTTTGTTAAGATGAGAGGTCAGGTCCACAATATCATATAGCTTGTGGGAACTGGTGGGCGCTATATTAAATGTAAATGACTTTATTCTTGAATGGGTGTGTGTTCTTTTGTGAACTGCCGAAGGTAAGCGGCATTGTCTTTTGGTTGGATTCTAAATCTCTGATCTAATTATTGGTTGTAGTTAAAACATATAGATTACCCTTATACTTTTGTATCTTATATGCTATTGGTATATAAGATGGAATGAGAATGAACTTACAATTATCAAGGTTCTGACCTTGTGTTGATTTTCTATTTTATGAAGTAGAGTAAACAAGTGATTTAGTCGCAAAGTTGCTCGTGTGGTCGCTGCAGTTTGTGGGAAGAAATAGGATCTATTCTTTGCAGTGGCTTTCTTTTAGATTTTTTTTTTTTACTTTTCCTTATTCTCAATAAGGTATATCACTGAGAGACACCGGTGCTTGACACCATACTGAGAGTTTATGTTGAGTTTTAATTCTTTTCGAACATAGTTATGTCGAAACCTTCCAATATTTATTTTCTTAATTCTAATGAACATCTAGTCCAAATCAGTTCTTATGCATATGAAAAAGAGGATTTTCTTGCATTATCATTTTAGTGGAATTTTACTTCCAATTCGATTAGACGTTGTTGACTAGCGTGAGCCATATGGTCCTATGTTCGTACGGAAATATTTTGAATTACTATTGATAGGGCCGGCCGGACTATTAATATGAATTCAGGGTTGTCAGACTACGACCCAAAGTCGAAGACTTTAATAAAAAAATCTGTATCACATAGAAAAGTCTACGGTAATAGATAAATCTATCTCCCACAGAAATACCTACGAGTTTTTGTTCCATCGTTTGAGAACAGGAACCAATTGATAAACCAGACTTCTATTCCCGAAAAACAGCTCAGTATTATCAATCACCTCACAATACTCTAAATCATATGATGGCGAAACTAGATATTGTGGAATCACAAATGATAAGACGAAGATGTTTGTGAATACTTTTATATCTTGCCTATCGGAGAAATCAATCTCAAGTCAATCCTTACGATTGTACTTAGTACGATAAAAACAACAAGATCAGATCACACAACTACGAGAAAGTAGTATCGGTCTGGCTTCACAATCCCAATGAAGTCTTCAAGTCGTTAACCTACAAGGTCTCAGTAGAAACCTAAGGTTAAAGGAGAATCGACTCTAGCTAATATAACTAGTATCACACAGGATGTGTGGGTATTAGGTTTCCCAGTTGTTAGAGTTCTCCCTTATATAGTCTTTCAAATCAGGGTTTGCAATCAATGTTAGCTTAGTAACAAAGCATTCAATATTCACCGTTAGATGAAAACCTGATTAGATTCAATCTAATATCTTTCAACCGTTAGATCGAAACTTAGCTTGTTACTCACAAATGAAATGCACGTTTTAGGTTTGTGTAACCGAACCCAAAATTGTACATTTAGTTGGTTCAACGGTAGTTAACCAAATGGTTAGCCATATGAGCACTTTCATATCAACCATATTCTTCTTTACCAAAACTAGTTCAAATGAGTCAAATGAACTAGTTAGAGAGTTTTTCAATTGCTTAGATCTTTATAATAGACACAATTGAAACAAAAACGATTTGATTCACTCAAATCGATTCATGAACTTTATATCCACGGTTTGCAAACTTGCATTCCTTAGTTTATATAAGTTTAAGTTCACGAATAATCGTTTTTAGAAAATAACCAACTTAAGTACCCAGAATAAGTTTGTGAATAGTTCACAAACTCCAGCAGATTTTCTCGGGAAGAGAACCTCCGGCAGTACGCGGACTGGGTTCGCGGACTCTGTTTCTCTTTTCCTGATCAACAAAGTACGCATACTTTGGTTCAAGGAATAAGGACTCATACATGTATGATTTACAACACAATGCTTATATCCAACAATGGTTGTATAATCTAAACTCTCATTTCAATCATTGAAACATTCTTATAGGACGTTATATAGTTTTTGTTCACAAACCATTTTTCGTCAAAGCCATTTTCAAGTGATTGAAACTTAACATGACTTTCGTCACTAGTAAAGATGAACTTGGCCAAAGTGAAAGCTTACCAACACATATTTCGAGAAATAGATATGCGAAATAAACTCGGCTCGAAATAACAAATGTGTATAATCAAAGTCTATATAGCAAAACGACTTTTGTCTCAAGATAGGAGATAGAGTAGATAGACTTTTGAGTGATAGATAAGTTCAATTCTCCACATACCTTTTAGTCGATGAAGTTCCACCAGTTCCTTGAGTAGTTCTTTGTCTTTGTATGATGATCGACATGGAGTCTTGAGCTCAACTACAATTTCTATCCTAGTTTGATACTTAGCTAATAGTAGACTAGAAATCAAGACTTATAGTTTTGATCACTAACATTCACAAACATGCTTGAGATAACAAAGCATGCAAGTTCGACTGAGAAGTGCTCTAACAATCTCCCCCTTTGTCAATTTTAGTGACAAAACTATCAATACATATGGAATACAAAAATAGATAAACAAACTTTTGTAGCTTCTCTTCCACATGCCTGATCTTCTTGGTTCTTCAACATTACTCGAAATCTGCGTCACTTCCAAGTACTCCAATGATCCCAAAGGTTGTAAGTTTAGTATCACCATTGTTGAAAATTCGTAGTCATAATAATGATAAAACAAGAATTCTCAATCATTTTTATACAGTGTCGTAGTATTATTATACAACATCAAATTTCAATTGTATCACAACTTCGACAACAATACTATGGTGATTTGTATCACTCCCCCTTAGTCAATACTCCATCTCACATGGAAACCACTCCTCCTTACATAATGATCCGAAAACCATATGTATTTGTAGTGTGAACTACACATTAATTCTCGCCCTTTTTGTCAATAAAATTGGCAAAGGTACGAAAACTAGTGGGATCCTAATGAAATTTCCATAGAGACATTTCATGACCAAAAGTAAGCACATATCAACTTTTTAGATGCCATCATATAGCCGAAGCTAAATGCATTCATCAAGGAGTTTATTAAGATACAAGATAACCCTTATAATATTCCACAACCGCACTCTCCACAAAGATTTGGAAATTAATCACAAGTTCAATTAAGAACTATCCCCCATATAAAATGTCATTCCTGAAAGAAAAACAAAGGCGACCGTACTTTCACGAGAAAAGAAAGATTTCTTTGGACATAACCAAATCACATGAAAACATGAATTTGAATCCAAAGTATTCAATTGAATTATCCACAAAAGACTTCATGATTAATCCAATCGAAAGCACAAATAAATTAATTACAAGAAAACCCATGATTAATTCAATTGGAATTACACAACTAAATTAACCACAAAAGTGATCAATTCAATTGGACATGCTCGTCATAAGAGAACTTACGGAGCAACAACTAAACTGACCACAAGATAATGATCAATTCAATTGGTCATGCTCAAACATAAGAAAACTTATGGAGAAACACAGTATATGCACAAAAATGTGGATCGGAGATCGACCAATACTGCGGAATAGACAAGGATTCATTCTATTTTCCATCATTATTTGCACAATGACATATAATAGACTTAATCCTTGTAAATAAAAGTTTTATCCTTTCTTCCATCAAAACAATGATATAAAAGGCTTTAACTTTTGTAACGTCAAAAGTTCATTTTATCTTCGATCAATACTTTCATACCGACATAATAGAGATAACTTTTGAACAAGTATGGGACAGTCACAGGTTCACGAACGTAAACAACATATCCCATAACAATTTGCAATATATAAATCATAAAGATTAAAATTGCAAAAATCATCTTCCAAATAACTTAGAATTTAAATAAATAAATCTAAAAACATTGAAGATGAAAATCATTGGATATAGCTATGTGTACTCACAATAATTGCTATTCCAAACTCTAGTAATCCTTCTCAAAAACAAGAATAAATTCTCATAAGAAGTTTCCTAGGCATCAAGACAAACTCGTAATGTACATATAAGATGATTTGTTCTTAGAGGGTAGAATCAATCTTTTTCGCCCGGATTTACACCAAGTTTATCTACCAAAGGCATATAAAAAGATCTTCCTAACAAATAAGAACATACAAAGTCATTAACAACCATGTAACATAGTTCACATAAAATGATTGTGAACATTCAAGAATCCCATAGTAATGTGTACTACTGCCCATTCTTGAACTTCCTTCTTTGTGATTCACCAACAACTTTTTTTTAGAAGCTACAAATGAGCTTATAAGAGTATTAATCCAAGAATCCAAGTGCCCAAGTCCAAGAGAAGTGGAACAAGTGCGACGAAACGGAGAAAAACACTCAAAAACAAGATACGGGACAAAAACCAACCTCAACTCCTCCAAAATTAGTATTTCTCATCACCTTTTTTGAAGATAATTCAAAGAGGAATAGGATGCAAAAAGATTGAGGTCTTTCCGAGTTCGTACGAAGAAGTTATGGCCAAAACAAATTTACCGAATATCGACGTCAAGTATGCATACGGGCTTGCAAACGAATTTTCGTATCCTGGAGCAGTATGAAAATGGGTATGCGTACTTAAAACCCTGGATTTTGATTTTAAATGATGTTATGCATACCTGGTATGTGTACCATGTAATCCAAACATCCCGAACTATTATTTTCAAACCGGAACATTTAAGAACCTTAAACACAAATCAAGTTAGGTAGACATGAACGATACACAAGGTACATAGATCATCATAAAACTTGCTCAATCTTAGAGACATACCTTTTTAGAAGAATACGATCGAATTCTACAATGTTATCAAACATTCAAAATCATACCCAACATAATATGTGTGCCCCAGTTCTTATGATTCCCTCACCGTATACATAACATGGCATTTCTTGGTGAGGATGCGCTTCCAACACAATTAAGTTGTGTTGAGGTGAACAACGTCTTGCTCACCATGGCACCAAGAGAGAGTTTCTTTCCAGCAACTCTTACTTCTTGTAGTGTTGAGAAACACCCAATGAACTGTTTTTAGTACTGCGAAGGGAAACTCTTTTGATAAAAAGAGACGTCATAGCTTCTTCATAAAAGAATACAATACTACAATCTTGATGGGAAGAATCGAGAATTGAGCAATGAATCGATTCATGCTTTGAGGTGATGCAGTCTAAAGACTGAGATTTAAACTCCTCTTGTAATTCGCTCAGTATGTTACAACCAATTGGATTACACAGAGGAGGAGCATGGCTCTGACTGATTATTAAATCAATATCAACCTCAACATGAACATTATTCATCATAACTAGATTCAGCCTATCAAGAGATTATTGTTCTTTCTGGAGGTATACCTCAACATCAAGAGATAAGCTTTCTAGTTTCTTTTCAATCCCTGAGAACACTTCAAGGGATTTTAAACCTGAAGGAGGTTTAGACAGAATTTCTTTTATAGAATTTATTAAATCAGTCATGAAATCTTTGGATCTGGTGGTGCATTTATTGAGATAACATTATTGTCCATAGAGTCAGAACGCTACAAACACAGACTTATAAGGTCTTTAAATGTGTTTTCCTGCTCTGATACCAATTGAAAAGGCGGGGGTCTAACAACCACACCCAATATTTCGATCAGCAATCTGTACGGACTAACTCCAATATACTTTTAAGAGAATCAACTAGACAGTCAGACAATGAAAGTATACCAAAGAGTAATATCTCTCTTTCTCGATTCAATACTTACTCAAACAAATAGAAATTTGCGAGTCTAATTGAATACAAGATAAATCACTTGAACGGTACCAAAGACCAATGTTCAAGTATCAATCAATTTCAATCAACAACCAAAGGTTGGACTTCCCAATTGATTGATTTAAACGCACAACCTGTGATATATCAATTATATAACAAAATATAATGCGGAAAAGAAATAACACAGACACCAGAAGTTTTTTTAACGAGGAAACCGAAAATGCAGAAAAACCCCGGGACCTAGTCCAGATTGAACACACATTGTATTAAGCCGCTACAAACACTAGCCTACTACAAACTAACTTCGGTCTGGATTGTAGTTGAACCCCAATCAATCTTACACTGATCCAAGGTACAGTTGCGCTCCTTACGTCTCTGATCCCAGCAGGATACTACGCACTTGATTCCCTTTAGCTGATCTCACCCACAACTAAGAGTTGCTACGACCCAAAGTCGAATACTTTAATAAAAAAATCTGTATCACACAGAAAAGTCTACGGTAATAGATAAATATGTCTCCCACAGAAATACCTACGAGTTTTTTTTTCCGTCTTTTGATAAATCAAGGTAAACATGAACCAATTGGTAAGCAAGACTTATATTCCCGAAGAACATCTCAGTATTATCAATCACCTCACAATAATCTAAATCGTATGATGGCGAAACTAGATATTGTGGAATCACAAACGATGAGAAAAAGATGTTTCAATCTACTTTTATATCTTGCCTATCGGAGAAATCAATCTCAAGTCAATCCTTACGATTGTACTTAGTACGATAGAAACATCAAGATCAGATCACACAACTACGAGAAAGTAGTATCGGTTTGGCTTCACAATCCCAATGAAGTCTTTAAGTCGTTAACCTACAGGGTCTCGGTAGAAACCTAAGGTTAAAGGAGAATCGACTCTAGCTGTTACAGCACTGCTCGGTCGAACTCGCATGCGTTGCTATCCCAAGCATGTTTGTCAATGTTAGTGATCAAAACTATAAGTCTTGATTTTATTCTACTATAGCTAAGTCTCGAACTAGGATAGAAAGTGTAATTGAGCTCAGGAACTCCATGGAGATCATCATACAAGACGAAGAACTACTCAAGGAACTGGTGGAACTTATTCGACTAAAAGGTATGTGGAGACTTGAACTTAGCTATGACTCAAAAGTCTATCTACTCTATCTCCTATCTTGAGAAAAAAGTCGTTTTGCTATATAAACTTTGATTATACACATTTTCTATTTCGAGCCGAGTTTATCTCGCATATCAATTTCTCGAAATATGTGTTGGTAAGCTTTCGCTTTGTCCAATTTCATCTTTACCTAGTGACGAAAGTCATATTATGTTTCAATTACTTGAAAATGGCTTTGACGAAAAAATAGTTTGTGAACAACAACTATATAACGTCCCCTAAGAATGTTTCAATGATTCAAATGAGAGTTTAGATTATATAACCATTGTTGGATATAAGTATTGTGTGGTAACACATATATTTATAAGTCCTTATTCCTTGAACTAAAGTATGCATAATTTGTTGATCAGGAAAACCAGAACAGAGTCCACAAACCCAGTCCGCGAACTGTCTGAGGTTTTCTTCCCAAGAAAATCTACTGGAGTTTGTAAACCATTTTCAAACTTATTCCGGGTACTTAATTCCGCATACCTAGTCCGCGTACTTAGGTTGGTTATTTTCTAAAAACGATTATTCGTGAACTTATACTTATATAAACTAAGGAATGCAAGTTTGCAAACCGTAGATATAAAGTTCATGAATCGATTCGAGTGAATCAAATCGTTTTTGCTTCGATTGTGTCTTGTATATTTCTATAATATCTAAGAAATTGAACAACTCTCTAACTAGTTCATTTGAGTCATTTGAACTAGTTATGGTAAAGAAGAATATGGTTGATATGAAAGTGCTCATATGGATAACCATTTGGTTAACTACTGTTGAACCAATGAATGTACATGTTTGGGTACGGTTACACAAACCTAAAATCCTGCATTTCATTTTTATGTAACAATCTAAGTTTTCGATCTAACGGTTGAAAGATATTAGCTTGAATCTAATCAGGTTTCATCTAACGACGAATATTGAATGCTTTGTTACCAAGATAACATTGATTGCAAACCCTGATTTGAAAGACTATATAAGGGAGAACTCTAGCAACTTGGAAACCTAATCCCCACACCTCCTTTGTGATACCTTGATTTATCAAAAGACGGAACAAAACTCGTAGGTATTTCTGTGGGAGACAGATTTATCTATTACCGCAAAATCTTCTTTGTGATACAGATTTGTTTATTAAAGTCTTCGACTTTGGGTCGTAATAACTCTTAGTTTTGGGTGAGATCAGCTAAGGGAATCAAGTGCGTAGCATCCTGCTGGGATCAGAGACGTAGAAGCATAACTGTACCTTGGATCAGTGTGAGATTGATTGAGGTTCAACTACAGTCCAGACCGAAGTTAGTTTGTAGTAGGCTAGTGTCTGTAGCGGCTTAATACAGTGTGTATTCAATCTAGACTAGGTCCCGGGGTTTTTCTACATTTGCGGTTACCTCGTTAACAAAACTTCTGGTGTCTGTGTTATTTATTTTCCGCATTGTATTTTGTTATATAATTGAAATATCACAGGTTATGCGTTTTAGTCAATCAATTAGAATATCCAACCTTTGGTTGTTGATTTACATTGATTAATACTTGAATATTGGTCTTTCTTACCGTTCAAGTGATTTCTCTTGTATTCAATTAGACTCGCAGACTTCTTTTTGCTTGAGTAAGAATTGAATCGAGAAAGAGAGATATAACTCTTTGATATACTTTATTAAGATTGAGTATAGTTGATTCTCTTATAAGTATATTAGAGTCCATACAGATTGATAATCGAAATATTGGGTGTGGTTTTTGTATCCCCGCTTTTTCACTAGCTAATACAACTAGTATCACACAGGAGGTGTGGGGATTAGGTTTTTCAGTTGCTAGAGTTCTCCCTTATATAGTATTTTAAATCAGGGTTTGCAATCAATGTTAGCTTAGTAACAAAGCATTCAATATTCATCGTTAGATGAAAACCTGATTATTTTCAAGCTAATATCTTTCAACTGTTAGATCGAAACTTAGCTTGTTACACACAAATGAAATGCACGTTTTAGGTTTGTGTAACCATACCCAAACTTGTACATTTAGTTGGTTTAATAGTAGTTAACCAAATGGTTAGCCATATGAG
Organism: Papaver somniferum; assembly: GCF_003573695.1. NCBI lineage: Eukaryota > Viridiplantae > Streptophyta > Magnoliopsida > Ranunculales > Papaveraceae > Papaver > Papaver somniferum. The sequence goes on from NC_039360.1 coordinate 201,295,355, forward strand.
AACTTTCATATCAACCATATTCTTCTTTACCACAACTAGTTCAAATGACTCAAATGAACTAGTTATAGAATTGTTCAATTGCTTAGATCTTTATAATAGACACAATTGAAAACAAAAACGATTTGATTCACTCGAATCGATTCATGAACTTTATAGCCACGGTTTGCAAACTTGCATTCCTTAGTTTATATAAGTTTAAGTTCACGAATAATCGTTTTTACAAAAATAACCAACTTAAGTACGCGGACTTAAGTACCCGGAATAAGTTTGTGAATAGTTCAAAAACTCCAGCTGATTTTCTCGGGAAGAGAACCTCCGACATTACGCAGACTGGGTTCGCGGACTCTGTTCCGGTTTTCCTGATCAACAAAATACGCATACTTTGGTTCAAGGAATAAGGACTTATAAATTTATGAGTTACCACACAATGCTTATATCCAACAATGGTTATATAATTTAAACTCTCATTTAAATCGTTGAAACATTCTTAGAGGACGTTATATAGTTGTTGTTCACAAACCATTTTTCGTCAAAGCCATTTTCAAGTGATTGAAACTTAACATGACTTTCATCACTAGTAAAGATGAACTTGGCCAAAGAGAAAGCATACCAACACATATTTCGAGAAATAGATATGCGAGATAAACTCGGCTTGAAATAGCAAATGTGTATAATCAAAGTCTATATAGCAAAACGACTTTTGTCTCAAGATAGGAGATAGAGTAGATAGACTTTTGAGTGATAGATAAGTTCAAGTCTCCACATACCATTTAGTCGATGAAGTTCCACCAGTTCCTTGAGTAGTTCTTCGTCTTTATATGATGATCGCCATGGAGTCTTGAGCTCAACTACACTTTCTATCCTAGTCCGAGACTTAATTAATAGTAGACTAGAAATCAAGACTTATAGTATTGATCACTAACATTGACAAACATGCTTGAGATAGCAACACATGCGAGTTCAACCGAGCAGTGCTCTGGACACACATGATATACATATGAATATGCATACCACAAATCTGCAAGTCGATATATAGCAACTCTGCTACGTGTACGAATACATGTAATACAGGTTCAGATTTATAACAGTTTTCCCAGTTTGTAAGACTGATAACACTGTCTTGTATCCGAATCTACACTAGTTCTATATTTCTCTCTAAATAGATTCAAAACATTTATGAATAACATCACTGGCACCTATCACTTTTACATGTTATTTTCGAACGATAAAACTTGAATCATGATTTTGATTCCAAACAATAAATTGTCCTTAACTGGAATTCTTCAAGTATGAACAAATGTTCATTAAGCTTAGTCATTATATTTCGAGAACTAATTATCAAGATAAACTTGACTCGAAGTTCTTGTTTATGCATAATAATTCAATTAGTTATGCGACATCGTTTCAATGATAGAAAGGTGAATATAACTTGAAAAATAGGGGGTTCAGGCTTGTTGTAGTTTTTACAGTGATAAGAAAAGGTTCATTAACACTTGTTAATATTTGGTTTCAGAATTTAAATTTTAACGCTAAAACAAAGAAAACTCAATTGAAAGTTGTTATCAAGATTATAGGGAGACTGGAGTTAAGGATTCCACTATTCACCAATTTCAAAGTGATTTAAATTCACTAATTATTATCATGCAATTTTACTCGTTCAATTTGATTCTCAAATATTGCAAAAGTATATTTTTAGAAATAACAATTGTCAATCGAAAGTATGGGACATAACCCTAAGCTTAGCTCGCTAAACCAAATCTCCAAGGAAAACAAACACCACAAACGAATTTCTTCACTTGAAGCTTTATCTTCAAACACCACTAATTATTACTTATGAATGGAAGAAGGAAAAACAACTTCTGTAGCTTTGTTTATGGTTACCCAACCTTTAATTTTCCCCCAACTACTACTGATTACTTGGAGGAAATAAGAACTTGTGTGATTCTTTCACAAACTGATCCCATGAATCGAAATCACTGCAAACTTGTTGTTGGTAATTGATGATGGTGGTGGTGAAGAAGGTGGTGGTGGCGAATCTTATAGAGACTCACTCAGTCAGATATGGAGGAAGAAGAAAAAGAAGAAGAAGTGAAGGATGGTTCTTCAGTTCTGAGAAAAACAGCAGAAGAATGAATGAGTTATAGTTGGAACAATGTATTTTCTGTAGGTTTCTCAATCGACGAGAAGAACCCAAAAGAAGAATATATTTATAGACTAGTCTGTGAATACATTCTTAGATTACAAGGTTCGCATAACTTACTTATGGAAACAATATATACTGTCATGAAAGAATATATGTTGTCATAAAGAAAAACTAATCCTGGTTATTTACAGACTGTACAAGGGCTGGTAATTGACATGCTCTAACATTCCCCCGCGTTCCATGCGGTTGATCGCAGACAGTGAGCATGGAACAAAGCGAAAGAAAACGATCTTTAGAAGAGATTTGATGAAGATGTCGGCAAGCTGATCCTTAGAGCAAACAAAACGCACAACGAGCAACCCTTGTTGAACACGTTCTCGAACGAAGTGGTAATCAATCTCAATATGCTTTGTGTGTCCATGGAAGATAGGATTCATAGTGAGGTATGTAGCCCCCAAATTGTCACACCATAAGACCGGAGGAGTACGAATAGGATCTCGTAATTCATGTAGAAGAGACTCTACCCACATAAGTTCAGCAGTAGCAGTTTCCAAACCACGGTATTCAGAATCAGTACTAGATTTAGAAACCGTATTTTGCTTTCTAGCACTCCAAGATATAATATTAGGACCGAGAAACACGCAATACCCACTTGTAGAACGATGATCATTTGGATCACCCGCCCAATCCGCATCTGTATATGCTGAAAAATTTATATTTAGGGATGGAGCAGGTTTAAGGTAAATGTCGTAAGAAGAAGTTTGCTGCAAATAACGTAAAATACGTTTAACAAGGATAAGATGCGCAGTGGTTGAAGCATGCATATACTGACACGCTTTGTTCACGGCAAACGCCAATTCAGGCCTTGTAAGGAGGAGATATTACAGACCACCCACCAGACTACGGTAATGTGACGGATCGGTGAGAGTAGAACCACTTGTTGGGTGAAGATCAGTTGAAGTAGTAAGTGGATTCGAGACTGGTTTATCACCTTGCATATTAGCACGACTAAGAAGGTCTTCAATGTAACGTCGTTTAGATATAAAAAGTCATGTGGAAGTCCAAGTAGCCTCGATGCCAAGAAAAAATGATAACTGCCCTAGATCTTTTAATGCAAACTCATGCTCCAAACTAGAAATAACTGATTGCAAGCCCGTTAATATAGAACCTGTAAAAATAATATCTTCCACATAAACTAAAAGATAAGTGATACCCTCCGATGAGTGCCGAATGAATACGGATGTATCGGCTTTAGAGATGGAAAATCCCAACTTTTGCAAGTAAAGACTGAGACGATTATACCATGATCTAGGAGCTTGCTTGAGGCCGTAAAGAGACTTGTGAAGCTTTAAAACATGATTAGGAAACTGGGGATTTTTATAACCCGGCGGTTGCTTCATGTATACCTCATCATTAAGAAATTCATTTAAGAAAGCATTTTGAATGTCAAGTTGACGTACCGGTGGTAGGACTCGAAATGATCCTAAAAATTCTAACTGCAAGTGCACAGTGTCGGCAAGCAACACAGGGCAAGCACAGGTCAGTTCCACAGGGACAAGGGGGTGCAAGTGCTATTTTTCTTATTGTAACCAATTTCTAACTGATTACACTAACCAGGGCAGATTACTAATCATGAGACTTTAAACAAGAACAACAAAAGTGACAGTTGAAGCAAGTTCAACACTGACAGTTGAAGCAACAGCAACTGACAGTGAGGCAAGATGAATAATGGACAGTGAGTGTGTGAAACAAGTAAAGATTGTGATGTTAAGACACCACAGTGAGCATGAGGGGAAACAAACAGTGAGCAGTGAAGGTAAAACAAGTGAAAGAAAACAAGAAAACAAAGCTAAACAGTTGAAGATGGAATTGTGGATGACAGGGAAGGTTGATGGCAAACTAGGGTTTAGATTCCACCTCTTAACCTAGACTAAGTCGGAAATTCCAATTGCAACTAAATTATCCTCCCAAAGTACTAGCTATCTGATTAGAGCATAACTAGTCTAAGGTTTGGACCATAATCAATTAACATGGGCTGCTGCACTTTCAATCACAGGGGTATCCTAACTATAATGTATGCCTGACATACAATGTGAGAGCAAAGTGATGAGAGGCCAGAATTGTAGTCTCCTACACAGTGGAATTAAGGTTTCATCTTCACCCTAGTGGTGAATTAGAACATGAACAGAAATTGAAATTGAACTTGAAATTGCTTTGAAATTGAAAAATCAAATTAACCCAATTAGGGGGAACTAGGATGACCCAAGAACCCCTTTAACATCCTACATCAGTTTCTATTTATAGCTTACATCAAATTCCTAATTTCTAAAAACCCTAATTTTGAAAACCCTAAATTGATTTGGGGAAAATCAAATTCTCTCACCCATGTGTGAATTCTGCTCGACCCATGCTCCTTGATGTCCCTATGATGCTCTTCCTGCTCCAATTGATATACTGCAACCCTAGCTCGAGTTGTTTCATCAACTCCACACCTAGGTCAGAGAGATGTGGGTTTGGGGAAACGACTAGGCTAGGGAGAGAAAACTGTGGTGCGTACGGGTTTTGGTAGAGGCGGAGAGGGGTGTAGTGAAGCTCGAGGAGCAGCAGTTGCAGGCTGCCATGGTCGGGTGGAAGGAGGAGCTGGTTTTGGGGAAAATTGATTTGGGAAGAAGAACCCGATGGAGAAGAAGGGTCTGTTTGGTTAGGGGTATAGGTTTCTGATGCTAGGGTGTGAGGCGGATGTATCAAAGGTTGATGGTCAGCGAAGCGAAAGCGTAAGATGAAAAGGTGATGGAATGATCCAACAGTGCGATAGGAACGACCGTTGGATGATGAGACACAACAAAACTGACGGCTTCAGATGGAGTTAGGTACTATAGTGTTTGACAGGAGCTTCGGATTTTGATGCACAATGATGAGGCGACCGTTGGATGACAAGATGGATCCGATCTGACGGCTCTCATGGAAATGGGTATGGATAATGGAAATGGATTTGGGTAAGGGTTTTGGGCCTTGGGTATTCCAAGCCCATATCTTCTTTAAGAACAATTCTTCCTTCTTCAAGCCCACTTCTAGTTGATCCGGCTCTTGCAAACATCATTCTTCGCTTCCTCCTATCGAGAGTCTTTGCCGTTCCTTTGCTCTTTTCGCTCCGTGAGATAACCAGGATTTATTTAGTACCTAAAAATGCAAAATTAATTAAGAAAATTATTTATTCTTGAAAACAATGAAAATACAGAATATGGGATAAAATGTAGAATTAATGCGCAAAAGATGAGTTAAATGCCAACAAAAAGGGATAAATATATACAATATTTGGCACTCATCAACCGGCCAGTTATATGTTAAAGCAAAGGTGAGAACAACACGGATTGTGCAAGGTTTAATCACAGGACTAAACGTCTCTCCATAGTCGATACCCTCTTGTTGATTAAACCCTTTAGCGACCAAACGAGCTTTGCGACGCTCAATGGTACCATCAGCTTTGCGTTTGACCCGAAATACCCACTTACAACCAATCAAATTCATGTGTGGAGAATATGGAACAGGTGTCATTCTTCATTAAAGAATTATGCTCTTCATCCATAGGGATGCACCACTTAGGATCAGATTTTGCCTGCGTATAACAACTAGGCTCAAAAGGTTCGTCAGTAACTTTAGCATGTTTAGATGCCATGAGAAAATTCGGCTAAAATTTACCTTTTTTACCTCGTGTAACCATCCCATGCTCATTAGAAACGACCGGCAGTGGTAAGGTGACTTGTGTGGGGTTGGAGTTTGTTCGTTTTGGTAGATGAGATCGGGGGGCTGTATATAATGGAGGTAAAAGAGTTATTAGGGGGGTAGGATCTGTATGGGGAATGGAAGTAGGAGAGAGAGTTGTGGAGGGGGTAGGATTTGTATGGGAAATAGAAGTGGGAGAGGGAGAACGAGAATTAGGTATTGAAGTTGGTGGATGTGTAGGTATATTCTGGTTGGAAGGTACGGATCTAGTAGGATTAGAAAAGGGGAAATTGGGTACTGATGGAGTTGGTTGGACATGATTAATAGGATATGGGTGTGGACCGTATGGTTGAGAAGAGGATGCATACGGATGTTGGGTTTGTGGGGATGGTGAAGGTACTTGAGATATATGACCATTGGTAGTGGATACGGACCTAACAACTAGTGGATTTAAAGATGGCGGGGCTGGTGGAGGTACTGTAGGGGTTTTACTACTAAGCACAGGAATATTAGTAGTGTTCAAAGGAAAGGAAAATTCTTTTACCTGTTTAAATGATGACGATGAAAGTGGTTCCGCAGGGGCATCAGCAAACGGAAAGGAGTCTTGGACAAAGACAACATGGCGAGACCAATAAATTCTTTTTGTAGGTATATGAAAACACTTGTAACCTTTTCTAGCTGCATCGTAGCCAAGAAAGACACAAGGAGAAGAGCGTGGCTCCAATTTGTTAGAACGATAATCTCGCAGGTGGGGATAACACAAACATCCAAAGGTTTTGAGAGACTAATAATCAGGAACCTTATTAAAAAGTAATTCATATGGAGAGCAAGACCCAGTTGGTGATGAAGGAACTCTATTCATGAGAAAACAAGCCGTAAAAAATGCATCATACCAAAAATTGACTGGAACGGATGCCATAGAAAGTAAAGTTAAACCGGTTTCAACGATATGTCTATGACGTCTTTCTACTAGACCATTTTGGGCGGAAGTGTGTGGACAAGATAATCTATGAAGAGTGCCATTATCACGAAGAATGGGTTTAATACGATTGTATTCAGTTCCATTATCAGTTTGGAATTGTTTAATTTTTGTGCTAAAAATGTTTTCAACGTGCTTAGAAAACAGCAAGAAAAGGGAGACAACATCTGTTTTGTCGTGCATTGGATAAATCCAGGTAAAGAGGCTAAATGCATCAACAAAAATAACATAATAACGGTAACCTTCATTAGATAAGATAGGTGTAGGACCCCAAACATCCGAAATAATTATATCCAATGGTTTGGAGTACACCGTGGTACTAGAATGAAAAGGGAGTTTATGACTCCTATTCTCTAAGCAATACTGACAAAAAGAAATTTTGGAATTTGAAACCGGAAGATGATTACAAGACACCACAGACTTGACTGTTCGTAACATCGGATGACCTAAAAGGTTATGCCATGACTGCAATGAAGTTCGTTCTCCTACTAAAGCTGAAATTGAAGATCTAACGGGTCTCAATGTGTAGAGACCATCTTTAAGAATGCCCCGCAAAACCACCTTCCCCTTTTGTGGATCCTTCACAAGACAACTAGAATCATTAAATTCAAAGATGACATGATTATCATGGAAAAATTGGGACACAGATAGGAGATTATGGGAAAGATGAGGAACATACAAGGTATTTGAGAGAAGAAAATTATGGGTGGGAGTGGGTAATAAGGCCGAACCTGTATGAGATATGGGAAAACTGTAACCACTATCCACCTTTACCTGATCTGTGCCGATGTATTCAGTAGGAGCAAGAAGATGGGAAATATCGTTGGTCATATGATGAGAGGCACCGCTGTCAGGAAGCCAATCATAAGTGTAAACTGGTGCAGCAGTGGTAGCATAAGCCGTTGGAGCAGAGCCTTGCGAAGGGTTGGGTCTTGAGTTCCTATTAGGCGGCTTCTTCCGAGGAGGCTTAAAGTTGCGATCAAAACGATTCCAACAGTCTTGGGCAGCATGGTGAGGTTTGTCACAGAGTTGAAAAATAACAGGACTCACGACGGTATTAGGTGAGGATACCTTCCCACGGTTGGAAGGAAACTTGACTACATTTGCTTGAGGCTGCATAAGAGACTTATTCTTCTTGTCAATATGACGTTCATAAGACAAGAGGTGAGTCTCAAAAGTTTCAACAGTAAAACGATCCATTGATGTTTGGAGAGAAGCATAAATAGTTTCAAAAGATAAATCAAGTCCATCGAGTAAGATATGGTGAAGTTCCATATCGGATATAGGGTGGCCAGCAGAGGTGAGGGAATCTGCAAGTTGGTTAGCATGGGCTAAATATTCTGTAATAGATCTGTTACCCTTTTGAATATGCTGGAGTTCACGCCGAATAGCCAAAATATTAGCCTCGGATTTGGAGGCAAGCAACTCATCGATCTTCGTCCATGCCGTAGTACTAGAGGTACAACCACGAACTTTAGCTAGAATAGGTGCCGAAAGGGATGAAAATAACCACCCAATGAGGATTTTATCTTCACGAATCCAAGTGGTAAAGACTGGATTTGGAAGACCACCAACAACAGCAGGTGGACGAGGCTTCGCGCCTGTGAAGTAATGTTCAAGATCATAACCCTGGAGATATGGTTCAAACTGTGCTTTCCAAAGCAAGAGATTCATGTTGTCAAGTTTGATGGTAATTGCATTTTGAAGAGATGTCATGGCCGATTTGAAAGAAGAGGTCGAAGACGAGATAGAAGCAGAGATACTATGGTTAATAATGGGAATAGTCTCTGAGTTGGTAGAAGCGGAAGAGCTGGAAGTGGCCATAGGATCGATGTTAGGATCATACCAAGTTGGAACAAGGTATTTTCTGTAGGTTTCTCAATCGATAAGAAGAACCCAAAAGAAGAATATATTTATAGACTAGTCTGTACATAAAGAATATATGTTGTCATAAAGAAAAACTAATCCTGGTTGTTCACAGAATGTACAAGGGTTGGTGACTGACATGCTCTAACAGTTATCATAGTCGATACTTATAGATAAAGATAACTATCAATACCTAGGATCGATGGCCAAGATTATTTCTAATCAAAATATCTACGACTATTATTCACTGGGTATTATGGTCCGGTACCTTCCGGGAATTTTCTTAAAACCGGTCCCTGCACCTATCCTAGACCGGTTCTGGATATCATTCCCGTTCCCTGTACCGTCCTGATCGGTTCCTCTTCGGTTCCAGTCCTCCGATTCCGGTCCGGTTCTTGTGCAGCCTTACCAAAAGTGGAAGGAACTTTCTCAAGTTGACTCCAAAAAAAGTTACATTTTACCCCTCAGGGGTATTCGTGCAAAATCAACTAAAATTGAGAAGTATTTATAACATTCCACTAAATTTATATACAATAATTTTTGTTCCCTATATTTTATTCTTTAAAATATTACTCCCTCTGTCCTAAATTATCTGTCCTAATTTCTACTTTGGTCTGTCCATTTTTATCTGTCCGCTTGTTTATAGACATACTTTTCCCTTAAACCATAAAATATACCATTTATTTTTAATAATCATAAAATCATTTTTAATATAAACTTAATTCAAAATCTTAAAAATTATCACCATATATAAGGAAAAAAACTTCCTCAATATCTTTGTATTAATTGTCGTTCTTTTTTTAAATTAAAACACTTATGGATAGTTATAAAATTCCTAATAAAATTTCTACTTATTCTTACATAACATTTTCATATGTATTAATCTTTTCATCTCTTTTTTTCAAACACCATGGAAGAACATAATCTAGACTATCTAGTTTCTCTAGCTATGACAAAATTTCGAACTCATGGTCGAGTATATTTAAAGAGGAAATAATCTACAATTTCAATTTTTTTCCCTCTTAAATAAAAATTCCAAAGGATCCAAAGTTTTAGTGCAGGAAACCAAAATCAAATGGAGGAAAAAAAATTTCTTAAATTGTGGATTTCATAATAAAAGCAGTTTAATTTGCTTTTATTTCTTAAAACATTTCCTAAGATAATAATATTATCCAATTTATAATTTTTAACAATATTAATTTTAGTTTTGGTAATAACATAACATTAAATAGGCTAGTCAAGGGCTAGTCATGACATTTTATAGGATTTCCTTAATATCTTGACAAAGACAAAGCGGACTGTTAATTTAGGCCGGAGGGAGTATCATTTTAACTTTTCAAACCATCTTATATACCAAACTTTTTCTTTAAATTGATTAATAATAAAAGTAATTACTTAATGTTAGTTTGATATTTTGTTTCAATAAAGTACCTATAATAAAAATTGGTAAGTAAAATAGTCTTTTTTCAAATAATAGTAATAATTAGTAATCTAATATTATATACATATTTATTTTTAATAGTATAAAAATTAATTGTTTTTGAGCCCAATAAAATTTAATAAAACTATTTTTGTACATAGCTTGTTTATATCATTTACTATAAAAAAACAGTTAAATCTGACATTTTACAAACACATTTTGATCGCTTTTTTAATCAGCTTTAAATTTAATTTATATTTACCAAACGTTGAACTGCATTTTATACACAACACATAGAACAATGGACAACAGAAAAGCACTTTTTCAAAAAGCACAGCAATACCAAACTAACCCTTTATCTCCTCGGAAAACCTTAATGTCAAGTTCCAATAATGCCTTAATTGTTAAAGTTTATCTCAAGTCTTCAAACCCTTATGCGTAATGGCGCCAAGCTCTCAATCCCAAATATCCACCATCACCCATAACATGCAAAGGGCTTCCATTGGCGGATGTATCTCTATACCTACAAGAAAAAAAAAATCTAATATCAGCTGAGGAAATTGACGCAGCTACTTCCAAATGGTCAAATAGCCTTATTGGTAAAATCATATCTCATGATGAGCTTGATATTGAGGCTATCAAGAAATACTTTTCAATCAAATGGAGAAGGTATAAAAACATGAAGATGAAAACCATGGTCACAAATCTTTTTGTATTCAAGTTCACCAAGAAAGAAGATGTAGATGATGCTTGGAGTAAATCCCCATAGAATATTATTGATCATCTGTTGGTCCTTCGCGTATTTTGTTCTGACACTTTACTAGCTGATTACAAGTTCATGCACCAAGTGTTCTCTGTGAAAAAACAAAAACTAGAGCTGGAACATCTTGATAATTTTATTATTGATAAATTGTGTAATGAAACTGGACGGATGACTGACAGGAGCCATCTTGTATGGAGGAAAAAAGTGGGTAAGACTATCAACGCAAACATTGAAGTTAAAGACGGTTACTATGACAGGTTTCTAAGGAAAATCTACCCCGAGTGTTATGTCATATACATAACCAAGATGAATATGCAGAATTAGCTCACTAGCAAACGATTTTCAGATTCACCACAGAGGATGGAAACAGTTACTATGCTATTATGCGGAACATGCTCATCTTATGCAAAAAAAAATCACCAGTCTCCAGAAGAGCAAGCTACAACATCACAGTCTGGAAGTTTTGCAATCAGCAATATTGGGCTCATACGGTTTGAGCCATCTGAATTTGAGATGGGGCCCAACGACCCCAAAAATAGTGGCCCAAGGAAAACAAGAGGAGTATAAAAGATTCTCCATCGTTTTCATCTCATAATTCCCAAATCAGTCACCCTCCTCAAACCTAAGAAACTCAAACTACTGGAAATCATCAGATTCAAAACCCTAATGTGGTGATGATTAATCCGCTGTTTGTGACTATGAGCGATGAGAGCAACAATCAAGCAGATAATTCCTTTGTCAATCGTATTGATACAGAAATGGTTTCTTTGGAAGAAGGCGGAGTTGATTCACTCTTTGTAAATCGTGATAATGCTCTAAGAAACAACTTGTATCTACAAATCAATTTATTATTCTTATCCTCTTTAGTCTAATTTTTTATTCTTTCCCCGATTTTAAAAATCCAAATTAGGGTTTCTGAATTTTTAGTAGAAAAATTTAGAACCCTTATTGATTCAATCGGATACCTCGTTGTTTGCGTTGATTTACTGCCTAATTGCATACTATTTCACGGTAATTTCAACAATACATCATTTTATTCTATCACAACGTACTTTCCCCTTTGTAGATGCAGTTGGATGCTCTATTGGTGGTTCTGTAAGATTCAATTACAAGTGTTTGTTTACCCTATACTTTTTATTACTGTTTATACTTTTAGTTTCCTAGTTGCCTGAAATATTAGGGTTAAACAAATATTAGTTATTGTTTATGTTAGTATCCTGCTTATGGTTCCACCAAAAAACACATTCATATCTATAAACTTCAACATAAATAACACTTTCTTGTTTTGTGTGGTGTATATTATTTACTCTGGTTGTTTTGCCTTCACTTTTTTCTGTGGTTATCAATATAATTTGATTTTGTTGCCTTGTTATATTAGATAATCATTGCAAGTCATCTTTAAGTTGTGTCTTTGTCTCTTTGTTTATCATAACATTAGGAGAATTTTGTCGTGGAACTGTCAAGGTCTCGACAACCCTACAACTAGGACTTCCTAATGGAATTTGATCAAGGCTCAAAAAAAGTGACATGATATTCCTTTATGAAACCAAAAATGAGTTTCCTAAAATGAATTAATATCTTAGGAGATTCAATATCCTAATTCTTCGATTTACCCCCTTCTATTGGTATAGATTGTGGCATTTCCCTTTTCTGGAAATCAAGCTTCAACTGTGAGATTTTCCTCAGCACGGACAAAATGATCAATGCCATGATATCTGATAACCCCAGCAAGCCTGAATTCCTTGCAAATTTTTTTATGGTTCTGTGTACCATGATGAGAAACTACAACAATGGAATTATATTGAGAAAATATTGGTCAAAGAATTAATATATCATGGCTCATTATGAGATCTTAATATTATTGTGCATGCCCATGAGTGATCTTGTGACTACTCATTTTCATGTAGTCTACGTAATGTGAGTAGCTCAGAAAATCCGGTACTAAGTAGTATGGATACCTCAGTTGAACTAATATTGTTGAGTAATAAAAGGTACTTTCGAAATGAGATCTGCTTAAAATATCATATACTAAGTAAGTAAGGATACTTCGCAAGAGCAGATGCTAAGAAAATAAAGGTATCTCTGTAAAACAGAGACAAGTAAGCAAATAAGCTAAATAAAGAGATGTCTCAGATGACCAGAGACAACTCCGAGAACAGAGATAACTCAGAGAACAAAGATAACTCATAAAGCAGAGATAACTCTGAGAACAGAGATAACTCAGTAAGTAAATCACTAAGAGAGAAAATAATGTAAGTGCAACTAAGTTAATAAATCACACAAGAGATTACGTGGTTCGGTTAATCTTAACCTACGTCCACGGATAAAGATGATAAGTTTATTATTGATCTTGTTACATTTGGGTGGAAGAACTCCATTAAAGGAAGTATGAAGCTCTAGTAAATAAGAGAGAAAGTAGAGAGATTAGTCTTTTCTCTAATCTTAGCTCACCCCAAAGTCCCCCTTCTTTGTTGGTGAAGCTTGGTATTTATAGCCTCTTCTGCTCCAGATATATCTTTGTTGTCTTTGGGTCCATCATATCCTGATATATCTTCCGTACCAATGGTACCTTCGTTCACCGCAAACTTTATCCAATCGGACTCTGCCACCTCAGTTGACCCACGTTCCTTTGGGAACTACCCAGCCTTAGTACAGATTGTACCTTCGTTGGTCGCCCACCATCTTCAATCAGACGATGCCACCTTAGCTTCCCCCACGTGCCATCGTGAATTGTGAAACCTCCGTACAAGTTGTACCTTTGTTGGCCGCGTACCTTCGCCAGTCAGAGGATGCCACGTACTCTGAGCTCACGTGGTTGACAACTGCGCCTTCGTACTAAAAGTTGTGCAGACTGCTCAGCTACCTCTGACATACAGACACACCCATGTGCCTATACTACAACCTATTTCTTAATAATTAAGCAATCTTAGTAGTGATTTGGTGTACTCCGTTATAGCGTACTTTGGTACTCCCACCTTTAACATTGCGCCACATGTTGATAGAGATAACTTCATAACTTAGCATCCTAAGGAGAGATGTAGTGTGCGTTGTTGTAACATAATAATTTGCCCCACCTTTAATATTTTGCCACGTGGCACGGTAGATTTTTGGTATCTACAGTTTTCCCCTTTTCTTGAGGGTTGTTCGAAGAACGATCCTTGAGAAAAAAAATCCTAATCCTCCTTCATTTATTTCGCTGAAGTATCATCGAAGTATCGAATAGGTTTGCTGAGACACCTTCGAGGTATTTTGCTAAGGTACCTTTGAAGTATTGAAGTAATTTGTCAATGCAGAGAAGTATCGAAGTAATTTACTGAGGTACCTTCGAAGTATTGAAGTATCGAAGTAATTTACTGAGGTACCTTCGAAGTATTGAAGTATCGAAGTAATTTACTGAGGTACCCTCGAAGTATAGAAGTATCGAAGTAATTTGCTGAGGTATCCTCGAAGTATAGAAGTATAAAAGTAATTTGTTGAGGTAGCCTCGAAGTACAGATTCTAATGCTAATATAATCACACAAATATGTGTATGTTTGTATATATATATATATGCATGTATGTATGCATGTGTGTATATATGTGTGTATGTATGTATGCATGTACGTACCTATGTATGTATGTACGTATATATGCATGTATGAAGTCCACGCCTTTGTAAATGAAAGATGAGACTGGGGTAGTGGTTTTCACCCTTTTAAAAGTGGAGCCTTCGCTCGTTGCTTAGATATTTTTGCTAACTTTTGGGTTAGCCGTCATTCGTTCAAGATATAATGGGTCCAAAGGGTACCCCCTCTTAGCATGCAGCTAAGTTTTAGCTGAGTTTGAGCTTATTGATTAAGCGTATATTATTTACCTTTTAGTTTTTATTTCGGCTAAGGTGACTCTAAGATATCTTTTTACTTGCCTGGTATGGAGTTGTCTCCTGGTGTACCTTCGTTGTTGTAACTTCACTCCTTTGCAATGGAAGTATACCTTTTGGAACCTTTATCGTTGGTTAAGCTTTTCGTCGTATTGTTGTACCTGCGTAAATAAAATATGTACATACGCCATCTGGTATTTTTCACTTTTTGGTAATGTGTGTTATAGCATTTTGCTTGCTTTATTTACCAATATTTACGTGCGTGACATAGTATGTCACGTTTGTTGCACAATCAAGCCATCACTTGGTGTTAAGGTATGATCAACCTTTGGAGGAACATTCATCATCCTACCTAAGTATCCTTTGGCCAGAAGGTACCGTGGTGGCGAAGGTTCCTACGTGGGCAATAGTTTTCCTATAACCCTACGCGTTCAGCGCGAAGACTGCTTTATTTCGACAAGGTGTCTGTATAGAGGATGTCTTACTTTTTCTTACTGCCTCATGAAGGGAGCTATTGCCCCGAGGATCCGAGTACTGACATATGCGCAGTTATGTCTTGCCTTGCCTCATCGTCAATTCTGATGGTGGGTGTCATTTCTAACCCTTCGTTTTTGTCGTCAATTCTGACGGTGGATGTCAGTTCTAACCCCTTGTTTTTGTCTGTTTGTTTTATTTCACACACATTAAAAGATATATTCCAAATCCAAGCTTTATATTGATTTCTACGTACATAAGCATACCTTACAATTGTATTACCTTCACCAAGTATTTGTTGTTTATAGTTGATATTGTAGAGGCGCCATGATTGATGTACATTTCCCCCCTTTTGCTTTTGAAAGCTGGTTCTTGCAGCTTTTGAAAGGAAAAGTATTTGCATTTATGGAGCCTTCGTCCATGTAATTTGAGGTTTCCTCCTCGTCTTTTCCAGCTACATGTTCGACTTGGGTGGCACAAGGTACTTTGCTTGTAGTGAGATTCCCCTTGTAGGCTTCGTTATAGTTGCAGTGAGTTTCTCTTGTAGGCTCGTTCCTGCATAGAAATACAAATTCCTTTGGCACCCTCTGTATTCGAAAGGTACCCTCTAGGATTGAACTGTTGCTTCTTCTTAGTATTGAAGAATTTCTTCTTGCAATGAACTACCCCTTGCATTAGTCTTTGGCACTTCGTTTGTTCCTCAGATTGGAGAGTTGGGGTATACATATGTATACAGACTTCGTTCTTCATTGCATTTGAGTTTTACACTAGTGGGTATACAAATGTATACAGTCTTCGTGCATTTCTAGACTGGGAGCATCGCAACAGTGGTGGTTGACGGTTTGCGTCTGCTTATGCGTCGTCGTGCGACTCCTCGTAGCTGAGTATGGTTTGTAGCCTCTTTGCGTATGCGTACACCTACGCACACAGGCTTTGTTGACTTGTACATTTAATTCGTATATTTAGATTGAAAAACCCATTCTTTGTAATGGTGAGTCTGCCTTTAACAAGCTTCGCTCACATGCATGTCTAACGGTGGGGAGTCTGCCTTTAAGGGTCTTCGCTCTCATGTGTGCCTGATGCTGGGGAGTCTGCCTTTAAGAGGATTCGCTCCCATGTATGACTGATGCTGGGGAGTCTGCATTTAAGGGTCTTCCCTCCCATGTATGCCTGATGCTGGGGAGTCTGCCTTTAAGGGGCTTCGCTCCCATGCATACCTTCGGATTCAGACTTAAGTTGTAAAATACAATCATTGTTGATGTCTTTGGATCCAACTATTATGACCTCCACGTTCGTTTGTAGGTCCGGTTTGGGGGGGATTGACCTTCGTTGATGATGTTGATGCTACATACCTTTGCCCCCAGAAATTCGCAAAGCGATAAGCTTAATAATTTTAGATAAACGAAGCTTTGTCCTTCCATGCGAGTTGTATTTTGAATCTTCGTCCTTATGCTTCATCTTCGTCCTTAATTGCTCGCACTTAGATAGTACGAGTCAAGGACAGTCTTTGGAGCTATCAGCCTCCGGAGCGTTGTTAGTGCTTGTATCCTTAAGCGAGGGGGCTTCGGGAACCTTGAAGTCTTCGTTCTTCACTTCGTTGGTGTTCTCCCTTCTTCTTTTCCTTTCAAGTTGTTGTTCGGCGGCTCTTTATTCGTTCAGCCTTACCTCCGCTAGGTTGCATAGCCTTGCATCCTGTTAATCTCCCTTGATTTCAATATGAAAATACTCGATCCAAAAATAATCTTTGCTTTTTCCCAGGAATGCTCGTACTTAGATATGCACGAGCCAAGGGCAACCTTCGTTATAGTCTATGACTGCTGAGAATGTGTATGGACACGTTCGAGCCAAAGTTGCCCTTCGTATTTTCCCTTGGATTCGCGTAATTATATACGTACGAGCCAAGGACACTCTTCGTAATTGTCTTTGGTTGTTGAGAATGTATATGAATACATTCGAGCCAAAGATAAGCTTTATATTTGCCCTTGGCTGCTCGCACTTAGATATGTGCGAGCCAAAGGCAGTCTTCGTAATTGTCTTTGGCTGTTGAGAATGTGTATAAATACATTTGAGCCAAGGATAAGCTCTATCTTTCCCCCTGTATACTCGTACTTAGATACGTACGACCCAAGGGCAGCCTTCGTAATTGTCTTTGGCCGTTGAGAATGTATATGAATACATTCGAGCCAAAGATAAGCTTCATCTTTGGCCCTGGATGCTCGTACTTAGGTATGTATGATCCAAGGACAGCCTTCGTAATTGTCTTTGGCCGTTGAGAATGTATATGAATACATTCAAGCCAAAGATAAGCTTCATCTTTTCCCCTGGATGCTCGTACTTAGGTACGTATGATCCAATGATAGCCTTCATAATTGTCTTTGTTGTTGAGAATGTATATGAATACATTCGAGCCAAAGATAAGATTCATATTTGCCCTTGGATGTTCGTACTTAGATATATACGAGCGAAAGGCATTCTTCGTAATTGTATTTGGTTGTTGAGAATGTGTATAAATACATTCGCGCCGAAGATAAGCTCCATCTTTGACCCTGTATAATCGTACTTATATACTTACGAGCCAAGGTCAGCCTTCGTAATTGTCTTTGACTGCTGAGAACGTGTATGAACACGTTCGAGCCAAAGGTAACCTTCGTATTTGCCCTTGGCTGCTCGTACTTAGATATGTACGATCCAAGGACAACTTTCGTGTTTGTCTTTGTCTGTTGAGAATGTATATGAATACACTCGAACCAAAGATAAGCTTCGTATTTACCCTTTGATGCTCGTACTTAGATATGTACGAGCCAAAGGCCATCTTCGTAATTGTCTTTGGTTGTTGAGAATGTACATAAATACATTCGAGCCAAAGGGAAGATCCATTTTTGCCCCTAGCTTTGTTTACTTAGATAAGTACGAGCCACGGAGTAGTCTTCGTTTTTGTCTTTGGCTGTTGAAAATGTAAATAAATACACTCGAGCCAAAGATAAGCTTTATCTTTGCCCCTGGATGTTCGTACTTAGATATGTACGATCTCAAGGGAAGCCTTCGTTTTTGTCTTTGGCTGTTTGAAAATGTAATAAATACACTCGAGCCAAAGATAAGCTTTATTTTCGCTCCAAGGTATCGTAATTTTGACCTTCGTATTTCCATTTCCTGGGGGTAAAGAGAAAAAGGGGTAGGGTGCGTTCCTAGTAGCCCCCATTACGGAAATAAAAAACAATAAAAAACAATAAAAGTTTAGTATAGAACTTAACATAGATATGTTTGATGATTTCGTATTTAATATAACTGTCCAATGGTTGGGATTTGTTCTTAAATGAACCTCAGATTCAAAAATGACAGAGAGTACTGCAAGCTGAGTAAAAGAAGGTGTCTGCTAAAGAAAGCGACCCTCAGTTCGAAAATGACCTTAGGGATTTTACTCCCAAATTTTTTTACTAAGATTCCCTCGAAAACATAGGTATTCAGATCCAGCAAAGGTTTGCTCAGATATTAAAAAACGACAGAAAATATTGCAAGCTGAGTAAAAGAAGGCGTCTGCGACAGAAAACGACCCTCATCTCATAAATACCCTTAGGGATTTTACTCCAAAAATTTTACTCATATTCCTTAGAAAACAGAGGTATCCAGATCCAGAAAAGGTTTGCTCATCAAGCAAATAACAATAAAATAATAGCTTTTTAAGCTTTGAAAAGTATTTTTAATGGTGTTTCATAACCATTTTTTGTAGATCCGAAAGATTTCAAGGTTTAATACTCGAAAAACTTGTCAAAGAATGATAAATATTTATTAGAAAGTAAGATCCAACTCTCTTATTCTTAGATCCGATCTTCCAACGAAGATCTAAAGAAAAAAGATGATGAAATAGCAAAAATAACGAAAATCGAGAGCTTTTCGGTCCCTGTTTCTAGCGCCAAACTGTGACTACTTATTTCCCGTAGTCTACGTAATGTGAGCAGCTCAGAGAATCCAATATTAAGTAGTATGGATACCTTAGTTGAACTGATATTGTTGAGTAATAAAAGGTACTTTCGAAATGAGATCTGCTTAAAATATCATATACTAAGTAAGTAAGGATACTTCGCAAGAGCAGATGCTAAGAAAATAAATGTATCTCTGTAAAACAGAGACAAGTAAATAAGCTAAATAAAGAGATATCTCAGATGAAAAGAGACAACTCAGAGAATAGAGATAACTCAGAGAACAAAGATAACTCATAAAACAAAGATGAGAACAGAGATAACTCAGTAAGTAAATCTCTAAGAGAGAAGATAATGTAAGTGCAACTAAGTTAATAAATCACACAAGAGATTACGTGGTTCGGTTAATCTTAATCTACGTCCACGGGTAAAGATGATAAGTTTATTGTTGATCTTGTTACATTTGGGTGGAAAAACTCCATTAAAGAAAGTATGAAGCTCTAGTAAATAAGAGAGAAAGTAGATAAATGAGTCTTTTCTCTAATCTTAGCTCACCCCAAAAGTCCCCCTTCTTTGTTGGTGAAGCTTGGTATTTATGCCTCTTCTGCTCCAGATATATCTTTCCTGTGTTTTGGTCCATCATATCCTGATATATCTTCCGTACCAATGGTACCTTCGTTCACCGCAATCTTTATCCAATCGGACTCTGCCACCCCAGCTGACCCACGTTCCTTTGGGAACTACCCATCATTAATACAGATTGTACCTTCGTTGGTCGCCCACCATCTCCAATCAGACGATGCCACCTTAGCTTCCCCCATGTGCCATCGTGAACTGTGAAACCTCCGTACAAGTTGTACCTTCGTTGGACACGTACCTTCGCCAATCATAGGATGCCACGTACTCTGCGCCCACGTGGTTGACAACTGCGCCTTCGTACTAAAAGCTGTGCAGACTGCTCAGCTACCTATGACAGACATACACACCCATGTGCCTATCCTACAACCTATTGCTTAATAATTAAGCAATCTTGGTAGTGATTTGGTGTACTCCGTTGTAGCGTACTTTTGTACTCCTACCTTTAACATTGCGCCACATGTTGATAGAGATAACTTCATAACTTAGCATCCTAAGGAGAGATGTAGTGTGCGTTTTTGTAACATAATAAGTTGCTCCACCTTTAATATTGTTGAACGTGGCAAGGTAGATTTTTGGTATCTACAAATCTACTTTCTCTACTCTAACCACCATAAAATTTCCTAGTATTCAACATGTTATTGATAACTCTGATTTGTCTGATTTAGGCTATATTGGTTCTCAATAGAATAATAGACAATCTGGTCCTAATCTTATATGTAATAGACTAGATAGGGCTTTGGGAAATGGTTATTGGATGAATCATTATGATAACTCAAAAGTTTATCATATAGATTCAATAGGCAGTGACCATATCCCGATCATAATTGGAAAAATGCAATGTCTTTCCAAGGTAATAATCCCTATAAATATTTCAACTGTTGGAGTAACAACCCCTCTGTTAGAGACATTATCCATAATGCCTAATCTAACTTTATGAGAGGTTCTGTACCATACCAATTAACCAATCATCTTAGGTTTATCAAACATGATCTCAAAAAACTAGAATCTCTTGCATTTTGGTAATATTGATCGTAAGGTAAGAACTCTTGGTAATCATCTCCAAGATCTTAATAGCCTCCCTCATCCTATTCAGAATGTTAAGCAGATTAGATAAGTTGAATAGGAGTTAGAGCATTGGCAAAACGTGCAAGAAAAATTCTATGTTCAGAAATCTCGTCAAGAGTACTTTGAATATTTTGACCATACTAGTTATTACCACAACCATGTCAACAGAAGAAAATATTTTTAATCATATAAATGCTCTTAAGATTAATAGTGGTCAGTGGGTTAATGATAGATCAGGTATTGAAACCCTTCTTGTTAATCACTTTAGTTCTATAAGGACTAATTCACATCCCTATATGAATAATAACTTTATCAACTGCATTGCTCCGTGTATTTCTGAGGAGGATAATCTCAATATTCTCAGATCCATTGCACAACAAGAAGTCAGGGATACAATAAACCAAATGACGCACTTGATAGCTCCAGGGATGGATGGTTTCCCTCTAGGCTTCCATAAAGAAAATATGGACCTCCTTTTAATAGATGTTTGGAAGAATGTTAAAAAAAAATCGATAACAGACATCTTCTTAAAGAGATGAACCACACTTTCCTGTCTCTTATCCCAAAAATCAATAATCCTTCGTCGCCTGTTGATTTTCGGCCAATTTCTATATGTAATGCTAATTAGAAGATCATCTCCAAGATCATTTTAAATGAAACCACTCTTGATTAAAATAATAAGATCTTTTCAAGCGGCATATGTCCCTAATAGACATATTCTATTGAGAGAAAAGGGAAAAATGACAGGTGGGGTGTTATGGGTCTTAAGCTCAATATATCCAAGGTATTCGATAGAATTGAATCTCATCGACGTCCTCAAGTCTTTTGGATTTTCGGAGCATTGGTGTGAGCTGATTTACCAATGCGTAAGCACTACCTGTATTTCAGTCATGTTAAATGGATGTCCATGTAAGGCATATAGACCAACTAGGGGTCTGAGACAGGGAGACCCCTGTCTCGATCATAATCTGCATGGAATCTCTTTTCAGATACCTTATCCATGCTGAATTTTTTAAGCTAATCCATATATTTAAGGTCACTAAAGATGCACCTAGGATCGGTCATCTGCTCTTTGCAAATGACTATCTTGTTTTTTCCAAAGCTTCTCATGCCGATGATGAAAATATAATGGACCTGATCAAAGACTTTACCTAGTCAGATCATGAAGTTTAAGAAATTGGAATGTCGATCCTAGCCTTCCTGTCTCTCTTATCAGGTCCCTTAATGTTAAGAATATTTCCCTTAATGAAAAATATCCAGGAATTCCTCTTTTCATCACTAAGTCTAAAACTGACTCTTATATCCATAACCTTACTAACCTGTTTGACAAGAGAGTAGCAAAATGGCCAGGTGGAAATATTAACCAGGCAATAAAGTATGTTCTTGTTGAACATGTGCTCAAGGCCTCTTCAGTCTATCGCATGAATACCTTCTCTATTCTCGACAATATTATACATCAGGTGGAATTATCCCAAAGGGATTTCTGGTGGGGAAAATCCAGACATGGTGGTCTTTACTTGAAAAACTGGGCTAAAACTTGTACCCACAAGATTCTAGGGGACTTGGTTTTAAAAATCTCAAATATGTTAATATACCTTTATTTTCTAAAACTTCTTAGAACTTAATCCACTCTCAGCATGATCTTTGTTTTATGATTTTGAAATGTAAATACTTCCAAAATTGGTCTCCACTTCATTATACCACGAGTAGAGATTGCTCTTGGGTATGGAGAAGCATTTGTAGAGGTTTGAATTTTCTTCGGCTTAATGTTGTTTGGGAACTAAGGGATGGCAATAACATCTTGGCTTTCAGGGACAATAGGATACCTAATGGTGCTTAGTCCCTAAGTGTTTCCTACCCAAATTCTAACGTCTTAGTCTTTGATTTGATTGATAAAGATACTAATAGTTAGAATCTTGACTTAGTTAATGCTTCATTTACTCCCAAAATTGCTCAACATATTTAGAATACTAGAATTCCTTTCTCGGGTCATGACAGACTAATTTGGCCATTTTCTAAAAATTGCCAATTTACTGTAAAAACGACTTACAAACTGTTGTCTCGTCAATTTGAGCACATGAATAATCCACAAAATTTTAACCATGTCTATAAAGCTCCTTGGAAGTGTTCAATGCTTCCAAAAGTTCGGATTTTCGTTTGGAAGTGTTATGAAAACATTTTTCCTGTGAAAACAATGATTTGTATATTTAACTCTAGTCATGATTTCAATTGGAACTTGTGCAGGACAGTGGTGCCTGAATCTCCTGAGTATCTTATTTTACACTGTCCTTTTGCTGAAGCAGTTTGGTCTTTAACAACTTATTGTTGTCTAGTCTTCCAAGTTAGAGTTTCAACTTCTAACCTAAAATAATGGTTTGGGCAGTGATTAACTTCTAATGCCCTAAAGGATCGGGTTGTCGTTGTTTTATCCGTCTCTTGGAGTATTGGAAGGATACGTGTTCCTTCATTTTTCAAGGCAAACATTTACATCATAACACTACTGCGACATTAGCTACTAAAATTTTGCATGATACTAATTCTTTTCTTTGTAATGATCTTTCTACTAATATTCCTGTCACTTTACCTTCTTTGGGTAATGATTTAAATTATATAGTAGTTGTGTTGCTAGAAGACAACATTATTGTCTATAGTGATGTAACTTTTGACAAAAATATTAATCTATCGGGAAATGGTTTGGTTGTTAATGACAAAGCAAGTAACTATATTTGATGTAAAGTCATTCCAAGAGTAGTGAGGAATGGTGAAGAAGCTGAATGCTTGGCCTTGCTGGAAGCTAGCATTTGGGAGAAAGAAATGAACAATATCAAATTTTTCTTCATTAGTAATGCTCAATTAATATTAGGGTCTTTTAATTCTAATAATTAATAACCAGTTGTTATGGTATAATAACACCATTTTGGATGATTGCAAGTTGATTCAGAATTTCTTTTCATTTTCTAAAGTAGAGTTTCTAAGAAGAAACCACGATATTGTGGATGATATAGCAGCCAAGCATTGTAATAACTCAAGAGTGCAGAGCAAATGGTTGAGTTCTATCTCAATCTTCCTGTTACAATAACTATATGCTTTCGGCTTTAATGGAATTCTTTTCCTTAGCAAAAAAAAAAAATCCCATTCAAAATTAAAGAAAACCATTTAGATTTGAAACAACATGTTGCTTTTTAAATTATGAAAATAAGTAGTCCTCAACAACGAACTCGCTTTGCTATTTCAGTTCTTTATGTTGTTAGCTTCTCAACATGGAATTCCCACGACTGATGATCTCATAAAAAAAAGGTTTCTTGATCCCAAACACTTCTAATAGCTTGTGTAACACAGGGTTGGGACTAAACCAGTTTGTTGACATTCAAGATTTGGAACTACAGTATAACCTCTCTATATTAATATTTTTGGGCATTTACAAAATCATTAATATAAGGAGGTTATAAATATAGAGAGGTGCATATGGAGAATGTAAAATTTCAAGTTCAGTATGTGTTCAATGCATTTATAGTTGTATTATATGATGTACATACATTTTTATTGTTCCATATACAAATACATGTACATATCTAGGAGCTTGTTAGGCTACTAGAGAATTTTTGATGTTTTCTACAACTATAAATAGTACTATTACAGATAGAAGAAGATAAATTTTCAATTGTGTTAAATAAGGTGTGTTAAACTCGAGCGAGTCGACGTCACGCTCTGCAAATCGGGCGACTAACTCGTTTCTCCACTTTCAAAACTTCATCATTTTCAAGGCAATAAATCCATTAACCATGTGTTTTCATTACTTAGATCTTCTAATGATTGGTGTTTCAATAATTTTCATCTCCATTGTTAGCTATTTATCCAGTTTTGTTCTCGATTTTCAAATTTTGGAGGATTTTTTTTCAGGTCTACAATGAATCCTTTGATGGTGGATCTTTCAAAAACCCCTGAAATTCATCCATCTGTTAATTTACTAGCTGAGAAGGATGATACAAGATATGAATCTTGGAGGTTTTCATTAATTGGTCGTTTATATTTCGTTCATCTTAAATTTTCGAATGCTGCTATGATTTTTCGTAATCAATTGAAGTTATAGGATAAATACCAACTCATTACATTGGGTAAAGGATTTTTTACAATCAAATTATCAAATATTGAAGAGAAAACTTATATTACTTCTGGAAAATGGGAGGTTCAAGATCAGATTCTTAGGGTATGAAACTGGAGTCCAAATTTCAGAGAACATCTAAAGCCATGGTATGGGTTCAATTTCCGGGACTCAGTTTGGAATACTGGGATGAAGAAACTCTATTTACTATCAGTAGAGCAATTGGAATTCCCATCAAAGTGGATGCAGCTACCTTATAATTTCAGAGTGGATATTACGCGAAAGTCTTGATTGAGATTGATTTGGATAAGACAATTCCTAATAAACTATGGATAATTACTAGGTATGGAGCTTTTTCTCAAGGAGTAGTCCTCACTAAACTCCCTAAATTTTGTACTAAATGCAAAATTGTTGGTCACTTTACTACTGAATGTAGAGTTACACAATAATCTGCCAGAGAAGGCAGTTCTAATCAAATTGACAGAGTCAAAGCTATCCATCCTCAAGTTTGAAGCCTGATGAGCATTCCAAGCCCTCTAGTCAAGTTCAAACTCCTACAAACTCTAGTATTAATCCAAATCCCCACACTACAATGGAAACGGAAAATTTTGTCTAGGAAGTAACTAATACGAATACTGCTTTGGGAGTTATCGATCCTACTGCTGGCATCAATGTTACAAGTAATCCTTTTGAAGTGCTACAAGAGAATGAAAATGATCTCACTGACTCCGAAGATGGTGAAATCAAGGAGGTTAGTACAACTAATATTTTAGAATTTGGTTCTATTTCTCAACCTATTACTATTATTCCAAAAGTTTCTACTAGTTCTCAGCCAAGTGATGAAGTGGGTTCCAGTAAAACTTCAAAGAAAAAACCTCCTTTAAAGCCAACAGTAGTCACTAGAAAAGATAGTAAAGAATCTCTTAAACATATGATTGACAAGGGGATTATATCTCCTCAACCCCCACCTTTTAAATGAAGATCATCTTTTGGAATATTAGAGGCCTTAAGAGATAAAAGGCCAAAGATAAATTGAGAAGTTTAGTTAATTCAAATAATCCCTCTCTTGTTTGGATTGTTGAACCCAAAATTAAAACAACAAATTTTCACTTTAACCTCCTTGGAATGCATCATCAAATAATTCATAACTCTAAGGATAATTCTAAAGGTAATATTTGGCTTTTCTGGAATTGCTCAATTATTGCTCCTTCTATTATCAAGGTTACTAGTCAGTGTATTACTGTTGAAGTAGGTGGAGTTCTTGTTACTAGAGTACATGCTAATTCTTATACTATCAATATAAGAGAATTGTGGAAAGATACTTATGAACAAACCTTGGTTAATCTTGGGGGATATTAATATTATTTTGTCTATTGATGAGAAAAGAAGAGGTAGGAATCCCATTTCAGCCGCAATGAGAGATTTTCAGGAATGTATAGATTTTTGTGGTTTGCTTCAAGATCCTAAAAGTGGTCTGGAATTTTCATGGTGTAATGGTAGGGCTGGAAGTAAGAGAATTCTCTGCAACCTTGATAGAGCTTTATATAATTTGAAATGGTGGGAATTATAAAGTTGGTACTGGAGGAGTATCTGATCATAGTCTTATTATGGGTTCTGATGCTGCCATTCCTAAAGCTCTTAAGCCTTCTTTTAGATTTCAAAAAATGTGGCTGACTTATCCTGAATTTATGCAAGTGATTTGGAATTCTTGGAATGAAGAAATTTATGGCAATCTCATATATGTTTTTATGAATAAGCTGAAAAGACTTAAAAAAATTCTAAAGGTGTGGAATTGGGAGGTCTTTGGTGATGTAAAGGAAACACTTAAAAAAGCTGAAGAAAAGGTGTTGGAGGAAACTTTAAAACCTGATAGTGATCCCACTAATATAAATCTTATAAACAACTTGGTTACTGCTAGAGGAAAATGTGACATTGCTGCAAACAATTATAACACTTTTCTTAGAGATAAAGCAAGAATCAGTTGGATACAAGATGGTGATGTTGATTCTAAAATTTTTCCGTACAAGTATCAAGCTAAGACAAGCTCAAAATTCTATATCTTAAATAAAATACTCTTCTGGTAATATAATTACTGATCAAAATGGTATTTCTAATGTGATGATTTATTATTTTAGAACTAAGTTTGCTCAGCAGGATGTTAGTATAAATGATTCCTTCTTTGAAGCTGCTCCTAAAGTCATAACTACTGAGGATAATTCTTATTTAGAATGCATGCCTACTGAAGAAGATATTAAAAATGCAACTTTTGATCTAAATCAAGATGGTGTACCAGGACCAGATGGGTTCACTGGTGTCTTTTACAGATATGATTGGGAGGTTGTTAAAAATGATCTAGTTGCTGCAGTTCAGTATTGTTGGCAGAATAATGTCATTCCTAGTGGTATGAATTCAAACTTTCTTGTTCTGATTCCTAAAGTTCATGGTGCTAAGAATGCTAAACAGTTTAGACCTATTGGTCTCAATAACTTTTGCTTCAAAATAATTACGAAGATTGTTACCATGAGAATCAATAATTACTGACCAAAAATAGTTTATCCTCAGCAATGTGCTTTCATTAAAAATAGGAGTATACATGAACATGTTCTGCTTGCTTCTGAGCCTGTTAATTAATTACCAGTTAAAAGAAGAGGAGGTAATTTTGGGCTTATATTGGATATCTCTCAGGCCTATGATACCATGAGTTGGGAATTCTTATATAGAGCTCTTATAAGTTTTGGCTTTTCCATTAAATTTTACGATTGGATTATGGTTCTCCTCAACACTACAAAAATATCTATCATGCTAAATGGAGGTCATATAGGATTCTTTGGATTTGGAAGAGGACTTAAGCAAGGTGATCCTCTTTCACCAATCCTTTTTATCATATCTGAAGATATCTTAAGTAGAAATATTCACAAAATGGTTCAAGATAAGAAAATTCAACCAAAGGTGATAAGAAATGGAATTCATCCTACACATTTATTTTTTGCTGATGATATTTTCTTGTTCTGCAATGGGAATATGAGGAGCATTACTCATCTCAGAAATCTTTTATTGGAGTACCAAGCTGCAACTGGTCAAATTATTAATACTTCTAAAAGTAGATGTTTTGTGGGTGGTACTTCATCTGTGAGGAAGAGACAAATTGCTGATTTTTTTTCATATGGATATCTCTCAATTCCCTGAGAAATATCTAGGTATAATGCAAGTAAAATTTGTTCATCTTTGGCACTTAGTGGAATATAAGCAGCTTAGACTATCTACTTGGAGTGGCAGACTATTAATTTTTCAAGCTAGACTTACTCTGGTAAAATCTGTTCTTTGCATTATTCCAGTTTATAACATGTCTATCTATAAATGGTCAAAAAAAGTAGTAAATACTTGTGAAAGAATAATTAGAAACTACTTGTGGTCTGGCAATGCTGAGGATAAAAACCATAACACTCTTAAATGGATCAAAGTTTGTACTTCTTTTGAAGAAGGTGGTCTGGGTATCAGGAGGCTAGAAACCATGAACAAAGATTTATTAATGAAATTCCTCTGGAAAATGCTTCAATCTAAGGATGAATGGGCTCTTTTCTTCTTAGCTAAGTACACTGACAAATCTGGAAACTGGATCACTTATTATAAAAGCTTTTCTATTTGGCCTGGCATTAAGTGGGTAATACAAGAGTTTTATGATCTTACTAGATGGGAAGTTGGTGATGGAAGACAAATATCTCTCTGCAATGACATATGTATTTTTGATGAACCCATAAGTAAAGTACATCCAAATCATCCTCTGATTTCTCTAAATATTAATCAGAAAGTTAGCAGTTTAATTGTGAATGGCCAATGGATGATTCCTGAAGATTTCCTCCATATTTTTCTTGCTGAGCAACTCCCTGTTCTCAGAAATGGTGCAGATACCTTAATATGGAGTAACAGTCATTCTGGTCTTTCACAGTTGTTGATGCTATGAAGAAACTCAGTTCCCCCATGCCCAAGTTGTATTGGTACAAAAAAATTTGGAATGCTGCAGTACTGCCTTCTACTTCAGCTAACATTTGGAAAATTACAAGAGAAGCTTGTGCAACTGATGAAAATTTGACCAAAAAGGGTTTCAATATGGTCTCTAGCTGCTACATTTTCCACACTGACATTGATTCTCTGAATCATATCTTATGGAATTGCAACTTCAGTAAGCAGTTATGGAATTGGCTGGGAGGTATTTTTTGCTTTCTCAATCCACTTTCATTTGAAAATGTTCTTAAAATAAGTAAATCTTTTAGCTCAATGATAAAAGAGGTATGGATTATTTGCTCTTACACTATCATGGTTGAATTGTGGTTCTTAAGAAATAGCATTTCTTTTGAGAATGACAAGCCAAATTTTACTAAAATAAAAAAAAAAATCACAAGAACTGTACAGGACTGCAAAAGAAGAATGAAAGACACTATGTAGGGTTCTGATATTGAAGACCAAATACTGAAATTCTTCCAATTACAGTACAGTAAAATGAAGAGAGTAAGAATTATTGAAATCTTTTTTTGTCTCCCTAATATGGATGAAGTTCTTATGTGTTGTGATGGTGCCTCAAGAGCCAATCCAGAGCAGGATGGATATGGATTTATGGTTAGATTCAACATAGGAAACTTTGCTTATGTTGGGTCAGGTGGTTTGGGGATTCTTTCAAACTACATTGCTGAGTTTATTGCAAGTATTAGAGCTTTGGAATGGGATTTGGAAAACCAGAAATTCAAGGTGATTCTGCAGACATATTCTAAAGCTTGTGTTGCTGCTTTGATGAATATATAATAAGATACCATGGTTCCTGGTAGCAAGATGGCAGAGAGTTATTACTGGGCTGTAATCCATTTGTTACAGACATGTGTATAGTGAGGTAAATTTTTCAGCAGATCACTTTACTAAGAAGGGAGTGCATCTTCCAAAGGGACAAATTCAGTGCTACAGAGATAGACCTACTTCCCTCGTTCAAATGGAATTCCCTGATCAACCTTACTATAGGTTTGAGTAATTTTACATTTCTTATGTTTTTTTAGTTTAGTTCCCTTTTTGCTCTTTCTTTATAATGGGCCTTGTTGGTCTTGTAATTTTGATCTCTGATTTTTAATAAAACTGCTTTAAAAAATTAAAAAAAATATATTTATTTTCTTTCAAACAAATCAGAATATCATACAATGATAGGAAAAGAACTTATATAAATGATAAAATTTGTATAACAAGATTTATATTCTTTCATTATGTTGTCGATTATTGATACATGGAGATAAATTCCTTAAGACGAGACTGCAAAAAAAACTACTCCATTAATATTAAACTGCAGAGGTTATTACTATTTATAGCTGGCCCAAGTTGAAATCATAATTTTGTGTTAATACGTAGAGGTTACTAATACATGGAATATCAATATAGGAGGTTCTATTGTATTTTATTGGAGGCTATTATTTGAAATGGTACGGGGGAGTCGGTAGCAGCTCCACTTCGAGCTTGCAAGTTAGGAGAGGAAAAAAATAGAGACTGGAAAATCTGTCCTTTGCTCATTTATGCAGTGTGATATTGGTCTGTCTGGGAGAGCGTAATAGAAGGATCATGGCCAGTAAGCTACCAAGAACTGAAGGTGTTATCATCAACTAAGTCAACAGTGCTATTTTATCTTTGGGGTTCATCTGGAAAATGGTTTCACATAACACCATTTCGAGACCTGGTTACGCGTTGAAAAGTGACTATAGATTGTAATTAAGAGAACGAAATAGCAATACTAGACACACTCGTATATTTTCGATGCTTTCTGATCAATACAATTTGATCAAAACAAAACAAAAAAAAAGGAACAAGAAATTAATCGCCACCTTCTTTCCGTTATATTTTGTCGTGAAATTGGAATTGTGATGGCTCAACAGTCCCTGTACCGGTGAATGTACTTAAAAGTAATCAAATGACAGATTGTTATTTGTTACTACCAACTAGTTAATCAGGCTCCCAGGATGATGATGCTCCTTAATTAATCATCCAGTAAGGATGTGCTGAAAACAGAAGTAGGCAAGGAGCAGGACAATGATGATGCTCTTCTCGTTTTGAAGTTAGCTTTAAAACAAGCCTGTCTTAGTTTCTTCGTTCTGTGATTCAATTCTATATCCGGGAATTTCTCCATCCTCCTTATATCTTCTTCTAACATTTCAATATCTCTAGGATCACAATAACCCATTTCCTATATAAAACGTTTTGAGATCAAAAGCCTTAGTACAAAAAATGAATTTCTTATAAACATTAACATGGCATTACTACTACAGAAAACTGTGTGCATATATGCATGTAAAAAGAAGAGGATAGTCAGTATAATTTACAATATATATATATATACACGTAGTTGAATGTAAGAGCAGATGTTATAAAAAGAATCCTAGTCGAAACAACTTGAAGTTCAGTTAAGAAAAAAAAAAACACCGTCAAAAAAAATTGAACCCCTGCAACCACTATGAGTATTGAACCCCTGCAACCGCTATGAGTATGAGCACGTCAAAAAAAAAAACACCGTAGCTAAAAGCTGTACGCAGTGAATATAAACAACGTTACATGCGGTGTGTTGTGGTTATATTTACCTTTAGATTGTCAATGAGTGACTTCAAACTTTGGATTTTCCTGTGAAGCTGTTGGAACAAAGGAGAATATTTGGTTTCTCTATTTATGATTGGCTTACACTGCAAGAAAATATTCTCTAGATATGTTGCTATCTATACGAATTTGTGGCATGTATAGGATATATATATACACGTCTTGTAAAACCTCCATTGATAATAAGAAACCCTAATCATTCTTCTCCCGTGGACGTAGGCTATAGCCGAACCACGTTAAATTGTGTTTCTTCTTTAATCTGTTTTAGTTAACTGCATAACATCTTATGAAGATCCAATATTGACTGCATAACATCTTATGCATACTGCATAACATCTTATACATACCAACATGGTATCAGGGGATCGTTAACGATCATGGCCGTTTCTCTGCAATCAAGTTTCGTTTCTCTGTGTGTTTACTATGGCACAATCAGATCATCATACTAGTTTGCGTTTAACCTCTGTCTTGATGAATGATGTCAATTATGTCAGCTGGTCTAGGGCTGCTACTCTTGCTCTTGGGGGTAAAAGAAAGTCTGGGTATATTGGTGAGAATAGTACTTGTCCAGATGCTAAAGATCCTAAGTATGAAGATTGGATTGATGATGATCAACTGGTTCGCACGTGGCTTCTCCAGTCGATGGAACCACATATTTCGGAAATTTTCTCGTTTTCAGAATCTGCAAAGGATTTGTGGAAGTCTGTTGCTAGTCTGTATGGATTACGGAATAATGCTGCTCAGGTGTTTGAGCTGAAGCGTGAGATTGCTGAGGCTGCACAAGGTACGAAAAGTTTTACTGAGCATTTTGGTTATTTAAAAAGGAAGTGGGATGAACTGGATACATATCGTCCTCATACAACTGATGCCAAAATTCTCTTAAAGAGGGTTGAGGAGGATAAATTTTTTGATGTGCTCAGTAGCCTCACATCAGAGTATGAATCTCTTAGAAGCACTATTCTCATGAGTGTTGAATTGCCAAGTTTGTCTAGTGTCTGTGCGACTGTGCAACGTGAAGAGACACGCAAGAAAGTTATGAATCTTGTTTCTAAAAGCATTGTAGACCTGGATGCTGCTGAATCCAGTGCTCTTCTGAGCTCCAGAGATGATAAACGAAGATCCATGCCATTATATAAGGACAAGACTTCTCGTGCTAAGGGTAAGAGAGAAGTTTTTCATTGTGATCATTTTAATAAAACTGGTCACACCAAGGATCGTTGTTGGGATATTTATCCTCATCTTAAAGCTAATTTTGACAAAAATAAGCTTGCTCGAGCTGCTGTAGCTGACAATTCATCATTTACCATAGACCAGTTGAAGGATTTCTTTCACCAGTTGAGTAATAAGAATGAGCGCAAGGCCAACCATACTTCAGGTAACCTGCTATCCTTTCTTACTACGCCTGTTTCCAACCGTCATATTTGAATCATTGATTCAGGAGCTACAGATCATATGGCAAATGATCCTTATTCAGTTCATGCATTTATTCGCAGCTCTCATAAAAATGTGTCTGTTGCTAATGGCTCTACTGCTCCTGTGCTGGGCAGTGGGAAAGTGCATTTTTTTCCAGATTGTCCGCCATCTAATGCACTTGTTGTTCCCTCGTTTCCTACTCAATTGTTATCTGTTGGTCAAATCACTAATTCTCTGAATTGTGATGTTACGTTTACCCCTACCTCGGTCATCTTTCAGGATCGAAAGACGAAAAAGACGATTAGTAGAGGCATCTTTTCTCATGGATTGTACCTGTTACGCTCTAGTGACATGGCATGTCTCACTCACAGATCAACTCCGCAGTTTCTTTATCATCAACGACTTGGACATCCTTCCAGTCGTGTTTTGTCTAGGATTTTTCCCACTTTTTATGTTCAGTCTCAAGTCTGTGATGTTTGCCAGTTTTCTAAACAATCTCGTTTTCCATTTCCTAACTCTGTGACTCGAGTTACAATGCCTTTTGAATTAATTCATTCTGATTTATGGGGTCCTGCTCCAATTGATGCTTATGATGGGTATAAATATTTCGTTATCTTTATAGATGATTGGTCACGTGCTACATGGATCTATTTACTCAAATCCAAAACTGAAGTTTCATCTGTATTTGTGGATTTTCATTGTATGATCCGCAACCAATTTGATGCACAGGTTAAAATTTTTAGATCCGATAATGGCACTGAGTTTGTCAAAGGCCCTCTTCCAGGTTATTTGCGTAGTCATGGTATTATCCATCAAACCAGCTGTATTGGTACTTCACAGCAAAATGGTGTTGCTGAAAGTAAACTCCGTCATATTCTGGAAACAACCCGTGCTCTTATGATTCAGATGCATGTTCCAAAGAAATTTTGGTCTCATGGTTCTCTGACGGCCACTTACTTGATCAATCGTCTGCCTAGTCGTGTGCTTGAGTTCAAATCTCCATTAGAGGTTTTAAAACATCATCAGCCTGACATTTCTCATCTTAGAGTTTTCGGTTGTGTGTGTTATGTACATTTACAGGCAAAGCATCGTGATAAACTGGATTCACGGGCAACTAAGTGTGTGTTCTTTGGTTACTCTTCTACAAAGAAAGGATATATTTGTTATCATCCACCCACTAGAAATCTACAGATTTCTCGTGATGTTGTGTTTGATGAAACAGTGGCTTATCTTCAGTGTGATTCTGGCAGTCGGTCTCAGGGGGAGTGTTATACAGATTTGGCCCCACTTCCAGTTATTAATGAGATACCTACTGCAACAGATTCCCACAAAGATAATGGTGATGGGGTAGAGTTGGTGGACTTACCTACTGCAGTGTTGGATGTGCATAATGAAGAAGTTCATGAAGAAGCTTCAGACAATAATGTTAATGTTACTGATGATAATACAGGACTACAAGATGTGCCGCATCAAGTTCCAGAAACTGAGGTTATGGTTCCACAACCAGTGGTACCAATTGTCAGAACCTCAAGTCGTGAGAAGAAGGCTCCAGAGAAATACAAAGATTTCTTTACATATCATTCCGTTGCGTATCCTATACAAGCACAATTAACTTATGATCATGTAGGTTCTTCACACTCTGCATTTCTAAGTGCTATATCCAGTCATCAAGAACCTAAAAACTATAATGAAGCAAATTCTAATCCAAAATGGAGGGCACCAATGGAGAATGAGTTACGTGCCTTAGATGTAAATAATACATACAGTATTGTCAAGTTGCCTCCCGGGAAGAAGACTGTTGGATGTAGATGGGTGTACAAAATTAAATACAGAAGTGATGGAACTGTTGAGCGTTATAAGGCAAGATTAGTGGCAAGAGGTTTTACTCAGAGATATGGAGAAGACTACACAGAAACTTTTGCACCAGTTGCAAAGATGAATACTTTTCGTGTTCTTATGTCTCTTGCAGTTAATAAAGATTGGAAATTGTTTCAAATGGATGTGAAGAATGCATTCTTACAAGGTGATCTAGAAGAAGAGGTGTATATGAGTATACCACCTGAACACCCTCGAGAAGGAGAGAGCAATATGGTTTGCAAGCTTAAGAAGGAAATATATGGTTTAAAGAAATCACCACGTGCATGGTATGCAAAGCTAAGTTCAGTACTCATCCATAATAAGTTCAAAAGGAGCTCTGCCGATTCTTCCTTGTTTATTAAAAGAAGTAATCTTGGTACAACTATAGTTCTAGTGTATGTTGATGACCTTGTGATTACAGGAGACAATCAACAAGAAATTAGAAATCTTAAAGCAATGCTTCATTCCAGATTTGACATCAAGGATTTAGGAATACTGAAGTATTTCCTGGGATTAGAAGTTGCTTACTCAAAGAAGGGTATTTTTCTGAATCAAAGAAAATATGTGTTGGACCTGCTGAAGGCTACAGGAAAAATGGGAGTAAATCCTTGTGATACTCCTACAGAAATTGGCAACAAACTTGATAATGATGGTGATGTGTTAAGTGATATTGGGTCATATCAAAGGTTAGTAGGCAAGTTAATTTATCTCACTGTTACCAAACCTGACATAGCACATGCAGTAAGCTTAGTCAGTCGTTATATGCATACACCTCGTGTTAAACATCTAAATGCAGTAACTAGGATTCTACAGTATTTAAAAGGATCACCAGGAAGAGGAGTTTTGATGACAAAGAATGAATCCTATTCAATTTCTAGTTACTGTATAACAGCAAATTCAGATGTTGATTATGCTGGATGTCCAGTTGATCGTAAATCAACAACAGGGTACTGCATATTCTTTGGTGGTAATCTGGTTACATGGAGAAGCAAGAAACAAAATGTTTTTTCTCGATCAAGTGCTGAAGCAGAATACAGAGCCATGGCTTCAACAACTTGTGAGATTGTTTGGCTGCGAGCATTACTTAAAGATTTGGGTTTTCTGTCACCTCAGCCAGCTAAGATGTTTTGTGACAATCAAGCAGCGATACAAATCATATCAAATCCCACCTTTCATGAGCGTACAAAGCACATAGAAGTGGATTGTCATTTTGTTAGAGAGAAGGTATTGGCCAAAGTAATATGCACTCCCTTCGTTCGTAGTCATCAACAACTGGCAGATGTTTTTACTAAGGGTTTACCTGTCAAGCAATTCAATGGAATTCTATCCAAGTTGGGCTCCATTGATATCTTCGCACCAACTTGAGGGGGAGTGTTGGAACGAAGGAGAATATTTGGTTTCTCTATTTATGATTGGCTTACACTGCAAGAAAATATTCTCTAGATATATTGCTATCTATACGAATATGTGGCATGTATAGGATATATATATACACGTCTTGTAAAACCTCCATTGATAATAAGAAACCCTAATCATTCTTCTCCCGTGAACGTAGGCTATAGCCGAACCACGTTAAATTGTGTTTCTTCTTTAATCTGTTTTAGTTAACTGCATAACATCTTATGCAGATCCAATATTGACTGCATAACATCTTATGCATACTGCATACCATCTTATGCATACCAACAGAAGCCATCTATTAATATTCAGTTCTCTGCATCTTTTCTTCAAAGCCGTCAAGCCGACATTCATTCTCTTTGCTGCTTTCGTTATCGGAACATCAAAATGCTTCGAGATGTCATCAAAATCAATGGATAATGATTTCGTCGTCGACCTCGGTCGATAAGACGCTGGGGGGTTATAAGTAATACTGGTCTTAATCATCTCTATGACCTTCATCTTTCTTCGTAAAACTGAAACCACCTTCAAAAATTTCTCTGCTTTCCATTTTTATGATATCTGATGGGTAGTTCTGAATCTCCTGATCATGAGAAAAATTAGGGTTACCAGTAGAAACTTTAGTAATACTGTTACGTGTTTCATCATTGGGTGGAGCATAATTCAATGGTTGAACTGATAGATCTTCTAGACATCCGGATGGAAAGTATTCTTCTAGAGAGAGAAATTTAGAGTTCATGATTTTGAAATCATCAGTTATGTTGAATAGTTTGTGATCATGCTGGGTTTGATCATATAGAATAGTGTTATCCATCATCTCCGTTGATAAATCAAAAGGTGGATTATCATAATATGTAAGTTCATAAAAAGTTGAATTGTTGTTATAAAACTCTTGATGAATATCAATGGAAGGTGGGATTGGAAAGTCTTGCTTCCTGTGTGAGAGAGTGAGAGAGAGAGTTAGAATGCATGGTACTGTGCTAGCTATATGTGCTATGCATGCAAAGGAAAAGGAAACAAAAATAGAAAACAAATACAAGGATAAGTAGAAAGCTTTCTTAATATATATCTAGTCTTACCATGTTGGTGGCTCAGGTACTGATTCCCCATTGCCAAACCAATCAAAAACTTGTTCATTCTCGATCTTTACATGGCCAAAATGGTTGATTAGATCCATATTTAGATAGTATACTAAAGAGAAAGTGAGAGTGAAACTTAGAGAGATAGAGAGATGTTTTTGGGGTTTGAAATAAGAGAAGAAAAGAAATTATACTGTATAAATACAAAAGAATTTGTAGTTCGTGCAAAAGAAAATTATTGGGAGTTACAAAAAAGGATTAACTCGGTAGAATTTGTCGAGAAATTGTTATTAATGTCCATAATAATCAACCAAGAAATTAATTAAGGATGCTGGCTGTGAATAAAGTCTTCCACTTAAATCTATGTACACGTATATCAATCTACCGTAAGTACACTGATGCGGCAGATATATGCTTTATTTTTAGGGGAGGAACTACTGTTTAACGATGTAAAATAGACTATTAGAGGTGGTTTATAACAGCGGGTGTAGATATTGCAAACGGAGAATTTGTTGTCGAATATTATGCTTTTTGTATAGCGCTTCAAAAGAAAATATACGAGCATACAAGAGGAGAGGATATATGTTATGTTTTGCGGTGAGATAAGGAGATACTCCCTCCATATCTATTATATAGATGGAATTTTCATTTTGCCTTGTACCATTATATAGGCGGAGCCAAAATTTCAAAACGAATTTTTACTTATATTATTCCTATTTATTTGCTTGGGAATCATCACAATTAAATATATGTCTCTAATATTGGGAATATGATTAAGGATAAAACAGAAAAAAAACATAAAAATTTATGAAATTCAAAAAGTTTCTTAATCTAAGAGAACTTGTCCCTCCGCCTATACATGTGGTATAGGGAGTAATAAATAAATTCAATGAAGGAGGTTACAGCACAATTAGCGTGGGTAATGAGGCATTTAAGATCTCCGGTTCATAGAATCAAGCTCTCTCTCTACATATATCTATCTAAGTCGCTAATGATAACTTTTTAGGGATTAGTGATTACGCGTTATGAGCCTTTTGGAAATGAACGAAATGGCTGCAGTTAGTCAATGACAAATATTGCATGTAGGGGTGTCAACGGGTCCGGGTCTTCCCGGGTATCACTAGACCCGGACCCGGACCCTATTTATAAAGGTCGGATCCGGGTCCTAACG
The DNA here is from genome assembly GCF_003573695.1 of Papaver somniferum. Lineage (NCBI taxonomy): Eukaryota > Viridiplantae > Streptophyta > Magnoliopsida > Ranunculales > Papaveraceae > Papaver > Papaver somniferum. The sequence goes on from NC_039360.1 coordinate 201,333,838, forward strand.
GTTCCGGGTCCGGTTCCTACACTTGTGGATCCAGAACCGGACCCGTTTAAATATCCGGGTACCCGCTGGTTCCGGGTACCCATTGGGTCTTAAGAAAACTATTAAAAAAACCTCAAAAACTTAATATTTGTCTCTTTTTGGCTTGGATTTAAATAATTTTTATAAAATTTATTATTATTTCTTATTAATGTACTAAATAAAGATTAAATGTAAGAGAAAAATTTAAAACGAGTAAAATATCAAAGCTAAAACTAGCAAAAACATGAATAAAAGTATGAATAAACGGGTACCCGATACTCGCGGGTACCCAACGGGTATTACCCATTTGGACCCGTTTAGATTCGGGTCCAATCGCGTAATTACCCGTCGGGTCCTAAGTTGCTAATGGGTCCAATTTTAGGACCCGGAAACGAACCCAAATCTACCGGATCCGGTTCCGGTTCCGGGTAATGGGTACCCATTGACATCCCTAATTGCATGTTCGAGATTTCTCTTTGTTGGTGGAGTACATGGAGAATCGTAACCGCCAAACAATTTCTGGGCCGTTAAATCATGGTGACTAGTTTCACAGATTATACGTCATGATGATAGCATAATCGCTGCCTCATGGTGACTGGTTTCCCGGCTAATACATCATTTCTTAGCTGAAGTATGATTTCTTAGGACATCTCTAATGAGACTAGTAGACTACCCAAATATGGTGGTTTGCTTGTCCATGAGATAGGATAACCGACTTTTGTGCGGTGGTTCGTAGGCAACTATATGCACGAATTTTCCGAATCCGGATTATACGTGTACCATATGCGTACGAATAGAATCCTGATTTAGTTTAGCGAATTTTCGGTCTAGAACGAATTATACGCGTATTCACAAATTAATGAACTGTACTTCGGATAATACTTCTCCACATCATCATTTTCTATTGTGTTTTAATCTTTCACCATCTAACATTTTTAGAAAATGTGAATAGTGAAGGATTTCAAACCAACGATCATGAATATGCCAATGTAGCTCATTAAAATCATTAAATCATGATAACCACAAGTCAGATTATGTTAAAAATGATATATTTTACACGTTAATATATGATGGATTTATCTTTGCATGTTCATGCTTCTAAAATGAATTATACACATAACGAATTATACACATACGTATGTCGCTACAAATTACTGTCGAATCACGAACTGTGGACCGGATAGTTGACCGAGTCCAGAATTTACCTAACCGTACGTTGTCATTCCGTACGTTTCCTGATTCCGAATTGCTAATTAGGCTTAGGCTTGAGACTCAGATGGACAATCCCTTTTATTTGAGGATTTGTCCATCCATTTTGAGCGTTTGTCGCTCGTCGCTATTAACAAAAATAGGCAAATTTGTTTTTTTTGTCGTCATTATTTCCATGAACATGTCTGGAGTGATTTTAGTCCGAGAAAATCGGTATTTGGTAATGAGTGGAACCACTCCACGGTATGGTCTATGCAGGACTATTATCCTCAACAATAGGGTCTAGTGGAACTGATTTGAAAAGGACACACAGAGGATCCATTCTAGTAAGTAGAACCCAGTAACAATGCTCCACTCCAATCTAGGAACATCGTAAATTATAAATGATTTAACACGATCAAGTTCCAACAATTAACCTTGAAATGAGTTATTAAACTAGCCGAAGAGAATAATTTTATTCTCATAAAAAGATAAATCAAATAGAAAAACTAATTATCTCAACCATTAAATGACTAAAACTAAGTAATTAGCCAAATGTTGCAATACATCGTGAGTTGCAGTCTGCAAAAGCGAGTTCGACTATAAATTCCGGGCCAGATTTCGAGTAAACGAGTGCGTACAAAATGAAAAAACCTACCGAAACATGTACTCCAACAGCACTGACCAGATTGTCGGCAGCACATTTACAATTTACCCAAACTGTTATATGATAGGGGCCATCTAATTCTCGGGATTTTTGATAAGGTACACCGTATACCATTTTGCAGTTTAGTCCAACAGATCAACGGAGTATGAGAATATGTTGGGGAGTTCATTGCCGAGTTTGCAAACTTGCAACATCAAATAGCAAGGGTACCTTTGCAGACTTGCAACATCAAATAGCAAGGGTGCTTATTAATTTGAATGATCATGTACATCATGAGATCGTTGTCCCAATGCTCACAGCGACTATTAATTAACCTTGATGGTCTCTTTTAAACATTCAAAATAACCAAAAAGATAGACACGACCTTAAGTTTTTCACATAAATGAAGTTTGGTTTTGCAGCGATTTTACAAAAAATAAGAGGAAAGTAATACAAGGTTTTATTACATCAAAACATGAACTCTGTGGCCAATTACTTCCTTGATACAAATTGCCTATTGATTTTTGCCAGTCATACCCGCAAGCACCTGCAGAGATATAGAGGGATTTCAAATGTCAGAACAAAAGCGGGAAAAAAAAAGAGTTAGAAATCTACATCGGTGAATTTCAGAGAAGAGGAACAACGGCATTGTAGTTCGTAATAGGCATGCAAAGATGCCTAAAAGCAGACCTCATCCTAAAAAACAGTCCGGCAGAAGAAAAACGTTACTGTTTTACGACAAGTTTTAGCTTCTGTTAGTGATGTTGAGTACCGAAAAATCTTAATATTCACTAAATGTCTTTGGTTCTGGTGCTGATATAGATGTTTTTGTTCAGCTGTTGTATGAATCGAAAAGTAATACCAGTTCAAACTGACATCAATAGTCTTAAATATGAATCCAAAACCAGGAGAATCTTCCCTACTCCTAATCCTTCTATATAATATAAATATAAATGCATATAATTTGAGAGTCAACGAATAAGCAACTCAGATGTTAGAAAAGTTTTAACAGCTCCAGATCATGTAGCACATTAAGATAAACAAAAAGAGAGAAGAAATGCTCAAAATATCAAAGCAGAACCAAGGATCAAGGAGCATAAAATGTTACCTCTTTTAAAGCAGGCTGTGGAACCTGTTTAGATGATTCAAAGGAATCCAGGATAGGTCTGACCACTGCTGGAAGGAAGAGCCCTGGAGGTTGTTATTTTTTTAATGCAAAGGAGGAAAAGTGTTAAATAAGAATCAGATAAAACTCCAAAAACAATCAATACTTAGCACTCTTTCACAACAAATCACTAAACATGCTATTGATTGGTCCAACAGACTCCATCCCTGCCTAATAGCTTGAATTTCAGCGAGCATACAAGTATACAACTATAAACCTTTGTACCATAATGAGCCGAACCGAAGACGTTATAGTTCACACTGGATCAATTATGCTAATTAAAAAAGAGTATGGCTTGATATGACATGGTGTGGCTACCTCAATGGGGTAGAGAAAGGCATAACCACAAAGAAATGATATGATTATCCCCTTAATTGCCAAAAGGAGGCCCGGCCTATTTTATACTTAATTGAGAACTATCGGATTTTAGGAGACTAAGATGTGCTAATGATTGGTTTCCCCCTGCATCAGTTAAACTGGAGCTGGTTACTGTTCTGTGTTTAATCAGAAGGACAACTTTATGAGGCGCAAAATTATCACCTCGGCTTGCAATGCAGCCTCCAGACACCCAGTTAGTCTCTTGTGGCCCTTTTTAGTTTAAATGGTCTGCTAATCATGTTATATAAAAAGTGCTAATTCATTAACAGTGTTTACTGATGAGTGTTATGTTCGTATGACCGTGAATTTTAACTGAAACTTCCCTATATAAGAAGTGTGTATCATATACTACATTCTTAGGAGATACAAAATGCTAAATAGATAACTAATACACAAAGATAAGCTTGTAATACAACGACATAGAGTAGTATCACCTAATCAACTCTTTATCCATATGCACAGACAGCAACCAATTCTTTGCTTATGGTCAACTAATTTCAGTCCTAAACACAAAAACAGCAGTAATTTTCTACGTAATGATTTACTTCTGAAGAGGATGGGGACAATTGTTCATGACATGAACTTTCCCAATTCTTACATATCCAACTTATCAAGCCCAAAATCCCAATTTCAATGACAATACAATAGTAAACTAGTTAGTTCATTGACTCGTCCACGTTATCAAGGTTAATCCTCAATTTCATTCATGACTAGTTAGTCCATTCTTCATAGCACAAAAATGATAGTTCACCAAAAATTCATGAAACATTCACCAATAGAGATTAAATTCCATCAGCTTAGTAGCTAATTCGATATTGGAAACCTAAAAATGGAGTTTTCCAATTAAACCCAAAACAGATTTGAGAAGAAAAAACGACAGATTTGAATCCGTCCGATCAACTAAGAAAGTTAAATCTAACATTAAATACAAGAACCCCTAACTTTGAGGACGTCGATTGGTGATTTTTCAACTAAATCTGTAGTGATAAGAATGCTGATCGGAATAAAAATCTAGGGCTATATTTGAAGGTAAGGACTGAAAAATAATCTTACCAACACCAGCGAGGAGACATGAAGCTGCCACGACTGGTTCTTGGGATACGAACATCTTCAGTTTCTCCATCACCGGCATCTTTTCCTTTCTCTCTCTTCTCTCTCTCAAAAATGTTCTTCAGCCTGTAGTTCCTTCCTACTTTGACCCCTCTAGTGTTTTACTGATGAGTGTTATGTTAGTTTGCATGACATAGTACAGGCCTCCAAGTAAGGACTGTTTAGTCTAGTAGCCCAAGCCTTGCCCATGTTGCGTAAGGCTTGATTTCAGGGTATTCCAAGTCCAATTCGTAGGCCGAATGTTTTTCTTTTTCTTTCGTTTTCCCCTTAATAATAGGAAAGAAAATAGGGAAATATGGGACCACAATAGTTTGGTCCATCGGGAAAAAACCCTCTATGGACCAAAATACCCTTCTGTATTAATTTCTACTAATTTTTTGTAACAGTTCATTTTGTCTAATTAATTCCGGAGTTCATTCTTTCAAATGAACACCTAATAAAACCAAACTAAATCACATATGAAAATAGGGTTCATTCTGTAAAATGAACACACACAAAACTTCATTATTATGACAAAAAAACAGAGTTCATTCTTTCAAATGAACACCTGATAAAACCTATATGAAAACAGAGTTCATTCTTTCAAATGAACACCTGATAAAACCTATATGAAATCAGAGTTCATTCGTCAAAATACCTATCAAAAATTAACTAATTCAAACATAAAATTGAGTTAATAATTCAAGATCTAAAAACAGAGTTCATTCTTTAACATGAATACACAAAAAATATCCACAAAAATCAGAGTTCATTCAAAGATCTTCAACAGAAGGAGATCAAATCCTCTACACGAGTTCATCTTCAACAGCAGCAGCATATTTCTAGGGTTTGACGAGTTCATCTTCAACAACAACAGATTTCCAGGGTTCATCTTCAACAGCAACACCAATAAAGAATGAAAAAACAGATTTGACGAGTTCATCTTCAACAGCAACAACACGAGTTCATCGTCGTCTTCATCAGCAGATTTGAGTTCATCATCTTCAAAACGTCGTCTTCAGAAAAGCATATTTGAGTTCTTCCACACGAGTTCATCTTCAACAACAACAACACGATTTCATTGTCGTCTTCATCGGCAGATTGAGTTCATCATCGTCTTCAACAACTTCCACAGATGCAGCAGCAGACCAAATCTTCAAAAATCGTGCACATCTTCAACAACAGCAGCAGCAATGACGAAGAAAACACATAAATCTTGTTTACATCTTAAACAGTAGTAGCATCATCTCTGCAAATCTTATTTAACATGAACTTAAAACCCTAGAAATCTTCATCTTGTTTCACATGAACTTCAACAGTAGCAACGTCATTTCTTGTTTCACATCATCTTTGCAAATTAAAACCCTATAAATCTTCATCTTTTCTATGCAGTAGCAGAAAAGAAAAACACAAAGAAAAAAAATAGATCTGGAAAAAAAAAGGTGAAAGAAAGTAAATCTGAAAATGATTTCTTTTCTCTTGATAATTGAATTATTATGGGCCCAAAGGATATTTCTGTCCCTACCAAATGATAATTATATCATGCATGATGTCACTCTAGGACCAAACTATAATTTCTAGGACCAAATAATAATATATTTTAAAAATGGACCAAACAGACAGTTGACTAGGTCAACAGGACCAAACTCACTCTAATATATTATTCCTAGGATTAATTGGTATTTCCTACAAAGAAAATGGTACTGAAACATAGCTAAATAAATTGTTTGAACCTTTCTCTATCACCTAGCAAGAAAATAAAGGGACAAATCACTCAGAATTTACTACTCCCTCCGGTTCTGGAAACAAGATATTATCATTTATTTTTTTAATTTTAACTTAAAAAATAGGCCAAATTAGAAAAATGATAGTATCTCTTTTCCCAAAACAGGAAATATCACTTCTAACATGTTTAGCTAGAGTGTCAGCACAATAGTTTGCATCTCTTTTGCGCGAACTATATATCCATTCCCTCACTAATTTTAATCTAAGTAAACAATCTTGAATTAAACTGGAAATTGTCTACTTTGTACTACTAATAAAATCATTGATGGCAACTGTTATTTTTTACTATCGGTCTCCAAGTGCATCTTTTGGATTGTTTTTAGAATTGCATATTCAATTTCTTTTAGGACAATTGTAGCCTCTGCATGTTCCTCATTTAAAGTTGTTGGAGTTTTGCATTTTGCTGCTCCAAAAGTATTTGCAAAACAAATTTCAAATAAACTTATTCCCATAAGATTACTATTCGAACTATTATCAAAAGAGGCATTGACATTTATTTTTTCGAAGTTTAAGTTTGAAGGTTTCTAAGCCTCCTTCGCATTAGTTTGAATAGGTTATCTTGTTTCTGACTTCGAAAAAACTGACTCACATTCATAATTGTTCTTTTTCCCCTTAACTTCCAACTTCATGGAGTTTAAATGCAGTTTCCTATCAAAAACAATATCACATTTATGCTTCCAAATTGTCCACATATATAGGCATATAAATCTTAGAGATTATTAGTAAATAATATCATTGAAATGGTCATCAGTAAACCAAGTTATAAACCATTGCACAAAGGAAGATTTAATATATGTAGCAAACAAATTTTTACCAAGAGCAAACTATATCACGTGGGTTGTATGACATTCGGAAAAGAGATGTTGTATGGTTTAACAAGAGTCATTATATAGAGGATTACATGAGATGGTGGAATCTATTTGGATAAAATATATCTCGAACTTTTCGCGGACAAATCTTTAACATTTTTAAAAAGGTATCTTGAAAGAGGCCCAAAAGAATATTGTAAATGTATGAGCCATTATTTTGAGATTTTAGACTTGTAAATGTATATACCAAACATTTAAACATATTAAGCATGTATACATGTATGAAACAACCTTAACGGCTTTCATAGATATTTTCGGTAACAGTAAATAAATAATTCTTATTAAAGATTTGGAAGAACTAAGCAATTGTGGAAAAAAATATTTAGGTCTTATCTATACCCAACAAACAGAAACAAACCAAATGACATATTGGAAAAAGAAGCAATGAAACAAAAATCATATCATCGATAATGGGATAGTCACAATATCCTTGTTCCTTTAATAACCACCCTAAATATGATAAGCAAGGTATTAACCTTACAAATGTGAATGTAAGTGAAAATGTTAAAAATCTTTTGGAAATACCTTAACTTTTGGAGTTAATCCTTAATGAAGCTTATGCAGAAAATTTATCGGCATCCAATAGAAGGGGTCTAATTTCATGCACTATCTTTGAATATTGTAGTGTATTACTAACTGCAAAAAAAAAAATCTATTTTTTAAATATGTATAAATATGTTCTACAGAAATGTAGAAAGTCAAAAAGAAAAATTGTTATCATAATTATTCAAGTAAAGTTAATTATACTACGACTGCTAAGAATATAACTAATATGGCTGCTAACAAACTCCACCTCCAAATAAAACTAATGCATTAGCTAGCCAGTACATACATTTATATGAATTTTCATGTCTGACCAACACCCTTGATAACGACAATAAACTGTATAAATGTGAAAAAAATTAGTACTTGCATCAACTGATCTCATCTTTTAAAAGAATTCTTGCAAAATCAAATCGACGTATAAAGAAAAATTATTAGGATTCAAATCAAATTATATATTTCAGTAAATGCAACTCAAAAATAAAACCGGTAGATCATAAAATATTTAAAAAAAATGTGACATAAATTTGTTGATAAATCGAGACATTCATGAAAAATAAGAAGATAGAAGAAGCTTACGACTCCAAACACCACAGTAATTAGTTTAATTTTGTTTTTTCAAATAATTGGGCTTGACGCATCCATCTCGAACGATCTTTCAATGATGTCTCATTCTGAGAATTTGACAACTCGTCCCCGGGATACTTTTGAGAATTAGATATTCACAATAATCTTGACCGAATCTGTTGAGATAACCTTCTTTAGGAGATATCCTAGGGTTTACGTGACAGACCGAAAAATTACGTCTAACGCGACAGGGCGCGTAGGCCATAACTTCATGATGCGCCACTATGATGCTAGTAACTGGGACGTGAAGCTTCTCTTCTTGATTCGCAAATGCACGTCCATTTTCCTTTGAAACATGCTTGGAAAGCATGATGCAGCTTCTACACTGTTCCAACTTACCCTTATCCTGCGAAGGGTATAAAGCTATAAAGGATGATGTCGATGCATTTTTACATGCATCACTGACTGTCGAGTCTTGCCCAAGCATATTTCATGCCTTGGAGTTGCGCAGAGGTCATTGCAAGCCTATTTCGAGCTCCCTTTACTTATATATGCATTGTCGAAAGCATACACTGATCTTGCTCGTGCCAAGGGTACATCAGTCAGGCTCATGTTGCACTAGCCTTGCATCGTCCTTGCGATGCCAACGGATTATGCAAGATCCCCTAACTTGCATAACGATATAAATTGCTTTCCTGGCCACGCTCAATTCGTCATTGGTGCATGCCTACGTCAAACGCCTTGATAGGAAGTATGAGCATCCAAGAAATGAAAAGTCACTTTCCTCATCGATTACGAAACAAGTTTCGTATGTCTACTTCCTAAAAATCATGTAGTTAAACATAGTCTTCGAGGTATGGAATCAACCCGAAAGTTCAACACACTGACTACAAGTTGTCAGTTAGTGTTATGCCGAATCTACAAAGTCCAAATATACTATAATCTGTAATACATTATACTAAAGGTGTGTAAAACATCTAGTATATGATACTTGGGACTTTGATCACAATGAAATAATCAAGTCACCAATACTGGGGATACATATATATACTTATTATGTTAAGTTTTCAATCTAAACAACTTGAAAGAAACGTAGATAAAAATGGAACAAGTTAAGTCGGTGTTACTAACCTCGAACTAAAGGATGATGTGTTCATTGACACCGATACGTCTTCAGGTTCTTCGGAGTAACAATAACGCGTCTCAACATTTCTATTATTCCTAGTATAACCTAACGAAGTTGACTCTAGTAATCTATTCAAGCACCTTTGAGTTTTGGAGTTAAAATATGACAACCAAAGTTGAAATACCAACACTTGGTGGGTTCAACCAAGGAATGCTCTAACACATCTTCCATGTGATGCAGGTAGCTTATGCAAGATCCCCTAACTTGCATATTGGTTAGCCCTTTTTCCTTGCAATGCCCAAATTGCAACTGGTGCATGTATATAGAGTAACTTGATAAGAAGTATGAGCATCCAAGGAATGAATTGTAATTACCTTATCAAGTAAGGAAACAATCATATTTTGCCTCGCATTTGCGGGCTAGATGTTATGAGTTGCCAAAATGCCTGCAATCACCTCCCAATCAGGTGACATGAGTGATAAAATGTTGAACCACAAATGTGTTGCATTGCGGCTTCCTACGCACCCAACCCATACCGTAAAGGGATAAATCACAAACGGTAGTTCATCCATGTTGGGACTATCAATTAAATTCAACTCGTTTTGCAATTTCAAAGTCTAAGCAAAGCCTAGTTCGTATGGGCCAAAGGGTCATTTGCAAGATATGCATAAGACCGTGCATAATTGATCCTTCCTTCGTTATGCATCATTTCGATACATTCTGAGTTTTGCAACACACAAAAATGATGTTTATGCATCATGGAGCTATTTCAAGTAAGCAGCACAACATAATAATGCATTCACGTAATATATGCTTTACCGGCCAAGCTTTATAGCTTTAGGATGCATCTTCACTTAACGCACCTTAAACCAACACTGCTTTCATATATATATATATATATATATGTGTGTGTGTGTGTGTGTGTGTGTGTGTGTGTGTGTGTGTGTGTTATTAACTTTTTTACAAAAAACAAATCGGGAGTAAAGTGACATATACCAAGTCCACCAGCTTCTGCGACAATGAATTATGAAAAGATGCATCATAGTGATGTAATTTCAGTTCTACGCCAGTGATCAACTTGCAAAGTACAATGCAATGTAGCTTTTCGCCGGCATCCCACTTAGGTGATGCACCATAGTGGTGCAATTTTAGTTTTGAGCTTATATGCCCTGCATGCACAAGACATGTAAATGAAGATTCATCTCATTCAATGGCCATCATGCGAAAAATAAGGGTGTAACACTTAATCTCCAAGTTGTGCGGATTAGCTGTTCCTATTCCGCTAGATATTCAAGATCCCATTTCTGGGATCTCTCTGATATAACCAATCATGTGTTTTATGAAAGTTGTTGGTGCGGTGGCCTCTACTGATGGCAGTGGTACTTCCGGAGCTATGTAACTTGAAATACATGCTGGAGAGGGTAATGGCTCCAGTGTTGGAGGAAAAGATGATGTTTCACGTCACGATATGGTGCACTTATAATGTTTTTTGATTTGGTTTATCATGATACAAAATAATTTAGTTAACAAGAGTTTCTTCATCTTATTAATTATCCATACAAGAGAATCATAAAATTCCATGATTGGGGATTATTTTATCTGAGTCAAATGTATTCGATAGTCTAGTTAATATTAATTTAATAGGCGAGTAATCTATATATTCCTCAATCCGTTTAAGAATGGATTATACTAGTAGTGTGATGGTGCATGTTCAACGGAAAAATGTTTAACATAATATATTTATCGTAGTTTATCCAATGATTATAATCAGTTGAAAATATGTAACATATGTAAATTGGTTTAGTAATCCGTTGAACAAGGAAAATCAACCTGTTAGAGTATTGCTCGGTCGAACTCGCAGGTGTTGCTATCTCAAGCATTTTTGTCAATGTTAGTGATCAAAATTATAAGTCTTGATTTCTAGTCTACTATAGCTAAGGTCTCGGACTAGGATAGAAAGTGTAGTTGAGCTCAAGAACTCCATGGAAATCATCATACAAAACGAAGGGCTACTCAAGGAACCGGTGGATCTTCATCGACTAAAAGGTATGTGGAGACTTGAACTTATCTATCACCAAAAAGTCTATTTATCTCCTATCTTGAGACAAAAGTCGTTTTGCTACATAGACTTAGATTATACACATTTAGTATTTCGAGCCGAGTTTATCTCGCCTATTTATTTCTCGAAATATGTGTTGGTAAGCTTTCGCTTTAGACAAGTTCATCTTTGCCTGGTGACGAAAGTCATGACAAGTTTCAATCACTTTGGAAATTGCTTACTTTGACGAAAAATAGTTTGTGAATAACAACTATATAATAAAGTCCTCTAAGAATGTTCCAAATGATTCAAATGGGAGTTTAGATAATATAACCATTGGAGGTGTTTGAGGGTGAAAACGGTTTCTGCTGATTTCGGTAATTTCGTGTATGTGGGTAAGCAACGAGTTTAAACCCTAAACAATGTACTGCAAAGGAGTACTTTGATTCGAGAGATCCATCTGTACAAATCCGGCCTAAACCAAGAAATGGCCGTTCCAGACTTGCTTCAGTCACAAAGTGAAGGAGAAGGGTTGGTCTTAGGGAGAGAAGCGAAGAGAGTGTTGAGACTAGAATAATTGATTCTGGAAGAGTAGTTGTATGACGACTTGTATCAGAAAGTGAAACGCTAGCAGATTGGGAAGCTAACAAGTGATTTCTGAGTGTTGTATTCCCCTGACCAAAACTTGTTCTTTGGTGGAAATAGGTGAGACCTATTTATACAAGTCGCAACAAAACGTACCTTGGTCTCGTAAGAAGTGGAAACGGTTGAGTAAATGGAAGAAAGCGGAAACGGGTAACGCCTGGAATTGGTGTTTCCATAATGAAGGAAATGTTTCACCATTACTTCTTGTGTTTACTAACCGCCTCACTCTTATGACACTTTCTTGTAACGGGCGTAGTGTACGCCGCATGCTATAAACCGCCAGACCAATACCCTGATGAGCATCCCCCAGTTTATGACATGTTTTGATGTCTTGAGTGTTTTCGTGGAAAACGTGTAGCATGTTGTTTGGAAAGTTAATATTGAGAGGCTTGCCAGTTCGGTGGTGACCTTCGACGGCCGAGATTTTGCATCTTGAGAGGAAGGTTAGTCGTTGATTGTGGTTATCTTCCGCTGGTAGCCAGTGGCATGGCAATGGTGTTGGCATGGCTTGCGCATGCTCTTGGCGTGGCTGATTAGGGTTTGGTGTCGTGACCAAAGAATTTGCATAGCTAAATGTGTGTCATGGACAAAGATTTGGCAGCGTAGCTAAAGGTTTCCACGAGTCGTTTGGTGTCAAGTTTGTATGGCTGAAATCTGCATCTTAGGAGGAAGGATAGTCGTTGATTGTTGCAACCTTCCGTTTTTGGCAGCCAGCGGCATGGAGGCATGTTTGGCATGGCTATGGTCAAATTAGGGCTTTGGTAAAGAGGCCAAATTAGGGTTTTGGCATCGTGGCCAAGAGTTGGCACCGTAGACAAGATATTGCCACAAGTCGCTTGGTGGCAAGTTTGTAAGGATGAGATCTGCATCTCAGGAGGAAGGGTGGCCGTTGATTGTTGCAACCCTCCGTTTGGCGGCCAGCGGCATGGAGGCATGGCCAGCACGGCTCGTGCATTCTCTTGGCGCGGCCCAAATTAGGGTTTGGCACAAACCGTGGAACTTTGGCATCACGGCCAAGAGGTTTCCACAAATCGTTTGGTTTGGTGGCAAGCTTGTACGGCTGAGATTTTCATCTCAGAATGAGGGGTAGCCGTTGATTGTTGCAACCCTCCGTTTGGAAGCCAGCGACATGGAGGCATGGCTTTGGCATTGTTTAGGCGTGGCCAAATTAGGGTTTGGCGTAAACCGTGTAATTTGGCATTGGGCCAGGAGTTGCCATGCGTTTGGTGGCGAACTTGGACGGCTGAGATTTGCATCTCAGGAGGAAGGGTAGCCGTTGATAGTTGCAACCCTTCTTTTGGTATCCAGCGGCATGGAGGCATGGACGACACGGCTTTGGCATGGTTTAGGCGCGGCCAAGCTAGGATTTTGGCATAGTTTTAGCCGCGTCCAAAATTAGGGTTTTGGCATAGTTTAGGCGCGGCCAAAATTAGGGCTTGGTATTGGTCCAAAAGTTGCCACGCGTTTGGTGGCGAACTTGGTCGGCCGAGATTTGTATCTCAGAAGGAAGGGAAGTCGTTGACTGTTGCAACCCTTCGTTTGGGAGCCAGCGGCATGGAAGGGAAGCGCTTGCGGCTTGGAAGGGAGCCGCTGGCAGCGTGCAGCTTTGTCTAAATTAGGGTTTGGTATGCTGAAACCCTAATTAGCGCCCTTTACTAGAATCACTGTAGAATTCTCGTGCGAACTCTGATTTTGATGGTCCTCCCCTCCATTCTGCACGGAAAAGAATTTCCTATCTCTCCACATGGGAATATTTAGGTTTTTAGCTCGTTCTGGAGGTGAAAAAAACCCGAAAGTAAAACTCAGGAAGAATTCAAGAGGGATGTTGGCAGCCAGCGACATGGTGACATGGCCGGCATGGCTTTGGCGTGGCCAAATTAGGGATTGGCATTGGTCCAGAAGTTGGCACGCGTTTGGTGGCGAACTGGTACGACTAAGATTTGCATCTCATAAGGAAAGGTGGCCGTTGATTGTTGCAACCCTTCATTTGGCAGCCAGCGGCATGGAGGCATGGCCGACATGGCTTTGGCAATGTTTTAGGCAAAGCCAAATTAGGGTTTGTCCAGCAGGGATGGCATGCCATTGGCGTGGCTGGCAGGGTTGGAATTCCTTTGGCACGGAGATGTGGCTGGCATGGCATGCCATTGGCACGATGGTGCGGCTGGCATGGTTGGCATGCCTTTGGTGCGAAGATGTGGCTGGCATGGCATGCCATTGGCATGATGGTGTGGTTGGCATGCCTTTGGCGCGGAGATGTGGCTGACATGGCATGCCATTGGCACGATGGTACGGTCGGCATGGTTGGTGTGCCTTTGGCACGGAAATGTGGTTGGCATGGCAGGCCATTGGCACGATGGTGCGGCTGGCATGGTTGGCTTGCCTTTGGCACGGAGATGTGGCTGGCATGGCATTCCATTGACACGGTGGTGCGGCTGGCATGGTTGGCATGCCTTTGGCGCGGAGATGTGGATGGCATGGCATGCCATTGGCACGGTGGTGCGGCTGGTATAGTTGTCATGTCTTTGGCGCGGAGATGTGGCTGGCATACCATTGGCACGGTGGTGCGGCTGGCATGATTGGCATGCCTTTGGCGCGGAGGTGTGGATGGCCTGACATGCCATTGGCACGGTGGTGCGGCTGGCATGGCGGCATGCCTTTGTCACGGAGATGTGGCTGGCATGGCATGCCATTGGCACGGTTGTGCGATTGGCATGGTTGGCATGCCTTTGGCACGGAGATGTGGCTGGCATGGCATGTCATTGGCACGGTGTTGCAGCTGGCATAGTTGGCATGCCTTTGGTGCAGAGATATGGCTATTAGGGTTTAGCGTATCGAAATCCTAGTTTAAAATATGTGGCACGCGCGTTTGGCACGTTTGGCTAGTATGCGCGCCTGGCATGTGCAGAGATGATGCCATTCAGTACCGAGGGCTCTGCCGCGGAGTATGGCGTATACATAAAAAAGGTACCCCGGTAATTTTACGCAGACATGTTGAATGGTTCAATAAATGTGCTAGTGGCGACATTATTACTCAAGTGTGACGTCACTGTTTGACTAAGGTTTTACGATTTTAACCCTAAGCTAAAAACCACCATCAAGAAGAGGATATAAGCATTGTTGTTGAAACACATATATGTACAAGTCTTTATTCCTTGAACCGAAGTTTGCGAACTTTGTTGATCAAGTGAACCGGAATAGTGGCGTGAGCTAAGTCCGTGAACTGGCGGAAGTTCTCGCCCGAGAAAATCTGCTGGAGTTTGTGAACTCCTTCTGGGAACTTAAGTCCGCGAACCCAGTCCGCGAACTTGGGTAGGTTATATATAAAAACGATGATTGTGAACTTATCCATATTAACTAAGGAATGCATTTGCAAACCGTGGCTATATAGTTTATAAACCGATTCGAGTGAATCAAATCGTTTTTGCTTCAACTGTGTCATGTGTAGTACATAAGATTTCCTAGCAATTGAACAACTCTCTAACTAGTTCATTTGAGTCATTTGAACTAGTTATGGTGAAGAAGAATATGGTTGATATGAAAATTCTCATATGGCTAACCATTTGGTTAACTATTGTTGAACCAACATATGTACAAGTTTGGGTACGGTTACACAAGCCTAGAAACGTACATTTCATTTGTGTGTAACAAGCTATGTTTTCGATCTAACGGTTGAGAAATATTAGCTTGAATCTAATCAGGTTTTCATCTAACGGTGAATATTGAATGCTTTGTTACCAAGCTAATATTGATTGCAAACCCTGATTTGAAAGATTATATAAGGGAGAACTCTAACAACTGGGAAACCTAATCCCCACACATTCTGTGTGATACTAGTTGTGCTAAGCTAGAGTCGACTCTCCTTTAACCTTTGGTTTCTTCTTCTAAACCAGATTAACGACTTAAAGACTTCATTGGGATTGTGAAGCCAGTCGATACTACTTTCTTGTAGTTGTGTGATCTGATCTTGTTGTTTCTATCGTACGAGTACAATCGTAAGGATTGGCTTGAGATTAATATCTCTGATAGGCAAGATATAAAAGTAATCACAAACACTTCGTCTCATCGTTTGTGATTTCGCAATACCTTTTTTCGATGCGTCGATTAATACTATTATGAGGTGATTGATAATACTAGGTTGTTCTTTGGGAATATAAGTCTGGTTTATCAATTGGTTCCTGTTCACCTTGATTTATCAAAAGACAGAACAAAACTCGTAGGTATATTCGTGGGATACGGATTTATCTATTATCGTAGACTTTTCTGTGTGATACAGATTTGTTTATTAAACTCTTCGACTTTGGGTCGTAGCAACTCTTAGTTGTGGGTGAGATCAGCTAAGGGAATCAAGTACGTAGCATCCTGTTGGGATCAGAGACGTATGGGCATAATTGTACCTTGGATCAGTGTGAGATTGGTTGGGGTTCAACTACAGTCCAGACCGAATTTAATTTGGAGTAGGCTAGTGTCTGTAGCGGCTTAATACAGTGTGTGTTCAATCTGGAATAGGTCCCAGGGTTTTTCTGCATTTGCGGTTTCCTCGTTAACAAAATTCTGGTGTCTGTGTTATTTCTATTCCGCATTATATTTTGTTATATAATTGAAATATCACAGGTTGTTCGTTGTTCAATCAATTAGTATATCCGATCTTTTGGTTGTTGATTTAAATTGATTGACACTTGGATATTGGTCTTTGGTACCATCCAAGTTATCTCTCTTGTATTTGATAAAGATTCGTAGATTTCTGTTTGCTTGAGTAGAGATCAAATCGAGACATAGAGATATAAACTCTTTAATATACTTTTCTATTGATTGAGTCTAACTATCTAGTTGATTCTCATAAAAGTATATTGGAATTTGTCCATACAGATTGTTGTGCGAAATATTGGGTGTGGTTGTTAGACCCCCGCTTTTTCACAACCATTAACCTATTAATAGGTGCATAATTTAACACATTTTACTGTCAATTTCTTATGTTTTATTTGTTAGTTTTCGCGTAAATTTAGTACCTTTGTTTTATATTTTGTGGCTTTTGTACGTTGAGTTGTCAAATAGGGGTCGAGACACACATCAATGTACAAAAAACTGATCAAACCAAGAAGGAAAATGGTCTCTAACACAAGCACAAATCAGTTTCCAAAAGCCTAAATTTCAGTTGACTCGTCTGGACATGACTCAATTGACTCGTCTGGATATGACTCATTACATCTTAATCTCAGTGATTACGCCTGACTCAAAATTATTACTAATATTAATAGAGTTGTAAAAAAAACTTTGGAACCCAGTCATATATATGTTCAGCGAGTGTAAAAAATAAACTGACACCTGACCCGCATCAAGTTAGATCCAGATCCGAGTCACCCAAACAAATTAGGTGTAAGTTTGGGTCGGCCAATTTATAAACATCCCGTAATATGCTCAAATGACTCGGACTGTATTAACTCGGCATCTAGGAAGGAATTCAAAGACCTTAATTATCCGGTTGTGGTTCGAACGTGTTAACAACTTCAAGGTTTTTTAAAGATGGTATCACCTTAACCTCCTCTCTTTTTCTCCTTAAAAAAGATAAAGCCAAATGTTTGTCAGTGGAGCCACAAAAGAAGAAGAGAATGTGTTTTCTGGTAGGAATTTGTAAGCTGGTTGGTAAAAGAGTGGACCAACTAGGGGGCGCCATTTTGGTTCTGTTAACCAAAATTGTTGCCTCTTACAAGGAACTCAGTCTAAGCTTAGAACCCATACAATAATACTCTGGGACTAAAAAGTCAGTTTGACTATTAGGTATGAACTTTTAATAAAACGATGATCACTCACTAGTACTCCATTTCCACGGTACATCCAATTAATACCTTACTTTTAATCATCTCCCATCTAAACAAAACCAAATAATTAAAATCCATCCATCAGAATGGCATTTAAGGTCTTTTAAGATCATGCTAGGGTGGTCTCAAAACAAAAAGTATGCTACCACTGTTCATCAAAAGAATGAATATGCATTTTGCATTTGCCTCTCAAATAGAGATCATCGGGTGTTAATAATAGTCATCTTTCTAATTCGTTCCCAGTTGGCACCACCACCACCTACGGTAGGTTCAAAATTTATCATCATTATCTGAATTAAAATAATTGGTCACTGGGATATTTTTCACGGGCCAACTCCTCCTAGTATTTCTCTGTTATTGCTTCTAAACCAAGACAGGAGAAAGGAAGATAGACGGACAGACAGACAGACAGACTACGAGAGTTTTTTTTGTTGGTGTAAGAATTTAAGAATTAGTTTCCGCAAATCATGGTTTGCTGACAACGTGCTCTCCTTTACTCTCCTCAGTCCTTATTATTGATTTGTGTTGTCCCTTGGACCTTTCTTCATCGACAATACATCTCTCTCTCTCTCTAACCCTCTCTTAATAAGTCTCTCTACCAACTAAACTAGTCCTTGTATTCCAACTTTACCAGAATAACAAACAACTTTATAAGAAATCTCTGCATCAACTTCATAGTCTTTGTTTCTTTAGCTTTTTTAGTAGTATCGGCTAGCTTACTTTTGACAAGAGTATATATCTCCTCATGAATAATAGCTAGTGGGTTTTATCTTTTATGTCTTCAAGTGTTGAAGCAGCTTAGAAGAAATAAAGATTAGTAAGAGACCTTAAGTAAGTTTTCTTCAATCGTATATCGTCGTCATCTCCGTTTTCTTTTTATTTTAAGGAATTACACCATCTTTCCTGGGTTTATGTTACTAATGAAGAGTCTTGCTGGTTAGTTGCAGAAGACCTTTTCAATAGAGCCGTTGTTTGATGATGCTTTTTTAAGAGTTTTATTGCCTTTGGAAATATGAAAACTGGTTTTGTTTCATGCTTTGCAGAAGAAGGATACCCCAAGTTAAGATTTCCCTTCTCACAATGAAGACTACTACCATGTCTTCATCTACTTCTTCTACGATATCGATTCCTACGCAATCATCAAACTATGAAGATGAAATGTTTATGAACAAGAATTTGCTTTTCTCGGATAGTGTCAAGGTAAAATTTACCCTTTGTTAACTTGGTAATAAATGGTGCTACTTAAGCAGACTTGGATTCTCAATGTATTAATTCTTCTTTTCTCAAATGCATTTGTTCAGGACTTGAGAAATTTGAGATCACAATTGTACTCAGCGGCCGAGTATTTTGAAGCAGCTTATCCTAATGACAAACAGAAACCAATGTATGCTGTTTTTTTTTTTTTGATGGAATGTTTACGGATTTTTTCCACTTTTATAGCATGTGCACTGATTTAAAACCTCTCATTTCTGGTATCATACAGATTGGTCAGCAACTTGAAAGATTATACTATTAAAGCTCTTGTTAACACCGTCGATCATTTGGGCTCATTAACAAATAGAGTGAACCTTCTTGTTGATGAGAAAGTTGATGAAGTTTGGGCGACAAAATTACGGGTCTCTTGCATTGAGCAGGTACCTAATTAATTTTATGCATTCAATTCTCTTCTCGTATTTGATGTCTAGTCTGAAAATTGTGTTGTTTTTTTTCACTCAAGAACAACAGTGGAAAAAAGAAAAATTTAGAGGCCCGAAGTCAATAAAAAACTTGTTTTGAACATATCCGAAACAGATTCATCCTGTATTGACTTCTCACTTATTCCATGCAATTAGAGATTAAGAACATGTCAAGCGTACATTGATCATGAGGGATTTGCTCAGCAGTCCTTAGCGATAGCGACTCCGAAGCATCATAAGCGGTATATCTTGCCAGGCAAATACAAATTCCCTGTATTCTTATTTCGTGCATTTTAATATAAACCCCGCAATTTAAACAATAGATAATGCTAATTATATTGGCATTTTGAACATCTTAAGCAGTTGGGGAATCTGTTTTCTCTGCTGGGCATACTATATCAGCTTATCAAGGGAGTCGCTTAGGAGATGAAGATAATTGGGATAAGCTGAAGAATGGTATAGTGTTATCCCGATTTTTGATTGTATGGTGTATTGGATGCACTTTTTAAACATTTTGACAACCATTGTTCCTGTTTTAGCTGTTCGAACGACATTCAGAAATGCTCCATCATCGTCACTTGGGTAAATTGCCTTTCTCTAGCTTATACCACCAACTGCAAACTCCATGCTGCCAAAAAAACCTACAAAAACTTAGTTTGATTCTTGTTTCAGAAATGTGTATACTCCTATCCCCACTAAACCGACACATCAAGGACAAGCACAAGAAGATGAAGAAAATTCGAAAAAGTTGAACAACTGTAAGCATAACTTTCACCATTCCCTGGTATCCCGATTTATTCATGTCATTTGATTGTGTGATGTGATGATTTATTTTATTTGTTTTTGGAGCTGTTCAAGTTGCAGTAAAAAATCCCAAACCTTCTTTAGTCAGGTAAGAAAACTTATCATGTGCAATCCAAGTCTAAAGTTCAGTTGTGTTTATGTTATTGTAAAAAGCATTCTCCTAAATTGACTTGTTTGGTTTTTGCTGCAGAAGTACACGTTCTCCATCACCTACACGTAAAACACCACAACCTCCGGGGCACAATCATGAAAAACTGAATAATGGTATTTAACTCATTCATTTTAGTTTGCTGGTCAACAAAATAAACGGAGCTAGACTTGTCTAATTATGTGATGTGATTGTTTTGCTCTAGTTGTTCGAGGGACACTCAAAACCCAACCATCTTCGGCCGGGTACTTGATACATATGCTCATTGTAGTTTGAAGCAACTATTAATATTTAATGTAACGGAGAGTTGTAAACTTCTTCTTTTCTTATTTGCAGAAAAGGACGTTCACCATCGCCTACATTGCTTTCTATGCAACACGGTCTGTTTTCTTTCAGAGGTATTTGTCCAAACAAAAGTGCATTGCATGTGTGGTGAAAGAGAAATATAAAGCTGATATTCCAAAGACACTGATACCGTATTACTAATCCTTTTCTTGTTTCCTATGCACTGGCGATAAGCAGATAAGCAAAAAGTGTCTGATAAAGAACCAGACTCACCTCGCTCTAAATTTCCACTCTTACGTTCTGGATCTACCTCCGCTAGATCGAGCCCAAAGATTTTGAGTAGATCTACAACTCCTATCCCGACTAGATCGATCACTCCTATCCTGAGTAGATCAACAACTACAAAAATCCCTTCTGGTAATACAAGCAAACGGGTAAGTGAATTCTACCTTTACTTAGTGCAAAACAAGAAGAAAATTGATTCTAGTTTTTTTTTGTTTTCTGTTTTTCTGAAAAGAAAGCCGGACCTTATTACCTATACAAACCATTACAATATTTTGCTTAAGAATCTTAGACGATACGCATGGGTGTTTGTGAAGCAAGTTTTTGTCCTTCTTAGCTATATGGTCAGCTATGGGATTGCGTGAAAGAGTAGACTGCATCTATTAGGCAATACAGTCACTGTAGACATGAATTGAGCCTTAGCTCCAACAATAAATGAACTGCCTGCAACAGGCCAGAAGCTTCTGTTTGTCAACTACTATTAATGTGCTTGCTCGAGCTCCATAATCTACCTGCAATTTTGTAACTAACAGAACCACTATCAGCAAAATTGGCATTAGGCTTCATTGATGCATGAACATAAATTTGTTTGGATGGCCATTAGTAGTCATAATGACTAAAGTGAAAATTGTGTCCATAGGCAAGGATAATCAAATAATTCCCCCTTGTTATGACTATGGCCGTGATCATTGCTGTTCAGTTGAGGTGTCCTAGTTTTTACTTGGTTCATGTTTGAGTGTTTTGTTTCATAAACTTTCTGATAGATGTACGAGGTTGATAGGAATGGTAGGTTTGTTCTCAGAAGTTTTTTCGCCTGCAGTGCACTCCTCCTAGATGTGCTAACAAGCTTTGTCAATTCTCCTTTTCGAAGTTATTTACGGGCTTGTTAAATACTTAATTCTAGGTTCACCAAAGATCTATTACAGACTATGCAACAATTAAAAGCTGTCATAATTTCCTAGGAAAGGCTATTCACCAAGGGATTAATCTCTTTAACCGTGTCATGTACAGTGTCCTTCGGAGCCTCCGAAGTCATTTATAACACGTGCCTATGCTGATACGGACCATCAAAAAGCCAGTGCTGATAAGGACAACCACAGAGATATTGAGCAGCATCAAAGTAAAAGCAAGCGCATACTCAAAAACTTACTCAGTCGGCGCAAGTCAAAGAAGGCCGATTTGTATACCTTCTTGGATGAATATTAAAAGGAACAGATGTTCTAAACTGACAGCGGCAAAAACACTGCCAAGTTCCATCCCGATCGGTCCATGGCGCCGAAAATATGTTCATTTTTTATTTGTCAGTGGCCAATGTTTTTGAGGTGCTTTAGAATCCGTCTGTCTAAAAGTGTTCTAAGAGGGCAGTTTAAGTGAAGCATCAAAGTAGATACCTTGTCTATAGATTGTTCTTTTATCCTTGTTTTAATACCCAAATTGTACTTAACATGTAGCTTTCTTTCGGCACAATACCCTGACAAGTTTGGCTTTTGCATCCCGAACACAATTGTATTTTATACACGTTACGCCAGAAATTTTGTACGAATCAACTTATGAAACTATCTATTACTTCATGAATACTGTCTTAAACATATAGCAGAAAGTTTGTATTAGAGCTACAGCGCAACCAGATCAAACCAGATACTGATGAACTGTGTACTCATAAGCCAATGTAACAACGTACAAAAATAAGCGAACACAACAAGAGACTTTAAAGGTATGAAAGCATACAATACGTCATAGAGACCAAGTTTCCAGATACCACCATTTCTTACAGTAAACATCATCAGTTAGCACGCAAATAAATTTTCATTTAGAATCCCCACCGGTTCGAACAGCACCAAAAATAACATCACAGTAGGCACCCACAACTAAAGAGATTGTTCTGTTTTGAAGTATGTTACAGTTGCCCCATATATACACATTTACATTTGTACATAAAATTCATGCATAGGAACCGTTTTTTTTTAATCTACACAAACATGTGAGAACTTCCAGACACCAGTCATGATGGAATGAAAAACCATCTTTGTTTTGGAATTACTTAATCTTCACCTTTGAGAAGCACTTCCTGTTGGCCAAGACCCCACACCTGTTACTATGACTAAACTACAACTATGGTGTGCCAGGAGCAACGCTGCACCCATAGCGTAAAATTACTGCAATGCAGCAGCTGGAGCAACCATGTGCCAATGCTACCAGACTAGAATAATGGTTTGTCAGTAGCTGCACTGCACCCATTTATAAAATCCATACTCCATAGTAACCCTGCACCGGTTTAAAATATCGGTAGCAACCATCCCATGGTCCATCCTAGTAGCAAGCCTGCACCGGCAAGACCCAACCCCACAGCGAAAGCAAAAGCATATCTACCAATGTATTTCAGTGGGTTCCTCTTGCCCTTCTTGGGCCTTTGTTTATCCTTCTTTCCTTGCCTCCCTATGTTTGGCATCCATGGAAGGTCCATTGGAAAAATCGGCTGGTCTTTGTTCTTGAGCTGGAGGCAAATGTTTTCCAACTGTAGCAGTTGAAGCCATTGTTTGTATGCAAAGAGATGTGAAGCTTGTTTAAAGAAAAGCTTGACGATGTCTTCCTTCTCATGGTAAGCTTGCTGGGCTGCCTTCTCAGCTTCTCTTGCCCGTGTTTGGGAATGACGAAGTGCCTCTAACAACTCTGCCTTGCTTGGTTCGCTCTCAGAGGTTCGATGCAATTCTGCTGAATCCTTGCTGGTGTTACTATTGCTGTTGGTACTACTGTAACTGACATGCATTACTCTTAATATTTCTGAATAACAAGAAGAAAACACATACCAATATTTCCATGCATGTTGTTTTATGGACTGAAACAAAATCAATTATCAGGAGCGAGAGAAGAAGAAACTCGACTACTAAGAATACAAATGCTGGATAATCTCAAAACTTCAGTTTGATATATGTCGAACATGTGTTCCTATCACCCTCTTCAAAATAATCATATCTTCCAGCACTCCAGTTATAAATTGCAATTCAATAAACTTTGATGGCTGGTTAAACCTAAGCTTACATCAGATAAGAAATAGTAAAACCAATTTACTCCTACTCTACATTTTTAACAATTGCAAATCAACAGGACCCCAAATTCATGTATTTGTTATTCTACATACTCGGACTGTGTGCAACAGGCACACTCGATCCCAGAATATGTACAGTGGCATGTTAGTTGGCTACTGCAAAAATTGGCACTTATCCCATGAAAATTGACACTTAACTACCAACACACAAGAAACTTAAAACCATAAAAAAAGGAAGAAGTGAACAGAAAGAAAAGAAAAGCCTTGAAGGAAAATGAAAGTCTACAGAAATACCTGAAAGACTTCTCTGAATTGTAAAGTGAGTGCCCTTTTCCACCAAAGCCACATGTGGGACTACCATTGCGAACAGTTTTGCTTCCCTTCAGATCCAAAGATGAAGAAAAGATCCCACCATGATCAAAGTTTTCAAGACCACTAAATGGGCCTCTCCTTACTTTCGTGCTCTGTGGTGGAGGGAGATCGCAATTTTCAACGTGCTCCGTAGATTTTAGGGCAACCAAAGAAGCCAATTCGTCTTTATCCACTGTGCGCCACCAAGGCTCAGACTTTCCACCTCCTATCCAAGGAGTTTCAAAGTCAAAATTTTGTTTCAGTATTAACTGATCAATTGAGTCCAAGTCCACTAACTCATCATCCTTGTACCAGAAGTCACCAGCATCTTTACGTTTCAGAGGCTTTTGTGTGCTGTTACTATTTACAGCTTTAAGCTCTTGATTTTTAGCTTCTGCGTCATTTTTCATGCAAGTCGTAGATACCCTCCAGTGTGGATTTATGTGTCTCTTATTTTCTTCGATTATAGGGGGATCTCCTATATATTTGGTGGTGTTCACCTCCTCAGTTCTTGAAGACTCGAGCTCATCTAAGGAACTTAGCTGTTCACCGGCGAAATCCTTTTGGTTCCCATAGTTGGGTTGTAGCTGCAGCCACCATTTTGTATCAGGAGGAAGATTTGAATTCGACAAGTTCCAGTTCAGATGCATAAAACCAGCATTAGAATGATCTGAACCATTTGATGTGTCACCAGAACCCGCATCAGCCTGTGATTCAGAAGAAGAAGAGCAGCAACCTAGTTTTGGTGCTCTCTTAGCATCTTCTTGGACCATGCAACGATTAGCTGTGCGCTGCCATGCTGCCCTAGTTTCTGCTGCCGCCATTATGTGCACATTTCCTTACACATTCTACTGTTATGCATAGACATATATTTGGTGAGAAAGCTAAAAAGATGTTAATATGGGTTAGATGTAAAGCATACAACGTCACCTTTAAAATTTCCTCAGAGAATCGAAATCGTGAAGAAAAGAGAGAGAGAGAGAGAAGAAAAGAATCAAAATGCACAAAACTTAAAGTAGAATATACATATGAATTTGACAAACTATTACAGCTCTGTTGTTCTGCATATTTTCACATTGTAGTGGTGCAGAATATGCAAAATTTCTACTACCTTTCCCATTTGAATTGTCATGGTGCATGAAAATCCAAGTTTCTATAAGTTCCTAGAGAAAGGGTAAAACATACTCCGTAAACATAAAAGACTTGGTAAATAAATGAAACGAAGCCCAGAAAGTTAGAAATAATTAAACCATCTTGTTATGCGCATGCGAGAAACAGAGTGAGACAAGCCAAACACTAATGTGGATACAAAATATAGGCAAAAAGATCTAATACTAATTAAGGTTAAATAATTATGAGGTCTCTCTCTAACTCATGATTGAAAAGTTATAGAGACGTGCGAAAAGCATGACCGGGGACTCTCTTTTAGTCTCCTCTATCTCTAAAGATATGATAAAGTAAGGATTATTATCATATTTATGATGACTGAAATTCCAACAAATGTTTCTGGAAACACATTTTATACCAAGTTAAGATGTTGTACTTAATCCAATCTCGACCGTAACAACAACACTAACAACAAAATAGGATTCATTCAGGCACCATATAACCATTTTGGCAGTGAAATCCAAATGAAAGAAGTAAAAACCTCAATTCCCAGTTACCCAGAAACCATACTTGAACAATTATTACTTATGAACAACATCATCAAAACTACTGTGAATTATAAACTGCTTAACCGTCCTAAATCAAAACTAGAAACTCAAAACCTACTTCGCTATTTCCTGCGGAATTAGTACAGAAACTAAAAATAGGAAATAAGGGGTTTCCACCATAAAAGACCAAAACAAGACCCAGATCCAATATCACCTAAGAATCTTCAATTAGACATCAAAACCATAACAAAAATAAACAAAACAGAAAACCCATCTCTTCAATTTCTTAAAAAAACCATACGCTATAAACTTAAAACCCTTGAAACCTCACTTAATCAACTAATGATCTACAAAAGTCGAACCAAGTTTCAATTTTGAATGAAACCCGAGAAAGTAAATATAAACTAAATTCGCAAAATCGAGTAAAAGGAAAACATAATACTACAATTGAAGAAAATAAGTTAGAAAAATAAAACAAAGATTATACCTGTTTAACACTGATGAATACTTTGATTGAAGAGATCAAAAGATATGGGGCAGTCGGAATTTCCTTGACGCGTAATATAAAATCAATTTATGTTTTTTTGTTGAAAGATTACAATAAAATCCACAGACGAGAGAGAAGAATGACGCTTGTATGTGAGTCTTCTTCTTCTACTACTACTCTACAATATTTTTTCTTTTTCTTTCGGTTATGGTTATTATTTTTTACTGTTTAAATATCCAAACTTTTGCCTGTTGTTTCTGTGAAATCCAAGGGGGCCTATTGTTTTCCGGAAATGCTATTCCAAGCATTCTTCATCACACTAATCACCACTCAACTGCTAGGTGTTGCCCATGCAGTGGTCCAATTTATTCATCCAGGACCCACCCTTAGAAAAAGGAATATACCATTTGAGAAATGTAGGGTTCAGATGTTATGAGCTGTGAGTAGAGTGGTGTTTTGTGCTGTGAATAGCACGACCGATTGTTTTTAGTTATTGTTCAATTTAACCTACTTTGGTGGCTTTTTCTTTCTTTTTCTTGTCTGTTTGATTTTTAGTACGTTTGATTTAACACCATTTGACTTAAGTCAATGTAGTCTTCACTCAAATTATTTTTCTTGACATTTTATTTATCATGTGTCGAGATTACAAGGTATTTGATGATCTGTGATATGACAAAAGCATGCACAGCACACCAAGAAGCAAGATACCGAGATCATTGAGCTTGAAGTTGTTGGTTAGTTTAAGCTTATTTCTCCTCTTTTTATGGCAAAACAAAACACGGTACATTATTTATATGTCCCTATTTTTGACATCCATAAATATATCCTTATACAATCATAAATTTGTCCTTACCTTTTAATAATTTTATCCATTTAAAATTAGATTACCTTAATACCTTCACTCATATAATGTTTTTCTTTATTTTAAAACGGTTCGCGGGTTATAACCCCTTTGGGGTTATAACCCATCACAAAAAACCCACCCAAACAAAAGTGATACAAAAACCCCAAATATCATAAACTGTCTAAACTATCCTTTTAGTATTTAAATCATCCCAACAAAAACAAAAATCAACCCCACTTTTAAATTTTATTATACTATCACCACCAACAACAACAAACCACCAGCAACAGCGCCACCGCCGACCGCCACCGCCATCACCGCCGTCGCCAACCACCACCGCCGACACCCACTACCGTCGTCGCTGCCGCCAACCACCACCGCCACCACCACTGACACCAACTACCACCGCCGCCATCACCGCCGACCACCGCCGACAACCACCACCACCGCCAACCGCCGCCTTCGCCACCTCTGACCACCGACTATCGCCGCCACCACCACCGATACTGAACATTTGCATCACTACCACTACCAGTCAGCACCACCGCCAACACCCGCCGCACCGCCACCAGCACCACAACCACCCACCACCACCACCACCCAAAAAATTAGATGAAACCGATTTTGGTTTCATCATAAATACGATGAAACCGATTTTGGTTTCATCTTGGTTTCGTGAGAATTCACCTGCAAGAAAATTTTTAAGAGGTATTATACATGTTCATGGATAGAAATACATTGTTGAAATACGGTGAAACCGATTTTGGTTTCATCGTAAATACGATGAAACCATAATTGGTTTCTGCGCTTCAACAACAATACCACCAGTTATGTCTCAAGACCCATTACTCAGCTTCACCTGGTATATCTTTCCATCTAGGTTTACAGGCAATTCCTCATTGTATTGAGGCACTTCATTGCACCTGCAACTACAGATTCACTTCAAATCCCATACCCACTGCATTATTGCCTTCCATTTCAGTTCAAGCTCATACCTGAACACCACAAATACTCCATCTCAGGCTTAGTTTGATCTTCAACTGGACCTGCAATATCCATATTAATTCAACTAGAGCAACACCAGCTGCAGTTCATAATCACCACCAACATAGGCATCTCAGTTCTTCTCTACACTCTCAACCTGCAACTGTACTTAAAAACCATTCTCAAGCATCATCTTAAACCATTCTTCATAGAGAACCAACTCAAAGCCAACACCAGTACCACCTTCTCTATAATATTAACTTCAGCTGCAACCGGAGCTTACTAGCAGCATCAAATGAAACTCGTCACAAGACCCTGTCACTGCAATAACCATATCAAACCCATCACTGTAATAACCATATCAACAATACCAGCAGCTACACTTGCACACTGCCAATCTGAAAGCAGCGGAAGCAACATCTCCTAGCTGACTCTACTCAGCTCCACAATCCAATTCACCACCTGCAATTGCTTCCCATTTCAATTCTAGTCATCATTTTTCTCTATTAAACCTTCTTTTGGACCCTCTCCTTCACCTAATTTCAAAATCAGATTCCACTGTTTCCAGAACAGTTTCCCGTTTCCCTTCTTCCTGTAGTAAAGAAGTTTCATCAACTTTATTCATCCCAAGAGCAGTCCTTAATGTCTCCATCTTTCTCTCCTTTCTAGCATCAATTTGATGGGTCTGACTGAGTACCTGACACCCTGAATCAAACAAAAGCAGTTCCAACATATCAGTAATAAGATATAAGAATATTGGCCAACAAGAATAGAATAGTTAATTTTCTCTTTCCATATGCTCAAATCATCTCAAGTAGGTACTCGGAAATTAAAAAGAGCATGTTTTAGGGAGATGTCTCCTTCACTTACGCTGCACACAAGTGTCGGTGCAGGAGTCAAAAGAGGGCCACACTGTGGTACTTATACAAGTTTTCAAGTTCAACAGGGGCACCTAGTCTAACCACTCTAACCATAGATGATAACTATCAGATTGAACTGCAAAATATGACTTTGAAATGTATGCATGGCAGCTCAACATTAACAAACCACATAATGTCAACTGATAAGTTAACTGTGGAAATGCAACTTAAGTTTTCAATAATTGCACAACCAAACAACTTGTACACTTTCCTTAACCAGTTCTTTAACTGGCATGGACTTCAATTAAAAAGTTAGCCCATAAAATGGACTTCACTAAGAGACAATAATGCACACTTCATTGATCTCAACATTTTAGACTAAAGCACTTAGACAAACTTCAGTTCAAAATTCATCTACTATTAGAAAAATCAATCCACCAACAAGCAACATAAGACTAACTGTGATATTCATATCCCGTTTCCACCAACACAGAGCAAACAAGGGACGAAATCTTGCACCCGGCAAGTTAATCTCACTACTATTTGGTATAACATTTTCAAGAATAAATCTAATTCATCATCAAACATGTAAATGGAATTAAATTTACCAAGTCAATAAATCCTTACAGTAACAATCAAAATCAAATTCTCAAGAATAAAAACCAACGAAATGTCAAACAAAACGAAATCTGGTATCCAATTCAATTGAAAATTAGTGAAATGATAAGATTTTTTAATACTTCAAACTTCAAATTACCATTCTAAATCCACCGTTTCTCCCAACACGAGCAGATCGTCATCGGTGGTTCATTTCCACCATGAAATCAATTCCTAGATCTAATTCCTAGACCTTGTTACAAACATCACCACTCCATCATCTCTTCCTTGAAAAATCGATCTCAATCATCAATTCGTCACAAACCCATCTCTGTTCTTCAACTGAAGTTAAATCGCAACCCTAATTTCAACAATTAAGGGTTAAGGGAACGAAGGTGGTGATGGCATTGAAGGAGGCGGACGAAGGTGGTGGTGGTGGTGAGATACGAAGGTTCTAGTGTGGTCGGGGAAGCATAAAGTTTCTGCTGGTGAGATCTGGTATCGCTGCTGGTGGTGATGGTGGTGGGGAGAAGGAGAGAAAGAAAGAAGAAAAAAGAAAGGAGAGAAGACGAAGATGGAGAAGGGTACGTCTGGGTTTTTTCAAAGTAAAAAAAAATAAATTTGCTAATTATTATTTGAGCTGGGGTTTTTGTGTCACTATTTAGTGAAACTGATTTAATTTGTTAAAATTAATATGGGTGGTTTTTTTGTTCCTTTAAGTTGATCATCTAGGGGTTTTGTCACTAGTTTTGATTTTAAAATGAACAAATTTTTTCCTCTACCACTTCACCACCACCACTAGCACCATCACCACCAACATTCAACTACCATTCCACCACCACCGTTCAACAACCACCACCTACCAACCGCCACCGCCACAATATTTCACCACCACTCCTTAACCACCACCATTACACCACCACTAGTTCGTCGTCGCGCCGCCACCATTGGTTTAGATATTTTTGTATCAACAGCAGTAGTTGATCCAAATAAAAATAGAACCAACAGTAGAAGTTGATCCAGTTTAGGGTATCAACAACGATAGTTGATCCAAAAAAAAAAAAAGGATCAACGGTAGAAGTTGATCCAATTTAGTGAATCAACTACCATTGTTGATCCACTAAATTGGATCAAAAAATAAAAGTTAATCCATGTAAATAGAGTGAATTTGGTGTGAGTCGAACACGCATCATCTGACATGGAGTCATTCATGCTACCATTGCACCATAAGTTCAACATTGGAAGAAATTTACATGATTTAAACTACAAAGCATGATTATACTTATCCAAGGAAATATTGTCAAGAATATGAGTTGAAAGGATCAACAACAGTAGTTGATCCATAAAAAATTGGGTCAACAAAAGGAGTTGATCACATAGATGGATCAACAACCATAGTTGATATCATAAAAAATTGGGCCAACAACAGGAGTTGATCCCATTAAATGAATCAACAACAATAATTAACCTCATAAAAACATAAACACCATTCAAAGCAACATTTATCACTGCCCTAACATCCACCACCACTGCCGCAAAACACAAATAACCACCACTACAACTATACCTTCCACCACCATCAAAAACATCCAACACAAATACAATTATAATATTGTCATTACCACCAACCTAAAAAAATGCGTCAACAACAATAGTTGATCCCATTTAGGGGATCAACAACAGTAGTTGATCGAATAAAAATTGGGTCAACAATATGAGTTGATCCAATAAACGGGATCAACAACAGTAGTTGATCCAATAAAATTAAGTAGGTTACTGAAAGGACAATTGCTATACCTGGAACACCATCAACATATTGAACTCGATCTCGAACACAGATTCAAACCTCCATTAAAATAGCACAAATAGTTCCCATCACCAACTGTGACCCAAATCAAA
The DNA here is from genome assembly GCF_003573695.1 of Papaver somniferum. Classification (NCBI taxonomy): domain Eukaryota; kingdom Viridiplantae; phylum Streptophyta; class Magnoliopsida; order Ranunculales; family Papaveraceae; genus Papaver; species Papaver somniferum. Next base: position 201,365,629 of record NC_039360.1, read on the forward strand.
CAGAAACTTCATCTTTTTTGTTGATCTAACTCGATCTCAATCTTAATTTCATCTTAGGAACCCTAATTTCACATTCCGTTTTTCAATCTCTCAGTTTAGACTTCACAACAGCAGAACATATTAACCTTAATAGATCTGTTGATAGCGGTTGCGGAGGTAACGGAGGTGATGGTGCTGGTTTTGGTGGAGGAACTCGAGATGATGATGATTCTTTAATAATATAACTCGATCACAATCTTAATTTCATCTCAAGAACCCTAATTTCACCTTTCGATCTTCAATCTCTCAGTTTAAATTTAACAACAGCAGAACATATTGACCTTAATAAATCTGTTGATAGTGGTGGCGGAGGTAACAAAGGTGGTGGTGCTGGTTGTAGTGGAGGCGATCAAGATGGTGGTGGTGATGGCAACGATGAAGATGGTGGTGGCGATGTAGATGAAGATGGTGGTAATCTCGATCGTTTTTCTCCGGATGAGAAATAAAGAAGATAAGAAGAAGCGGAAATGGGGTATATTGGGAAGTCCCTAAATTGTTGATGGCCCCCTGATGGGCTTATAGATAAAGAGGGACATAATTATTATGTGATAAAGATATTTGTACAGACCATCAAAAGTAGGTACAATAATTCAATTACCACAACAAAATATAAGCTCAAATATCCAGATTTGGGCTTATCTTTACTTCGTCAGTTAATTTTAGAGCAATCCTCATGGAAATCCAAAGGAGTTGGTCAAACTTTATAGAAGGACGACGTTTCAGTCAATTATGGTTGACGGACAAAATCGGTTGTCCTTTTATGTTTCTTAAGTTTCGATTTTTACTTCCAATTTTACCCCTCAAGTTAATAAGCTAACCACAATTACTCTTAATTCAGTTTGGAATATGGATAGCTTTGGAGACCCGAATCTTGCATATGCGACAGATTAATTAATTTCTTTTTCTCCAACAGAAAGGCATATCTACCCTACGTACTTTTTCCTATAGAGCGAATCACCGATCTCCATAGGACTCCAAAGTTGAGTGTCGTTAGCAAGTGATGGAGGAACCCTAATTTAATTCTTTAATACTTCAATGGATGAAAACAACATACAAATGGATTATGTGCGTTTGATATAGTATCCAGATAATGAAAATATATCAAAAGGAAGCACAAAAAAGCCTCACAAAAAGTCGGAATAAGAAAGCAGAACGATATAGAACAAGTCATTATTTTCAGAAATATCACATTCCACGAGAAACTACGCGAAATATAAAATGAAACCCAGAAATTTCTTCTCATACGTGAAAGCCTTTCTAAAAAACCATGGAGAACAAATAATTGATTTACCGAAATCAAATCAACCAACCCAACTGCATGGCTTAATCTTTACGGTGGAGCAGTCGACAACGGAAATAACCACAAAAAACGTGCAAATATCACACATTGATTTTCCAACTTAAAATACACTACACTCTGAAACCTATTTGCAACGATTTTATGATTTTCGAGCCCAAAACAAACACCTACAGCAAAATATTTTTTTTATAGCTTAATCACCCAGTATGCCAAAAGGCACATACATAATACCTAACATTGTGTATCATCAACCACTCAAAATATTGAAAGAGGCAGTAATTCAACACACAAACTAGTTCATCAAGAATAATACAATTTACTACATAGATGCATCAAACTTAATGACAAAAAATAAACAGAAAGAATAAGTATACATATCAATAATATGAATATTATATAGCATTCTTAGGCCAAAAAAGTCAGTCATACGTCTTAATATGTAGGAGTTGACATTTGTGTTATTTTGTAAGCAAATATCACATATTGATAATTCATTCTAAACAAAAAATTTGAGTTATGGTAAGCGGGAAGAAAGCTTTATTTGTTTATGTACCAAAGGGGATAAAGTTGAACCTTCATCATATCCATGTAGTATAGGTTTGGTCGATTCCATATAAGAATAAATATTCATCTACTTCACCAACTGACCATGCACGGTGATTTAAACAATGCATAAATGGACACAACATAAGAATTCATCGTCCTTCTTCTGCGGATGGTGGACAATATACTGTAGAAATGCCACGACTCTGTCTATATAAGGCTTTTTCGTACAATCACTACTTGTCCGGGATGTATCAATTCTGAAACACAAAGAAATTCTGAGATTTCAATAACCACTTCATGAATAACGTAATTGTACTCATCTAAAATATATATAGATATACTCAAGTTTATCATCCCAACATGACCCTATAAAATAAATTAGGTAGGGCACTAGATCGATGTATAAAATAAGTTGTGTTTTCTGGTCCGCAAGCGTATAAATTAAAAGGGGTAAGTGAGGGGGGACGGAAGATGAGGAAAAGAGAAGACAATATGCACTTGTACCCCATTCAACACATTCTGTCATGGAAGCATTTGTAACTCCTAACTTCACACCAATTTAGATAAAACCTTTGCAGTATCCATGAATTGCGACAGTCTTACTTCAGCTTCTCATTACAAGCACATTTCAACTTCTAATCTCAAACTATTGGCCTGTAACATAAAGTAGAAATTCAATTAACATTACTCAATTCCTGCATATGAAAAAGACCCGGTAATCAAAATCTGTGTTGAATTCTTAAACTGCAACCAATCTCAACTCCCTTCTTTAAAGCATTTTATCAAACAATGGATGAGCAATCAAGTGAAACACATTTTTTTACAGGAAAATACTATGTTTTGATTAAAAACCGTTTTTCTTTGATTTGGCAGAAGCTACATCCTGAATCAAGCAACTGAGATTTTTTTAACAACCGTTCAGTATAAATCTGTTTGACATAATGCTGTAATTATATGTGAATACGAGGGTTTTGTAGAAAATTGAGCCTAAAAGGTTTTTTATATTTTGAATGGATATGGATGGTTAATTGGTCGATTCCAATCGATTCGGCGGATTATCTGAATAATTTTGAACTACTAATGTGTTCATGGGAGTATAAATTAAAATGGGTAAGTGATTAGACAGTCGTATATATTAAAACGGGTAATTAGTTAGGTGATTAGATCTATTCAATATGAATTTCAGTTACAACATACACCAAACTTCGGAATTTGGAAAAAAAATTATCTAAGAATCCCTAAAGTTCATCTAAATTGCACAACAAAAAACCTTAAACATTTTTATCATGCATAATTTTTTATAACCCAACGGTTAATTTACATTGAGCAAAAAAATAAAATTATGCTCTGCAAAAATGCTAGAAACCGAAAATTAGAAAGGGAAAAAGAGTAGGCAAAGAGAAAATATACAAAATACCTTGCTTTTGATCTTGATGTATGGCTTTTTCAAGCTGTAGATTAGTTCATCCTTATCTTGTGCTTGTGATCTTCAAAAATTTCTCTGATGCATTGGAACTTTGGGATGTGAAGTTCATACTTAAAATCAACAAGTTATTAAAAATTATTAGATCTCTCCTGGAAAACAGTTCTATTTTATAGAGAGAATCATACATGCATTTTGTTTCCAGCATCACTCAGTATAGGCTTAGTTTATGAGTATGGATTATTTAATTTCACCCGTGACTGGTTTGGTTAGGCTAACAGCTTAAGGGACTATTAAGTCATTTTCTATCGATTTTGTACCAACCAGCTCCATCGAGTTGACTCTGTCCATCTGCTTAGCAAATATCAAACCTTGTCCGTCTGCCACCAAAAGTAGAGACCTTTAGATTTCTATGACGATAGCTCTTAATTTTAAGTTCTTTTTGTAGTATTTTTTTTTTCTTTTTTGCATCTAAAAATTGTTAATACACTACACCAAATATGGGGTTTAGCAACTCATATTCGCAACAGCTTATCGTCTGTTGCGAATTTTCAGTTGCTAATCTTAGTTGCAAAATAATCGCAACAGTTTCTTATAGTTGCGATTCGCAACTAAATCCAGTTGTGCGCGTGTGGAAAACTAGTGTTGTTGCCTACACTTTTTAGCTGACTCGGTCTAGTTGGCTATTCAGCCCAATCAGATCAAAACTGACTCGGCATAACATTATTATCAATTCACTTCTTCATTATCGAAAAAAATCTCATCCTCAGTTCCTCACTTCACTTCTTCTTCATTCTTTCTCCAGCAAACCCTAGCTCTGAAGCTGCCTTCATTCACCACCACCACCATTGAATCTCTTTTCTTTTATTGTCTCTATACGAAAAGATTGCTGAATCTGTAGATCTAATCTTTCTCAAGTGAAAACCCTAACACCGTTGTTAAGGACGATTTGAATCACAAAAAAAAGTGCAGCTGAGGAGTTATTCGATACTATAAGGTTAGGGTTTTCTTAAAACCGATATATTTCTTAAAATTCCTAGTTTGATTTGGTTGATTTAGTGTACGCCTATTTATTGCAGTGTGGTTAGGGTTTTGAATCTCTCGGGGAGTCATCTTCATCAAATCATACTTTGTAAGAAACAACAAAGTTTCAATTCGAGTATTTATGTTTGATTATTGGTTCTGGGGATTGTTTATTAGCATGTTTTAGGGCTTTTCTTTTGTTTTTATGACTTACTGCTAATTTTGTTTTTTTTTTGTTTTATGAGATTGATGATTTTTGGTAGGATTTATGGAATATGTTATGATGAGGTATACTATTGGTGGTGCTTTAATTAATCTTCTTATCTCTTTCACAAAATCAAAATGTTTTTTTGATTTTGATTCTCCTCTGGGTTTTCTTATTCTCTTGGAGTTGAGCATTCTCTATGAGCCTTATTAGACATAATTGATATGTGTTATTTCTGAAACTTGCTTACAATTTGCTTCGAAATATTTCTTTTTGGTTTGTAAAAGAATCGCAGATTTCTGAAATTTATATAGGATTTAAGATATATTGATTTGATTTGGGGGCATCCTTGAGCTGTGCCCTTGGATCCCTATCCATCTAGTCTAGTACTTAACAAGTGGAGTGTTGCTGACTATTTCCAAGGGCGCACAAAAAACAAAAAACAAAAAAACTATTGTATTTCATTTCTCACGCCAGCAATGTAAATTGTGAAACATATTTCAGCTCAATCGAAGACAAAATTACAAGATAATGATGAAGCGCAACAATCCTCAGGTGATTCTGCTGTTACCATGTACACTATGTACCTTTATCACTTCATCTGTAGTAGCAACATCAGATTCCTGCAAAGCTTACCCATCAGAATCATGAAAAACTTGGAACAGTGTTGATGAATAATTAGTTCCAGAGAGAAGGGAAGTACATGGGAGGAGGAAGAATACTTGATATTAGCCATACTTATAGAACTACTATGCCTTTTTGGGGATCTACAGAAGGATTAAGTCAATTTTGGATCTCTTGCTAATAATTTCGAGATGAAGTTGCCTACTCGTACAGGTACTCATGTTGATGCATCTGGTCATATTTTTGATCATTATTTTGATGCTGGGTTTGATGTTGATACACTTGATCTTGAGGTTCTCAATGGTATAAACCCCACCCCCACTCTCTTTATGTACTTTCTTGAGACAAAATTGTTATCATTGATGCTATTGAATTAATTGATAAAGGGTTCTGCTTTTAACATCATGATAATTTTGATTGGCCCTGCTGACAATCTTGTTTGTTGGTTTCACAGGTCCAGCATTCTTAGTGGATGTTCCAAGGAACAATAATATAACCGATAATTTTCGACACCCAAATCAACTTCTGTAAATTCAGTTTACCATGATTAATTGTCACTTTACATGTTTGTGAAAAGTAAAAAATTCTTTGGGTGCAGGCTAGATTACAGAACATTAGATAAAGCATCCTTTGGTTGACTTAAAATTTGCCAATTTTTGACTTGAATCTTACTACTTTAGGATTTGAATCAAAACCAGAGTTAGCAAGAATATGGTGGAGAAACTGGCTTTTTCTTGTTCAACCTTGGAGCCCAAAATCCTGTGGCAAATCCGAAACAACAGAACTGGAAAGTTACCTAAAAATCAGGACGCTGAAATCGCTTACAAACAGCATCTTTTGTTTGTTAACTAGTAGTTTAAAAATGTTGTTTAACCTTGGCCACCTTCTTGGTTCGCCAACAAACGCAAAAAAAAAATTAAACCAGTTATAAGTGTATTTTCTTTGCATTTAATGTGAAGTTTTATGTACTTCTTTATTGTTGGTGAAATCTTAATAGTTCAATGGTTAATTAGATCATAACAGTTTCTTGCATGTTACAGCTGAAGTTATGAAATCCTTACACGTTCCTAAAGGAGTTAGGCGCGTGCTTTTCAGAACATTAAACACCGATAGGTACTTCATAGTTTTTCTTATCACAATGTTGTCTAAGAACTTACCGATATTATCTGCATCATTTTGGAAGATGTTAATTTTCATACAAAATTCTGTGATGTAATTTTGGTAAAGTGACTATCATGATTCATAATGTAATATATCAAACCTTTTAGTCGATTAAGAGGCTTTACTATCTTCCTGCTTGCTGTTTTCAATGACATTTGCTTTCCAGGATTTAGTATAAACTATAAAGACTATCCACATACCTAGTGGTGTAAAACTTCAGTACTCCCTTCAGCGATCAAGAACTTTTTATTGGAAGAGCTAGTTTACTTGTTACATTCATGGTTGGATCACAGAAGATTATCATATCTCCGTTTAGATCTGCAGTTTTGGATAAAATTCACATGGATTATTTCTGGCAATTGAAATATGAACCTCAGAGTTTGTGACATTATGCACGCACCGTTCTGTATCCTCCTCATATCTTAGTGACCTGCTTTATTTAGTAGCATCTGTATAATTAGGTCAATTCATAACCAATTACTGTTTGCAACTCAGGAAGCTCATGTGGAAAATAGAGTTTGACACAAGCTATGTTGGATTTATGAAGGATGGCGCAAAATGGCTGGTAGAGGATACTGACATCAAGCTATTGGATGTCCTGACATTTTGGTACTTCTTCTTAAAACAATATATACATAACATTATATGGGACTTCATCTCTAAGATTTATTGCATCCAACATACTATTGTTCTTTAGTTTTTAGATTTTATACCAAAGAAACTATCTATTCTGTGCTGGTGCAAATGACCTCGTGAATTTACACTTGAGAGATGCAAAATTTCTTTTTGGCAGCAACCCCAATTCTAATAGTAGAAAACTAAGAAAAGATGTTATTCAAAGCCAATATCTACAGATCACAAGGGGTTCAAATGCAGTTTCTGCGGTTGAAGGGGTACAAATGTAGTTTTTAGTTTTACTTAACATTATTTGATTAATTCTCTTACCTACATGCATGCGCAGGGTTCTGAATCCAATGTTTTTTGTTTCTGATTCCGAGATTTAACTGGATTTTACCCACAAGTTGCTTCTGAATTCAATGGTATTTAGTCGTCTGAGTGTATATCATGAATCCATATGTTTATTGCAGGCTTTTGTGAAGTTTATCTAACCGATAGAAGTGGCATTTGCTTGCTTCAGTTAGTGTTTTTATCACCTTGCTTGGTGCTGACTTCATGAGAATGAAATCTTTCACCAAAGTTGAAGAATTTGCGGAGACTCTGGTAAGTAGTGGTGATTTTTTGCTTTAAATGAAGTTTCCTCGCTCGTTTGATATTGGTCTATTGCTATTCTTATTTGAGAAGTCGAAATCTATTTGATGAACAGGTGCATCCTTAAGACTTATCGCATGCAAAATTTTCAAATGGTATTCATCCATCCAGGAAATTTCTTTGTTTCTATGTAAAATGCTCCCTTTTATTATTATATATTCCGTGATGGGAATTGGAAGTTGATTTGTTTCACTTTTTGTCTCAGTAGGTAAAAGATAACGGAGAAGAACACGAAGAGCATGGAACCCAAGAAGAAGAGGCTGTTGAGGTCGATGTTGATTCTACAGATGGCGTTGTTCTTGTAAACAGTAATGAAGACGAAGAAGAGTGGGATACGACTAATGAGAGAACCTTATCATCTTAAAAGAAATTGGTTTGGCTAAATAGGTATGTGCATTTCTGAAGCTACTTTGAAACAGGAAAATAAATAATTTACGCTAGCTTTCGTTTTAGTTAACCTTTTTCATATCTATTAAACTTAGATATGGAAGAAAAACAGTAGTCCTTGAGTTCTGAAATCACCTAGAAAGTGGGAAAAAATTTCTTTACCACTAATCTTTTTAGATAGCCTTTTTTAGTTTCAGTGTCAGTGAAAGTTGTTATTCACTTATACAATTCTTTTTGACAATGGCTTCTCTGATGGTGTACATGGGTTTTGCAGGTAGCAGATATGAGCAGTAAGTGCCACTATTTACAAGGCTGGATATGAAGCAACAAGAAGCTATACTTTTTTGAGCATGTAGGTAATGAATGTTGAGCTTGTCTCCAGTCTTGTGCCTTTAAGATTGTTTCTACTACTGCTATTACACTTCACATTACAACTGCAACTGCAGAATTTCTATATTTTGAAAACATAGGAAACATTTATATACTTGTCAATGATGCTTGGTGTTTATAATTCAATGTATGAAATGACTATGTATTGCCTAAGTTACATCTCTTAGAAACTTATGGTTATATGCATTGAATGTTTTTACCTAAGAAGAGCTGAAGAATTTCACTGTAATTCTGCCTGAAATTGTTACAGGGGAATCATTTCCAAAACAGAGAAACTGAAGAATTAAAAGTTGATTAAAAAGTAAATAAATAGTGGTTTTGACTGGTGCAAAACCTGATTTTGACCAGGTCAAAACTACTATCTTTTTTATGTTGCAAAGATTTCGCAACTGTATGCAGCTGTTGCGACCATCTAATTTCGCAACTGTTCGAAACTATTGCGACAAATTCACGTTGCAACAGTTAAAGTTTGTTGCACCGAAAATTCGCAACAGCTTATGAGACGTTGCGAAATTTTGCAACATCAACTTTCGTAACAGAGCTGAACTGTTGCGACTCCATTTTGCAACTACCATCTAGCGTTGCTAATCTCTAAAATTGGTGTAGTCAATAAAAATCACTATTGTCCGCAGAGTGAAGTATATGATAACTAAAATGTCACTAGATTCCATGGGATTTCACGTGGTAAACCTGGATAAGCTGGCGTTGGTAATGTTGTTATTGTTGGGGTTTTGTTCCGTATACAAAATTATATGGCTGAAATTGGACTTTAGGTGACAGTTTTTGAAGCAGAGACAGTGATCTAATGCTGTCAAAACCGTGGCTAAAAGGCTATTTCGGATTTGGAGTGTCTACAAGGTTTACTTGGATTAGGAAACTTGTATGACGGTTTAGAGGAGTGTTTTCCAAGTTTATGGTTTCCTAATTGAGGTGGAAGACTATTCTTAGAAGTTCTCTTAGACTTGGGGAGCAAGGATTCATCTACCATATAAGAAGGCTTATATTGTGAGTAGAATCCATTCTCTCGTAGAATCCTCTCTTTATAAGAGATATTGGGTCACAACCATTGTGTCTTACGATGGTTGGTGATTGTGCAAAATCTTTATGAGAAGAGAGACTTGTAGAGAGAACGAGTATGGGAGAAATCTAGGGTTTCTAGGGTTCATATGGGGAAGCTAGAATTCATGATGTTCTTTATGTTCTTGTCTAAAATTGAAGAAACCATGGCAGTGGAGGTTTATGGAAGAAGAAAAATAAAGGAAGAGGTAAAGTCTTCGTAATATGTCTTGTTGTTTCTAGCGTTTAGCGTTAGTGGGTTACATAACTAGTTGATTATATGATGTGTGGCGATGTAATAACTTGTTATGATAATGAAGATTCCCGGGGTGGTTTTGGCCGTGGATGTAGCCTACAAAGGTGAACCATGTAATTTTTGTGTCGTGTGTGATTGTCTATTATCGTATTTATCATATATTTATGCTAGTATTATTCGATCATGCTAATCTAAGGATGTAAGAGATGAATTCGAGCTAAGTTATCTAAGTAGGATGTTTCGTGGAATTAACTTCTATGGAAACATGCCGGTTCGATACGAACGTAACCTCGGTTTCCCGACAGTTATATATTGTTATAAATATATGTTGTTATAACTGTTTTAGAGTGGGTTGTGAGGTTTGAGTTGAGACGAATCCTGGTTCGTTCTGATTCTGCTAGTGTGGTCCAAGCACTAAAAAGTGACAATATTCCTTGTTTGTTAAGCAAAGATGGTTAGTTGCTTGTAGGTTATATGATCAGTGGCGGAACTAGGATTCTAATTAGGGGGCTAAAAAAAAGATAAACGCGCATATAGCTAAAAAATATTGTGTTCGTTATAGACTATTAAACCTTGCAATAAGCAAGATTCTTGCATCTCATAAAGTCATTACCGTCTCAGGTGAACCTTTAGAGAAGTTGTACGATCGAAACCTCGGTGATCTGCTGAGTGAGAACCCCCGAGATGTATGATAAATTAAGAGACAGTACAAGACCCTGGACAGCATCTAACATATATCATCATGTTTAGGTCTTTAAAGACGATTAAACATGTTAACCTGGAAGCATAGTGTTTGTGGGTGAAAACTGTTTCTGCTGATTTTGGTAATTTTGGGTGTGTGGATGAGAAAAAAATCTAAACCCAAAACAATGTACTGCACGGGAGTACTTTGGTTCGAGAGATCAATCTGTACAATCCTGGCCTAAACCAAGAAATGGCCATTCCAGGCTTGCTTCGGTCACAAAGTGAATGAGAAGGGTTGGTCTTAGGGAGGGAAGCGAAGAAAGTGTTGAGACCAGAATAGTTGATTCCGGAAGTGTGGGTGTTTCGTGACTTGTATCAGAAAGTTGAACTGGCTAGCGGAATGAAAAGCTATCAGATGATTTCTGGATGTTGTACTGTTCTCCTGACCAAAACTTGTCGTTTGGTGAAAATAGGTGAGACTTATTTATACAAGTCGCAACAAAACGTACCTTGGTCTCGTAGGAAGTGGAAAAGATTGAGTGGTGGAAGAATGGAGAAACGTATAACCGTCAGACATTATGCTTCCATGGTGAGGGAAGTGAATTCGTGTAACCGTCAGTCATTACGCTTCCATGATGAAGGAAATGAATTGTTTACATCGTTAATTTTACCACTACTAACTGTCCTACTTCATGACACTCTCTTGTAACGGACACATTGCACGTCGCGTGCTGTAAACCGCCAGACCAATACCCTGATGAGTATCCCCCAGTTTGTGACATGTCTGATGTCTCGAGTGTTTTCGTGGAAAACATGCAGCAGGTTTCTATGTGTGGCATGTCAAAGTCAAGATACTTTGCCACAGGAGAATAGTATATGATGCTATTAGGCTTGCCTTGGTCGGCCGCCTAAAACTTACCACAGGTCCGTCAGCTTGGTGTCAAACTTGAATGGCTGAGATTACATCTCATGAGGAAGGGTAGCCGTTGATTATGGCCGCATCTTGTTGTATAGCGAAGTGGCGCCATTGGCATAGTAGCGCCTGGTGGAGCCATGACATAACGACATGCTAGTGGCATGTCAGTGGCGTAGCCATGTCATAGCGACATGCTAGTAGCGGTGGCGTGGTGGCGCCAGTGGCCGTGGCATAGCGACATGCTAGTAGTCGTGGCATAGTGGCATGCTAGTATCTGTGTCATGATGGCATGCCAGTGGCCGTGGCATAGCGACATGCTAGTAGCTGTGGCATGGTGGCATGCCAGTGGCTGTGGCATGGTGGCATACCAGTGGTTGTGGCATAGCAGCATGTCGTTGGCATGGCCACATCTGTAGTGTTGCGGCATGGCCAAGGTTAGGGCTTGGCGTCGTGGATAAAGTTAGGGTTTGGCATTGTGGCCAAAATTAGGCGTCGTGGCCAAATTGGGATTTGATGTCGTGGCCAAAGTTTAGGGTTTGGCAGCATGGTCGCTCAAAAGTTTCCACAAGCCTGTTAGTTTGGTGGCGAACTTGGATGGCTGAGATTGCATCCAAGGAGAAAAGGTAGCCGTCAATCATGGCTACCTTTAATTGGTAGTGGCGCCTTTAACTTGCCCTAGCGGTATTGCGGCATGGCTGGTGCATGCCTTTATCACGGTTGCGCGCGTAGCCATAGCCACTGAAATTTTGGCACGTTGGTGTGGAAATCTTGCCTAAACTAGGGTTTGGCTTGTCGAAACCCTAATTAGCCTATATGGCACGTCGCATGGGGTGAGTGGCCATGTTTGGCGCGTTTGGCATGTGCATATGGCATGTGTGCCTGGTATGTGCGTTTGGCATGTTTGGCATGCTGGTGCATTTTTGGGAAGACAATTGGCTTTGCGGCCATCTGGCGTGATTTCCTTCTTTTCAACACTGTAGCGAGTTTAAGGTAACCTGATTGGTTAATGTAAGAGGGCCGGCCAGGCACGGCTACACTTCTGTGTGAGTGTGGCGGATTTAAAGTGACCTGATTGGTCGATGGGAAGTGGGCCGGCAAGCTAGGGCGTGGCCACACTTCCAGTGCGCTGTGGAGGATCTAATCGCCTAGTTTGGCTAAGCATAGTTTTTCGATCAACGGGGTCTAGTGTACTGCACGGGGCGCGAAATCTTAATTTTGCAAATTAGTCGGGTTTATGAGTTTTTTTATGAGTTATCACAATAATTGGCTGGATTTTGTATGCTGCCACAAAAATCCTTATCTACAGAATGCAGAGTGCTTTCCGTATGAGCATTTTGTGCGATGGCCTTAACTTTGGTACTTGGAGGTTCATGCTACTCCGGTGAGTCTTAACACAAATCCGTCATGCCATACCGATATTAAGGGTTCTGCCAAGGAACATAGCACTGGAAAGTACTCAATGAGTCTTGTATTGGCGAGGTGCCGAAATTTACAGATAATTTGGGATGGTTGCTACATTCGCCAGTCTGGATAAATTTCATGTAAATATATTGAATGGCTCAATAAATATGTTAGTGGAGAGGTTAGCACTCACGACACCGTTTCCTTGTAGAGTGACGTCAGATGCAAGGTTTTACGATTTTAACCCTAAGCTAAAAACCACCATCAACATTAAGTCCCCTGCTTAGCACGTAACTGTGGCATTGTTACGGGGTAAGCATGAGATGGTGGCGGACGAGAGTAAAATCGAAAGAGCAAGACGTGAAGAAATTGCCAAGGAAATTCAACTAACTTTTGGTGGAAGGCATGAGGAATCTGTGATCCTTGTATTGGCGCCTTTTGCATAAATTCGTCTTGGCCATGGGATGTTGGCACCAGTGCGGCGTCTTTGGCTACTGGTTGAGGAATGGTTCATGGCGCTGCTAGCTAGGGCATTGGTAAGGACGTGGTTGGAGTTGGCTTAGGCTGCGGATGACACTTATCAAGAGCATAAAAGTTGGAGCTGAGAAGGATACAGGTGCATCGTCTATCGAGCAGAGAAGCTAGCGCTGGGAGGATGCAAGTTGTTGGTGCTGGTTAGGGCGTGGAGCCGTTGGCGTTGGCTTGGCGTGGCTTGGCCTTGACGCTGCTGGCTTGGCCGTGACGCTGCTGGATTGGCTTGGCCGCAGAGATGATGATGGCTTTGGCGTGGAGCCGTTGGCGCTGGCTTGGTTGTGGTGTCGTTGGCTTGGGTTGGCGCGACCTGTTGGCGCTGGCTTGGCCGTCTTCTTGCATGGTTAATGCCTCTGTGTAAAGGAGAATACATTCCAGGTATGCGTCCAAGCTAGGGTTCCGAGATAGGAAACGTATTCCTCATTTGAATGTTTGACCGTTTTTTTTATCTTCATTAGGGTTTCGACGAGAGATTTCATTGAGGATGATTTTTCGGCTGTCATGTAGGCTCATCGCGTTTGCTCAGCATCCGTTTCTCTCTAGGATTTCCGCAGTATATATGCTGGTGAAACTGTATCATCCTTCCCAGTTCAAGGCAGAGGTTTCTATTGTTGAATCCATATTTCTTTCATCATGTCGAGCAGAAGTGAATCATCCTCGAGCAAGCCAGATTCTTCAGTCAAGCACAGGCGGTCTGGCTCTTGCGACGATTCCCCCATCCGGATTATCCGAGTCAAGAAGATCATACCGGTATGCTTTCGTTAACCAATAGATATTTGTTTATTATTGTTGGCGAGTGACGAAGGGAGACTTTCTTTTGCCCAGATATATCCAACTGGGACATGTGTGACCGTCGTTGATGATGATGATCTGAATGCCCCCCTTTCTTCAAACCCGAGCACACCAACCGCTGATGATCTGGAAAATGCTGATTTGGGTATCTCTTTCCATGAATATCCCAATGCAGTATTGTCATTTGAAATCCGCATGAAGTGTTTATCTTCTAGCTACCGAAGCGTCGGTAAATTCTTAGTGTGAAAGGAATTTGTGACTCTGTATACGAAAATATGGAGAAGATATGGCCATATTGCCACCAGGAACATGGTGAAGCATTGTTCGTCGGCTTTGGTTACCACAGTGAATTGTCTCCTGCCTATGATTGTTGAAATGGAAGGCATATCCATCCGCGACGTCACGGAATCAACTATTGAAAGGTGAGAAGACACCAGGTGGGAAAACATGGTGTCTACCTGTGAATCCCTTGAGTTTAATGTAAGTTGGATGCGACATCGCCTTGACATTGTGAAGGTTGACAGAGCCAGTATTCTTGCTAACGTCGTTCCTGCCACAAAAGCCATTTTGGAAGAGGAGAAGGCTCTGGCCGTGGAATCCCAAAAGGTGAGAAAGGCTATCCAGGACTTGAATAGTAGGACTGAAAGATATCAAAACAGGTTGAAGATGATGCTTTCAAGGAATTACAATCTATTGGACGGGCTTTTCTGAGTTACGTAGTTGTGAGACGCCTGGTTTTCTTTCTGGCCTCGAACATACGTATTTTTTTTCTTGTACTGGTTTTTGGAAAAATAAGATAATTTTCATTAATATGCTTTAACTAAATGAAATTTGATAACTGGGATGTGAAGGAAACAGAAAAAATGTCTGGCTAGCCGTGTTATGAGACGACGAGAGGTGGGGTAAGGGTTAGGCGTAATATGCCTTGAGCCATTTTTCATTGATGACTATTTCCAATCTGCCTCCATATTTTTTGACAACCTTGTAGTATCCACTGTTATATGCTTTGGTGACCACATAAGGCCCTACCCATTTTGGGGAGAATTTTGGTGCTGATATGTCTTGTTGGATGTGTTTGGCGGTCTTCAACACCAGATTCCCTACTTGAAAAACTCGAGGTTTCACAGCTTTGTCGTATGCTCGGGAAATTCTATTTTTGTATGCTTGCGCAAGATCCCCTGCTTTAGCTCTTCTGGAATCCAAAGTGTCTAGCTTCGCGACCCTTGCATTTGCTGTTTCGACTTCATTCCATTGAACTCCGCTTGCTTTGGCAATCCTAACCGATGGGATTTTAATTTCTGTCGGTAGAATGGTGTCTGCGCCGTAGACGAGGGAATAGGGGGAGGCGCCAGTAGAGCTCCTTGGTGATGTCCGATTTTCCCAAAGCCCCATTGGCAGTTGTTCGTGCCATGTCCGAGGGTTATCATGCACTGTCCGGCTGAGGATTCGAATTAGAGTTTTGTTGGTGCTTTCGTCCTGCCCATTCCCTTGGGGGTAGTAAATAGTGGAGAAGACTTGTTTAATTCCATATTCTTCAAGTAACTCCGGTACCTACTTGTTGGAAAAAGGAGTGCTGTTGTCGGTGATGATGTGCTTGGGCACGCCAAAATGACAAATGATATATTCCTTAATGAACGTTGCAATTGTGGCTCCAGTAGTCCCTCGTAAAGGGATGGCTTCGACCCATTTGGTGAAATAATCTGTTGCGGTTATTATATACTCATGTTTTTTTGATGAAGGCGGTTTGATTTTCCCAATGATGTCGAGTCCCCGGCTATAAAACGGCCATGGACTACTTACCGAGTGCAGGGGAATAGAGGGTGTGTGGATAAGATTTCCATGAATTTGACATTTATGGCATCTTTGAACAAAAGCATCCGCATCGTCTTCCATGGTCGGCAGTAGTATCGCTAGTGTATTGGAGAAACAACTTCTTTTTCCCTTGGTGCTCGCCTTCGTGCATTTCTTTCAGCATGATTGGGATTTCTTCCTCGTCCAGGCATCGTAAAAAATCTCCTCCAAAACTTTTTCGATACAAGATTCCTTCATGGAATATGAATCTCTTGGATCTTTGTTCCATATTGGATGCGTATTTCTTGCATGCAGGGAGTATGCCGTCGCGAAGATAACTGATGTACGACTTTTTCCAGTCCCCAGCATGGTCAACAGAAAAAACTTCCAATTGATGCAGTGGTGCTTGGCAATTGGAGCAAGATCCTTGGTGCAATCAAGATTGAGTCTCCATTTCTGGCCAGTAGTAGCCAAGGCGTTGCAGGCGAAGATAAAGTGTTACCACCAATGTTTGTCTGCAAATTTCGGTATGAATACGGTTAAGATGTTGATGTGCCTCTTTGTCTACGAGGCATCTTGACAGGGAACCATCTGAGTTCCGGTGGTACAACATCCCGTGAAGCATGAAGAAGTTTTGCAAGGTCTTGAGACTGACCTTTCCTTGGGAGAGCGAGCTGTTAAGATCTTGGATAATCGGTGTTCTCCAGTCGTTGTCTTCAGTCACCTCAGGTTGCGAGAGTCATGTCGAAGCTATGTTTCGTCTCTTCACTGTCAGGGTTTCCTCTAAACCTTTGAACTGCAGCTTCGATGCTAACGTGGCTAGGCAATCAACATGTTTGTTGCTGTCGCGGCTAACATGTGTTATGGTCGCATCGAAAAAGTAATTTAGCAGCCTTTGTGCCTCGGATCTATATGGGGCCAATGTCACTTCCTTTAGTGTGTACACTCCATTCATCTGGTTGACCAGTAATTTATAATCACCTCTTATTTCCAAACGCGTGGCTCCGGCTTGTTTGGATAATGACAATCCTATGAGAAAGGCCTCATATTATGCTGAATTGTTGGTGCAATGAAAGTCTAGCTTAAAGGAATGCGAGAAGACTTCACCCGTTGGGGATACTAGAACCACGCCTGCTCCTGCGGTATTATTGATAGGTGTGGCAGAGCCATCAAAAAACAATAGCCACGCTTCTTCTTTGACAAAGGAGATTTTCGGAAAATCTATAGGAAGGTCCTCGTGTAGCGTTGTGGTGCTCTCTCCTGGGAAAGCTGCTAAAAAATCCGCAACCGATTGTCCTTTGATAGCTCTTGGGGAAGCACACGTTATATCAAGCTCTGACATTTGGAGGAGCCATTTGGATGGCCTTCCTATCAGGGCCGGTTTTTAAAGCAGGAACTTCACAGGATCAGACTTAGATATTAGCACCACTTTTTTTAAGAGCAGATAATGCCTAAACTTTTGGATGGAGTGAATCAGGGATAGGCACGCTTTTTATGCTTTGGGATATCTGAGTTCGGAATCTCTCAAAGTTCGACTAAAGTAGTATATAGAGTACTCAATTCCTTCGTCATCTTCTTGGGCGAGGAGAGCTCCAACAGCAGTGTCACTGAAGGCAGTATAGAGGCACAACGGTCTTCCTTGTATCGGGGATTTCATGATGGCTGGGGATGATAATATTTGTTGAATCTTCCGAAACGCCTCTTGTTGTAGTGCGGTCCAGACGAAGCTTGCTCCCTTTTTCAGCAAGGGGGTAAATGAAGCGACAAGCTGAGCTAAACCCGGTATAAAACACCGAATGTAGTTTACCTTACCCATAAAGATCTGGATCTCTTTCACGGTCCGCGGGGGCGGCATCGTGAGGATGGCTTGGATTTTGACTGATCGACTTTGATTCCCTCGGCGGTCACCTGGAAACCTAGGAATTTTCCCGGAGAAACACCAAAGGCACACTTCAACGGGTTCATCTTCAGTTTGTATTCAAGACACCTTTCAAACACCTGTTGCAGCACCTCTGTATAAGCCGCCCGAGTTTTTGATTTAATCACTATGTCATCTACATAATCTTCAACTTGCTTGTGCATCATGTCATGGAAAATAGTGGTCATGGCGCATTGGTAGGTGGCGCCGGCATTTTTCAAGCCGAAAGGTATCACAGTATAGTAAAAGTTTCCGAGAGGAGTTCGAAAAGTTGTTTTACTTGCGTCGTGCTCGTATATCTTTATTTGATTGTAGCCGTTGTATCCATTCATAAAAGAAAACATACCGTGTCCACTGCTGGTGTCTACCAGCATGTCAATGTTTGGAAGAGGAAAATCGTCCTTGGGGCAGCATTTGTTTAGGTCCCTAAAATCAACACAACACCTGATTTGTACGCTCTTCTTCTTCACTGGAACCACGTTGGCCAACCAGGTGGGATGGTGGATGGGTTTGATGAAACCGGCGGCTAGCAGTTTTTGAATCTCTATCTTGATCTGTTCTTCCACATCGTGTCTGAACTGTCTCGGAGATTGTTTGACTGGTTTGGATCCGGGTATTATATGTAGATGATGAGTGACCAGCTTCTCGTCCAAACCAGGCATTTCCTCGTATGTCCATGTGAACACATCTTGATATTCCATAAGAAGGTCCACAAGTTTTGCGCGCTTGTCAGCACATAGAGCCGAGATAATTGAGACAGGCCACGGAGATTCCTCGCTTCCGATGTTGACAACTTCAAGTTCATCCGTGGTGGAGTTGGTTCCTTCTTGTAGTTTTTGAGGTGCATCTGGCACTTCCTCTTGTGGCTTGCTACTGTGATTGCATTCTACTGGGAGGTAGTCTCCCCTGTTAATTGCTAACAACGGCGCCGATATACGGTTTTTCCTTTTTCATCACGACTTGCGATAAAAGCCCGCTCCCGCTTGACATGAGAATGAGCCAGATCTCCGCTTGACGAGGGAAAACTGGCGTGCTTTTCCTTTGGAGGGATTGCGTGAGATCGGGCTTATTTGTGAAATGATGTTAGCCTTTCCTCCTCTTCGATTAACGCCCACGTCGGTAATGGAGTGTAGCGAACCTTGCTTGCTAGACCCCGCGAATTTTTCTTTGGTTTGAACATCTCCATACCACAGATTGGTGCATAAGGAGATAATGATGCGGGGATGCGGATGACTTCTCCGTTCAACATGGTCTTCAGGCACTGGTGATATGTCAAAGGAATGATCCCGTTGTCGTGGAGCCACGGTCTTCCCAGTATCATGTGGTAGTCTGGCTCTTTTTCGATTACTTCGAACTTCACCTTTGACAGGACTGGTCCCACTGAAAAATTTAGGTTGATGTATCCATACGTGCTGGTTTGGTTGCCTTCGAAATCTGTCATCATGGTAGGCTATTGTTCGATGCTATCCTGAGCGTTCTAAGGGTAATGACATTGGAGGACGCTTCTATGTCTATGAGGGCCCTTTTGAACTCCACATCCTTGATGCGGGCAGTGACGTGTAAAGCCCGGTTATGTCCTTCTTCTGCCATCATGTCGTCTTCAGTAAAATGTTACATTGTTGACGGACACCTCTAAAATCCTTGAAGTTTCTGGGCATAAAGGAACCAAACACGCGTCTAGGGCTATTTGATTGATAACAACAAATGTTTCTGCTCGCTGTTCTTTTGAAAGGTGTAGAAGTTCACACAAGTTTTACACCAACGCGACTGCCTCCTGGTCTACCGGTTTCTGATTGGTGGTGAAGTTGTTAAATTGAGAGTGATCATCCGAGACGTCAGTCCCCAGTCTTAGAGTTTCCGGGATGGGCGAATCACTCAGATTCGATGTCAGGCTGATAAGAAAGTTGAGTATGTTGTTGATCGCTTCCTTCATCAGGTCCATGTTCCTTGCGTGGATCTCCTGAACCCGTGCCAATTCGGCCAACCTTGGAATTTCCCCAACGGGGTCTAGTGTATTGCGCGTGGCGCGAAACCCTAATTTTTCAAATTAGTCGGGTTTATGAGTTTTTTGTGAGTTATCACAATAATTGGCTGGATTTTGTATGCTGCCACAAAAATCCTTATCTACAGAATGCAGTGTGCTTTCCATCTGAGCATTTCGTGCGATGTCCTTAACTTTGGTACATGGAGGTTCATGCTACTCCACTGTGAGTGAACACAAATACGTCATGTCATACCGATATTAAGGGTTCTGCCGGGAAACATAGCACAGGAAAGTACTTATTGAGTCTTGTATTGGCGGGGTGCCGAAATTTACAGAGTGTTTGGGATGGTTGCTACATTCGCCAGTCTGGATAAATTTCATGTAAATATATTGAATGGCTCAATAAATATGTTGGTGGAGAGGTTAGCACTCATGACACCATTCCCTTGCAGAGTGACGTCAGATGTAAGGTTTTACGATTTTAATCCTAAGCTAAAAACCACCATCAACACATAGCCATGACCATAACATTCAACCATAACTCTAGTAAAACCACCTAAATTTATAGGTAAAAATGTTCAAACTTCATTAAAATAAGCTATATAACACAATTTTAACAAAACCCAAATCAATGATTTAGTGCCATTGTTTCAATCTTAGAAATACAATAATTTTCATCTCTCAAAAATCGGTTCTTAAAAATATTTACAACCTAACTAAGTGAAAGAGAACAAAAATAAGTTTTTAGGAATTGCTCTTTTGAATGAAAATTACTTACTTTAAGATGATTGGTCTTGTTTCAGAATGATCAGGGTAAACTTCCTTTCATCTTTTCTCTTTCCTTTTTAATGTGCAACTACCAATGTAATTTTGATCGGCTACTCATTTTTTCTACTTAAACCACGTCTCTTTTAGTTCGACATCTCTTTTACTAAATACAAGCTGTCACATGTTACTACATATTTCCCTCCAACATGTATAGTACACTGACATTTACCCAATCTAAATACAGAGAAACCAAAGAAATAAAACTTTAAGATGCTAGGATTGATTGAGAGCTTAAAACACTACATAAATCTCATACAAGATTAACAACTTTCTATAAAACGATTCAATTAAATTTTTATCGAACAAATAAACATCAAATTCATTAGGAATCCCAATTTATAACAAATGACACCTTATCAATCAAAGTACAGAAAAACCGGATATTATCAAATAAATTTGCGATATTCGATAGCTTAATCTATATCTGATTTTGACATCTTATAGGATATTATCGGATATCGGATATTCGATAGCGATTAACCTATCAGATACATATTTATAAACATCGGATTAATATTTATCGGTTGACATGAGCCATCTTGGTAACCCGCTCAATGTTCCGGCCTCCGGGTTACAAAGTCAACTCTTTCTGCAAATATTTGACTTTTTAGAAATCAAAACTCCAATTAAGGTCAAAAAGATGTTATTGGAGATGGTGGAAAGATGTTCGTACAGTGTATAAGGCGTATGCCGTAAGGCCCGTAAAGTAGGAGGTACCGTTTGTTCTCCTTCTAAGGCTAAGTTCTATGGTCTTCTAATCTAGCAGTTAGATTGGCAATCCACGTCAGGACAACCTTCTAAGTCCTATGATGTTGCTAATCTAGCAGCGAGAAACGCTGAACCAAAAAGCGTCGGACACTGAACGAAACAGCGCCAACACATTTTCCTATTTTCTCTTAGCGAAACAGCCTGAGAGAGTTTTTAGATTAAAGCACCACGTGCTTTACAATTCTGCGCATAACATTGACATATTGAATAAATCTTGAATATTTTATTCATTATATTCTGTTCATGTTTATATAAACGGATGGGACCTTGCTACGTCTTATATAATGGAGAGATCTTTTTCTTGAACAAAGGAACTTACTTAAATTACACATCCAAATATCTTACATCATGAGATACGTGAGAAACTAACATAGCAGGTGGATGAAACCACCATTCCCCACATAAATTATCTTTACGGGCTGCCTTAGCTAAAGCATCTCCAGCCTTATTACAGTTTCTGTATACAAACACACAAGACCAAACCGGGTTATTGTTACAAATATTAACACATTTTCGAAGTAAAGGCATACTTTGCCAGTGAGAAAGAACAGATTGCTGCTGCAAATAAGAACTTACAGCCAGATTATCTGTTTGATATATAACATGAGACCAACCATTAACTGTCGCCATTTCCATTGCTTCCAGTAAAGCCCAAGCTTCTGCTTGATGTATATTTATAGCTCTCTTTACTGTTTCCCTTCCCATAATATATGCTCCTGCATGATTTCGAAATATAATTCCAATACCATCTACCAAAGAATTAGCATTATAGGAAGCATCAATGTTTATCTTCAAAAAATTCAGAGGAGGTGGTTGATAGACACATTTTTATGTCCGATTTGTCTCGATTCTTATATTGTTAGGGCTCATTTTTTTACTTATTATGGTGTTTTATTTATTTGTAGGTATTTTTGGCCAATAAACATTTTTGGAAAAAATTGGCTCGAAAAGTTGTCGGAAAGCACCCGAAGGACATTTGCTATACGAACCCCAGATTTGGCTAAAGGGCATCCAGCCGATAAGGGGCACCCCTGGGAGGCAACTGCTAATCGCACTCCATCACTGGATAAGGGGCGACCCTCTTCTTCATTTCAAATTCTGGTTTTGGCGGGAAAATGAAGAACAAAACTGAGTGATTTTCAATCGAAGTTTGAAGGAGTTCTGAGTAGATTAAAGGGCTGAAATTTGTTGGTTAGTTGTGATATGTCCCAACAAAACTATCATGAGTGATTTGATCGATTAAAATTGGCTGGATTTTCGGCGAGAAGGAAACATAGAAGCGTGTGCATGGAAAGAGATGTTCACAGGATTACTCCGTGCCTGGATTGATTTGGCATGCTGAAGAAGCGTGCACCATCTAAGCAAGGATATTTTTCACGAATCATACAGGTGCAGACGCATGAAGAGGCGAGAAAGGAAAGAAAATTGTCCGAGATTATTTTTTATTTACTGCCGAGCTATGGAAAGATTTTTCGGAGTAATGAGCGAAGATTTCTGTCGCTGAGGAGTATAAAAAGGGTCTTGAGGTAGCAGAGAAAGGGTCTGGAGAGTTTGGGAGAGTTAGAGAGCATCACAGAGCCGAAAAATCGAGTTGCAGAGAACACCATTTCTGCTGCTGCAGAACTGAAGAACACGAAGAACAGACTGACGAAGACAGTCGTTTATCAACAGTGACAACGACAGACACGTGAGGGTCGCAGAGATACAACAACAGCAGTTCTCTTTTATCGTTCTTTGTAACAGTGTTTTGCAACAATTATAAACGTTGCAAACACCCGATTTTCATCATTTTCTCCATTTCATCATTTGTACACCTATTTGGAGTAATGAAATCAAATTTTGAGCATGTTTCCAACATCATGATGAGCTAAACCCAATCTTCCGGGGCGATGGAGGAAGCCATTCTTCCAAAAGTTATGTGGTAAAATTTATTTGAATTTATTTATGCAATTCTTTTATGATTATTTGCACTGAATGAAAATTGAGTAATGATTTTTATTAATTAGTTGTGTTATCTCTTGATGAAGTATGCTTACTTTAGGGATTTTGATACTTCATTCTTGCAATTAAAAATTGATGTTTTGAAAATCTAATTTAGGCAATGATTAGAATCACAATTTCTTTTTATTGGAGTTATATTGTCTAAAATTGCATGATAAAAATTAACATTAAATTACATGAATTTTGGTGAATGGTGAAATCCTGAACCCCGGTCTCTCTAATATAATCAGTTTCAATTTGCTTTATTTTCTTTAGTTTTAAAATTTAAATCTAAAAGCACAACCTTCACAAGTCTTGAACGAACTCTATTTATTACTACAACAACTCTGAAAATACATCAAATTTTTGGCGCCGCTGCCGGGGACTTGTCTTTAGGCTAGAGTTTTTAGATTTTTTTTAGGTTTTTATTTTTATTTGTTCTTCTTTACGTTTTTGGGTTTTTGTCTTTTTCTTTCAGATTTTGGAATTTGGAGCGAAAGAAAATCTTGCCAAAGCTTTTGGTGAATACTTAAAGACTGGAGTAAAAGGCAAAGCGAAAGGAGCGAAAGAAGAAGATTCTTTTTTTTTATAAAAAAAGAGAGACATTTTTATTTTTGTAGATTTTTTTTTTAGACTTTCTTTTTCTTTTTCACTTTATTTTTTTGGACTTTGGACTTTAAATTTTGGGACATTATATTTAAACCCTACGGAAGGGTAGTTTAAATATAAACTGTTTGCAGAGAAGGACGGTGATTACAATATCACCTCGGCCCCTCGGGTTCGTAAATGACATAGGAGTCGTGGCCCGAGTCGACTACAAAGGTTCATCCCACGTCTGGTTCGGGAGGTAAGTTTGTCGAAACACTCGCGAATCCCCTGTCAGCGAGTTAATGTCTTCCTTCGTATGCATATATGTTGAGGACTTGAAAACGGCTGCTTTAATTTCCTAGTAAAGGGCAAGGACTGGCCATACAAGATAAGGGTTCGGATTTCATCACCGTTCTCTTCTTGCCCGCCTTAGGAAAACGACACCAAACGCGAACCTAAGCCTAAAATTTTGACTAGAACGAGACCGATAGGGTAACGAGCTTAACAGGAAAGTCATTCGAAAAATATTGGTTACTCTTTTAAGCATACTTCGAAGTTCTTGACGGTTTCTGTAAGTTGAATGCGTGACTGCACCGCCTTGTAATACCGGTGAGGCCTTGGGTATCAAAGCTCCACCGAGCTTCCCTCGCCTCTATTCAACTTACTTTGACTCAGATTGATTCCAGAGGGGTTTGCTTAAATTGTAACGAATTCCCGTTTGAAGGATTAGAAGTTGGTCTAGAAACAATCTAAGTGGATCCATCATGCTTTTTGTTTGCTAGAAATCAGTAGGTTTGCTGTGGTGGAGTCATCCTTGATTGTGTTTGCATAGAACATCCCTTCCTTTTTAGGACTTTTCTTTTTGATTTTGTTTTTCTAGTGTATGCCCGAAGTGTTTAAACGGGCTTGGAAAAGAAACACTCTAGGTGGTTTGATTAGTGACAAACCTAGTAGTTCTTCTTGTGAAGGAGGGAAGCTCGAAGACTCTTCTTTTCAGAGCCCTGTTTTTGGAAACTTCAGTTTTGAGAATCTGTCTCTTCGTGAGGAAAGTACCCCTAGTACTCCTAGTCCTTTGGTAGTGCCAGAAATGGCAACTTTGAAAGCTTTGCTAAACCCAACTAGGACCTCTCGTCCGTCTTGTATCAAGTTAGCTGAAACCGAGGCAAATTATGAACTGAAACCTGGGACTTTACAGATGCTCCCAATGTTTTTAGGGAAGGAGAATGAGAACCCCTTTTTTCATGTTAGGGAATTTGAGGAAGTTTGTAGTGCTCTGAAAATTAAGAACCTAAGTGATGATGCGTTGAAACTTAGGTTATTCCCCTTTTACTTAAAAGATAAAGCCAAATCTTGGCTGTATAGTTTGGACTCTGAGTCAATTAAAACCTATGACCAACTTACTTCTGCCTTTATACATAAGTTTTTCCCAAGGCATAAAACATCGTCTATTAGGACACAAATATGTACTTTTTCCCAACAAGAGGGAGAATCTTTATATAGGTACTTAGAAAGGTTCAATGACTTGATATCTCAATGTCCTCATCATGGTTTGGAGAAGGTTAGGTTAGTTCAGATCCTCTACGAGGGTTTAGATTATTCAACAACCATAGTTGAGTCCTTATGCACAGGTGGGTTTGAGAATAAAACTGTTGATGAAGCGATGACATTTTTGAATGAAATCGCCGATAAAACCCAACAATGGGAAAATAGTAGGGAACTCCAGAAAACAATTCTTCTAAGTAGAGGAAATGTTAATAGGGTAGAAGGATCTCATGAGTCAGATGCCAAAATAACATCTATAGCCAAAAGGTTAGAAGCCTTAGAATTAAGTCATTATAGTGGTAGTAGTGGAAGAAATGAGCCTTTTTGGGAAGGTCATGTTGTTGAAGAGCAAGCCAATGCTCTTTATAACACACTAGGTTTGATAACCGACAGAAGTTTGACCCATATTCAGAAACCTATAACCCTGGATGGAGAAACCATCCAAACCTTTCTTGGTCCAAGGGCCAGAATCAAGGTCAGTCTAGTAATGCTCAGGTTCCCCCAGGTTTTGGCTATACTAAGAATCCTTCAGCTCCGGCACAATTTCAGAACCCTTCGGATAAGAAGATTATGAGTTTAGAAGAGTCTCTTGCTTTGTTAACTCGTCACACTGTGCAGTTTCAGCAATCTGTTGCTCAAGGTTTAGAAGAAAATAAGAGAATAGGTCAGGCTAACTCTCAGGCTATTTCCGAGTTGAAAAACCAGGTTAGTCAGATAAGTGAGTCTTTAAGAGAAAGAGGTAAGTTTCCTAGTCAGACCCAACCAAACCCTAGAGGAATTAATGAAATAGGTGAAAGACCATCTGATCATGTGAATGCTATTAAAACCCTTAGGAGTGGTAGAAAGATAGACAACAAGGTTTCCATGCCTGATAGTAAACATGTTGTAGTTCACCCTTCTGAACCAGAAACTGAGGAGACTGATAGAGTCTCTAAAGAGACCAATGAGGGTCATATTGATCCCGGCTTTGTCCCTAGAGCCCCATTCCCACAGCTGCTAGTTCAAACTAAGAGGGAGTCCAATTTAATGATATATTGAAGGTTTTTAAGCAGGTAACTATCAACCTTCCACTACTAGATGCAGTTAAGCAGATTCCCTCTTATGTCAAGTTTGTCAAGGATATGTGTACGCGAAAGCGAAAGCTTAATGTCCAGAAGAAAGCCTTTCTAGCTAGTCACGTGAGTTCTATTATTCAGAATACCACTACTCATAAGTATAAATACCCAGGGTCCCCTACCATTTCTTGCACAATAGGTAAATACCGTGTTGAGAAAGCGTTGCTTGACTTAGGAGCTAGTGTGAACTTACTACCATATCATGTGTACCTTAAGCTAGGACTTGGTGAGATGAAACCTACCCAGATGACACTTCAGTTAGCTGATAGGTCCGTTAAAATTCCTTGTGGTGTGATCGAGGATGTTCTCATAGAGGTTGACAAGTTTATTTATCCTGTGGATTTTGTTATCCTAGATACCCAACCCGTCCCTGACCCAGAGAACCAGATACCGGTAATTTTAGGTCGCCCGATTTTAGGTACATCCAATGCGATCATTAACTGTCGAAATGGTATTATGAAATTGTCTTTTGGTAATATGACTATTGAGCTGAATTTTTTAATATTAGTAAGCTACCCTCCGAACTAGATAACTCGAACATAGAAGAGGTGAACATGATAGGAACATTAGTCGAGGAATCATTACCAAACACTTTGTTAGAAGATCCATTAGAGAAATGCCTAGCTCACTTTGGGATTGATTTTGATGATGATAATGTGATTAATGAGGTGAATTCTTTGTTAGATTAAACCCATTTGTTAGATACTAGTAATGGATGGAAACCTAAAGTCGAACCACTACCAGTTTCTGAGTCTACCCTAGTTCCTTCGTTAGAAGAGCCTCCTAAGTTGGACCTAAAACCATTGCCAGATTCCCTGAAATATAGGTTTTTAGGCCCTTCTGAGACTTTACCTGTGATTATTTCTTCCGTATTGGATAGTGACCAGGAAAGTAGGCTAGTAACCATCCTTCAAAACAACAAGGAAGATTTAGGGTGAACCATAGCTGACATTAAGGGTATAAGTCCCACTGTTTGTATGCATCAGATCTATTTAGAAAGTGATACCAAACCTTCTAGGGAGATGCAACGTCGACTAAACCCTAATATGAAAGAGGTAGTTCGAAATGAGGTCCTTAAGTTGTTAGATGCAGGCATTATCTACCCCATTTCAGACAGTAAGTGGGTCATCCCCGTTCAGGTTGTTCCCAAGAAATCCGGTATTACTTTAGTCCAGAATGATAACAATGAGTTAATCCCGACCCGAGTGACCACGGGTTGGCGTGTTTGTATTGACTATAGGAAATTGAACAAGGTCACTAGGAAGGACCACTTTCCCCTTCCCTTCATCAACCAGATGCTAGAGAGATTAGCTGGACATAGTCACTACTGCTTTTTAGATGGCTATTCTGGATATAATCAGATCGTTATTGCCCCAGAAGACCAGGAGAAAACCACTTTTACCTGTCCCTTTGGTACCTTTGCGTATAGACGCATGCCTTTTGGGCTTTGTAATGCCCCTGCGACTTTCCAGCGTTGCATGATGAACATATTTTCTGACATGGTAGAACGGTTATGAGAGGTATTTATGGATGATTTTTCAGTGTTTGGTTCGTCTTTAGATAAGTGCTTGCATCATTTGTCACTAGTGTTGGCTAGGTGTAAGGAAAAGAATTTAGTGCTTAATTGGGAGAAATGTCACTTCATGGTTCGTTCAGGAATTGTTTAGGGCATATCATATCTTCTAAGGGTATAGAGGTAGATAAAGTCAAAGTTGACCTGATTAAAACTTTACAGGTCCCAAAAACCGTAAGAGATATTAGGTCATTCTTAGGGCATGCAGGTTTTTATCGTCGATTCATTAAGGATTTTAGCTTAATTTCTAGACCTCTTTGCAATTTGCTTGCAAAAGATGTTAAGTTTGTCTTTGATGATGCTTGTTTAGAGGATTTTGAGAAGCTTAAGAATTTAGTCACTACCGCCCCCATAGTCCAGGCACCCAACTAGAACCTACCCTTTGAGATCATGTGTGATGCTTCAGATTATGCTATTGGTGTAGTGCTAGGTCAGCGAGAAAAAAAATTACTTCATGTGATTTACTATGCTAGCAAAACTCTGAATGATGCCCAGTTGAACTATACCACTACTGAGAAGGAACTGTTAGCCATTGTGTTTGCCTTAGACAAGTTTAGACCCTATCTGTTAGGTTCTAAGATCATCATATATACTGATCATGCTTCTTTGAAATATCTTTTGTCTAAGAAGGATACAAAACCTATATTAATTAGGTGGATCCTTTTGTTGCAAGAGTTTTCTCCAGAAATTAGAGACAAAAAGGGTGCCGAAAATGTTGTAGCAGACCACTTGTCTAGCCTAGTTGTTAGATCCCCTGATGATTCCCTTCCTATAAGGGATAGCTTTCCTGATGAACAATTGTTCTTTGTTACCCAATTACCTTGGTATGCGAATATAGTGAACTATCTTGTTACTGGTCGAATGCCCCAACATCGGGGTAAACAAGACCGTTCTAGGTTTTTAGCTGAGGTTAAGCACTTCTCCTGGGATGATCCTTATTTGTTTAAGTATTGTCCAGACCAGATTATTAGGAGATGTATCCCTGAGAGTGACCAGTCCAGTATTATTTCCTTTTGTCATGATCATGCTTGTGGGGGTCACTTTAGTGCTAGGAAAACTGCTGCTAAGATATTTCAGTGTGGATTCTATTGGCCTTCGTTGTTTAAAGACTCCCACAGTTACTGTGTGACTTGTGAACATTGCCAGAAATTAGGAACCATTTCCCGTAGGAACATGATGCCCTTGAACTCTATTTTAGTTGTGGAGGTCTTTGATGTGTGGGGTATTGACTTTATGGGTCTGTTTCCTAATTCTTTTGATAACTTATACATCCTTGCCGTTGTAGACTATGTCTCTAAGTGTATTGAGGCAGCTGCGTGTAAAACCAATGACCATAGGGTTGTGATTGAGTTCTTGAAAAATAATATAGTTACACGTTTTGGTACACTGCGAGCTATAATTAGTGATGGAGGGTAGCACTTTTGTAATTGACCTTTTAGGTTTTTGATGAAGAAATATGGTATTACATATAAGGTAGATACCCCGTATCATCCACAGACTAGTGGTCAGGTATAAGTTTCCAATAGGGAGATAAAACGTATATTAGAGAAAACAATTAATCCTAATCGGAAAGACTGGTCGTCTAGGCTTACTGATGCCTTATGGGCTTACCAAACTGTGTTTAAGACCCCCATTGGAATGTCACCTTATCGACTTGTGTATGTCAAGGCATGTCACTTACCTTTTGAGTTAGAACATAGAGCTTATTGGGATGTTAAGCATCTAAATTTTTCACTTGACAAGGCAGGAGCCCATAGGAAACTCCAGCTCAATGAGTTGGAAGAGATTCGTAGAGATGCATGCGACAGTGCTAAGGAGTATAAGAACAAAATGAAACTTGTGCATGATAGAAATATCTTAAGAAAGTCATTTTCTCCAGGTCAAAAAGTTCTTCTGTATGATACCGCTTGCATCTTTTCCCTGGGAAGTTACGTTCTCGGTGGACGGGTCCTTTTATTGTTCGCACCGTCTTTCCTCATGGAGCTGTTGAGATCGAGACACCGGATGGTAGTAGTTCTACAAAGGTTACGGTCAGAGATTGAAACCCTTTTTAGAGACCTTTCCTACAGATGATATTGAGGAGGTCCCTATGGAGGACCCTGTTTACCCTTGATTGACCATCGAGGCGATTGTATGTTGTTGTATATTAGTTTTTGATTTCTCTCTTCACCCAGGTACTATCTTTCCGACTTCTCTCTTTACTAATTTCTCATGTTACTTTACTGTTTGGTATTGCTCTTTCATTAGAAACATTGAGGACAATGTTAGATTTAAGTTTGGGGGTAGGGAAGAAACTTTTTGTTAGCTTTTAGTTGCAATAAATAAACTCCAGAGCCTAGAAATTTATGCCTATTAAGGATGGCACTAACCAATCTAAGTGGATGGAAGCATTTTGGTTATAGGAGTTGAGGAACCAATCTGACTAGATGGCAACATCTAAAGAGTCTATTCATAAAAGCACAGAGCTCAGGTGTTAGAAATAACATGATAGTTTCACCATATCTCGTTGAGTCATTTTCACTTCTGTTTTTATTTTGTTTTGTTTTTAAACTATGTTTCTCTAAGTGATTAGGTGGGGCCCACGATTCAAGTTGTTACCAATGCTAGGGTGAATTAGAGTGATTGAGATACAACAAAAAAAAAAAACAGACCATTAGACCAACTGGAATAAATTCAATAAAGTCGACCACTGGAACCTTGTATATGCCAGTTGTGTTGACCTAGAGTTAGGATTATCGACCACTGGTACCCTTGTATATGCCAGTGTGCTGATATTAGTCAGACCGGTATCTCAGTCCATTAGGATAGGTTCATTTTGGCGGAGTCCTTCATACAAATATGAGAAACACCGTTCACCTTGTAAACATCAAAACCATCTATATTTTTCTATATCCATCTTCTTGATCTATCCATGTGATTAGTTTTGACTCCGGATATTGATGTCCATAGTGCGACTATCTGAGTAGAGCTCTGTCACTTCATATGAATTTTAGTATGCTTGAGTGCAAACTCGTGTACAACAATTGGAATTTCGCATCAGGGTACTTCCTCCTGCAGTCAATAAGTATGCCAACCAAGGAGATTCTTTAGTGCCTTCCAAGGTTCTGTGTAGATAGCTAGGTCTGGAGTATAAAGGTTTTATGGGTATACCTCTGGTAAGCCCTCTGGAGACTTCACTCCGCCACTAGGGACACCTAGGGGTTTAAAGGCTTATTGCATATGATAAATGCAATCGACGATGCCTGCGACAGTGAGTTAGGATTTTATTTCTATTTTATTTTTGCTCGAGGACTAGCAAATAATAGGTTTGGAGGTATTTGATAGACACATTTTTGGGTCCAATTTGTCTCGATTCTATATATTGTTAGGGCTCATTTTTGTACTTATTATGGTGTTTTATTTATTTGTAGGTATTTTTGGCCAATAAACATTTTTGGAAAATATTGGCTCGAAAAGTTGTCGGAAAGCACCCGGAGGACATTTGCTATACAGACCCCAGATTTGGCTAAGGGGCACCCAGCCGATAAGGGGCACCCCTGGGAGGCAACTGCTAATCGCACTCCATCACTGGATAAGGGGCGACCCTCTTCTTCATTTTAAATTCTGGTTTCTGTGAGAAAATGAAGAACAGAACTGAGTGATTTTCGATTGAAGTTTGAAGGAGTTCTGGGTAGATTAAAGGGCTGAAATTTGTTGGGTAGTTGTGATATGTCCCAACAAAACTATCATGAGTGATTTGATCGATTAAAATTGGCTGGATTTTCGGCGAGAAGGAAACAGAGAAGCGTGTGCATGGAAAGAGATGTTTACAGGATTACTCCGTGCCTGAATTGATTTGGCATGCTGAAGAAGCGTGCACCATCTAAGCAAGGATATTTTTCACGAATCATACAGCTGCAGACGCATGAAGAGGCGAGAAAGGAAAGAAAATTGTCCGAGATTATTTTTTATTTACTGCCGAGCTATGGAAAGATTTTCCGGAGTAATGAGCGAAGATTTCTGTCGCTGAGGAGTATAAAAAGGGTCTTGAGGTAGCAGAGAAAGGGTCTGGAGAGTTTGGGAGAGTTAGAGAGCATCACCGAGCCGAAAAATCGAGTTGCAGAGAACACCATTTCTGCTGCTGCAGAACTGAAGAACACGGAGAACAGACTGACGAAGATAGTCGTTTATCAACAATGACAACGACATACACGTGAGGGTCGCAAAGATACAACAACAACAGTTATCTTTTATCGTTCTTTGTAACAGTGTTTTGCAACAATTATAAACGTTGCAAACACCCGATTTTCATCATTTTCTCCATTTCATCATTTGTACACCTATTTTGAGTAATAAAATCAATTTTTGAGCCTGTTTCCAACATCATGATGAGCTAAACCCAATCTTCCGGGGCGATCGAGGAAGCCATTCTTCCAAAAGTTATGTGGTAAAATTTATTTGAATTTATTTATGCAATTCTTTTATGATTATTTGCATCGAATGAAAATTGAGTAATGATTTTTATTAATTAGTTGTGTTTTCTCTTGATGAAGTATGCTTAGTTTAGGGCTTTTGATACTTCATTCTTGCGATTAACAATTGATTTTTTGAAAATCTAATTTAGGCAATGATTAGAATCACAATTTCTTTTGATTGGAGTTATATTGTCTAGAATTGCATGATAAAAATTAACATTAAATTACATGAATTTTGGTGAATGGTGAAATCCTGAACCCCGGCCTCTCTAATATAATCAGTTTCAATTTGCTTTATTTTCTTTAGTTTTAAAATTTAAATCTAAAAGCACAACCTTCACAAGTATTGAACGAACTCTATTTATTACTACAACAACTTTGAAAATACATCAGTGGTTTCCAGTGAAGATTTAACTTAGAACAAGTTGTAAGAGAACTATTATGACTCACAACATAAATTCCTACATGATGATGAGCAATGTAAGACTTTATATGATGAATGACTGTGTTGGGATTGGGAGAAAGATTATCAAACATAATTCTACACCTATGTTTCCAGATGAAATGCATTATGCAAATAATAAGGTGGATAGAATCAACTGACTGGTGGATACTAATAGAAGAATTCTTGAGCTGCCAAGTCTGAATCGAAGCAAGAAAAGAAGACTGCTGCAGTAAAGAAGAATACATCTGAGGATAGAAATAATTCCATATTTCTTGAGCAAATGGACAATGCAGCAACATATGATCCAAGTCTTCAACCTGACTAGTGTTGCACATAACGCATTGTTGATGAGAAGCACCCATATGTTTAAACAGCTTAGCTTTGACAGGGAAAGCATTATGAATACCTTTTCAGAAAAAGAGTTGAAACTTGTAAGGTAATTTCAGTTTCCAAAATTTTAACCAAAATTGAGGAGTTAGTCCCATAGAAGCATCAGGAGGCTTATCTTTTTCACATAGCAACTTGTATGTTGAAGCAGTGGTAAAAACAACAGTGGCAGTGAAAGGCCAGACTAAAGTATCTTGCTGATCTAATTGAACAAGAATAGTTAGCATTGCATTCATCTGATCTGGTTGAAACAGTTGTCGAAGCAAAGGAATATCCCATTGTTGAGTATGTCAATCAATAAGCTCAGAAACCCATTGATGATTATGAATATTCAGCTCATCCCACTCTTGGATAGAAGATTGCATATTAGGGATCCAATTAGATTTCCAAATATTGATACGAGTTCCATCCCCTACTTGCCATTTAGCATACTTCAAAAAAATATTGAGACCAAAACAAATACTTTGCCAAATCCAGCTAGAATTAGTAGTAGTTGGAGAAGGAAAGAATTGTAAATCATTAAAAGTAAAATATTTACATTTTAATATTCTAGCCCACAGCTCCTCTTGATTGTGAATTAGCTTCCATGCTAATTTTGCAAGAAAGCCCAAATTATAATTGCTCAATTTTTTGAGACCCAAACCACCAAGTCTTTTCGGCAAATAAGCAATTCCCCAAGAAAACAATAGTTGAGACTTGTGATTGCTGAAGTTGTTTCGCCAATAAGATCTTTGGATTTTATCCATTTCATGAATAGTAGTCTCCGACAACTTAAAGACCTGCATATGATACATTCCCATAGTACTTAAAACAACATTAATCTGAGTAGTTCTACCTGCTTGGTTGACAATTTTACTGTGCCAACCTTGTAATCTGTTGTTCATGTTATCTAAAATACCTTGACAGTTCTTATGCCTTGATTTATGCATCAAAAGAAGGATTCCTAAATGTTTTTTTCCAAGACCCATCACTTTCATATTAAGTATGCCAGAAATATTAGACTTTTGAGCAGTTGAAGTGTGCTTACCAAAAAAAAATAGTCGATTTCTGCATGTTAATAACCTGACCAGAACCTTGCCCAAAAATATGAAGTAGATGCTGACGATGACCAATATGAGAAGGTGTAGCTTGGAAAAACAATAAGCAGTCATCTGCAAAAAAAAAAACAGATGATTAATTGCAGGACAATGCCTATTAATTTTAATCCCATGAAACTGACCAGAATCAATATTTTGCCGTAAAAGTCGAGAAAACGCTTCCATGACAAACAAGAACAAATAAGAGGACAAACGGTCACCCTGACGAATACCACGAGTTGGGGAAAAAGTAGTACTAGGTATTCCATTGATGAGTAGAGAAACATTTGTAATAGAGATGCACTGATCAATCAAAGTAATCCAATCTTCATAAAAACCTAACTGACGAAAAATCGAAAGTAAAAAAGTCCACTCTACCCTGTCGAAAGCTTTCGACATGTCTAATTTCAAACCAACCAAGGCTTGATTAACCTTTTTAAGTTTCATATTGTGAAGAATCTCATGAGCAATGATGACATTGTCATGGATATGTCTGCCTGGTACATAGGCAGATTGGGTAGGGGAGATAATATTTGGCAGTAAAGGTTTTAAACGGTTAGCTAAAAGTTTTGAGATTATTTTATAGCTAACATTATACAGACTAATAGGCCTATAGTCTGCAGGGGTTTGTGGATGTTGAATTTTGGGGATTAAAACCTGATAAGTGTGATTGATGGCTTTGAGCATGTGTTTGTAGTTAAAAAAGTATTGAACCATGGAGATTACCTCAGAGCTGACTGTATCCCAACATTGTTGATAAAAGGCTGCTTGAAAGCCATCATTACCAAGTGAAGCCCAAGGTTTGATTTGGAAAACAACGTCTTTGATTTCTTGAGCATCTAGAACTTGCACAAGACAGTTATTCTGCGCTTCAGAAATGCAAGGATTAAAAAGCCGCAAAATATCCTGTTGGACAAGAGGCTTAGAAGAAGTTGAGATATTAATAAAATGGTTAAGAAAAATTCCTTAAATATCACTTCTTGAGTCATACCAAATGTCTAAATGCTGCGCAAAGAGCATCAAGAGACTTAATTGACTGTATTGTGCAGCGCTGATGTCCTGGAATATTCGCCTAGCGCTGAACCGTTCAGCGTTGAGATCACTTTTTCAGCGCTGAATCATTCAGCGTTTCAATCTCGCTGCTAGTTGAACTGGGAGCACTTGCTAAAAAAGAACTAGCAAGCACTAGTGTTAGTTTTTAGATCACACTTTTTTTTAATTTGCAACACTTTTTGGCCAATCTAGCAGTTCAATCTAGCCCATAAGAGTTAGCCTAAGTCGAGAGGCATTTCGACTTTCCCTCCAAAACTACATTGTAATCTTCACTCTCCAACAACGAAGAAAACCTACTAATTCGCATTTTAGCTGTTGTTATTTGTGCTTTCTTCAATTCCTCAAACTAAACAGAAAGAGCAAAGCTAAAACCCTTGATTTCAATTTTGATGTATTTTATCTCAATTTGGTTTCCTTTTCTTCGAATCTGAGTATCAGTAGTAACATCTGAGAGTTACAATGGGAGATCCAAATAAATGGACTGTAACCTATACAAAACACATCAAACAAAAGAGGAAAGTTTATCAAGACGGAACTCTAGGAGTTCACGGAAACAAGGTTAGACTGCACAATTTAGGTTTTGTTTTATGTGATTATTATCAATTATTTCCAAAATTATGAACGTATTCTTTTTGATTTTGTTTTGGTTCAGGTTTTGCTTTATGATGATATGGGTAGTGTTATAAGTAGTAGGTTTCTGAAAAAAGAGGAAGTAATCAATTGCGGTCAAACATTATTATTTGATGGTTATCTTGTTGATATTGGGGATTCTGAAAGGAATCACGAAGCTCACAAAGATTTCACTACTCAAGCAAAAGGTACAAAATCAGTGGAAAGTATCAGTACATTAAAGGGCATTTCCTTCTTGTATTAGTAGCATGTAAAGCTGTTTAGAGTTTGAGTATATAGTTTGTATTTGGTAGTTATAGCATGTCTTTGTAATTTGATGTTGATATTATTTATTTTTTCGTTTTATTATTGTAGGGATAAAAAAAGTTGATGTAGGAAATACTGGAGCATCACTTGATTATCGTAACGTGTTAAAGAACATGAAAAAAGGTTAGATTGATTCATTCATGCCTATTGTTTTTTACATAATCCCCAAAAGGTTTGATTGTCAACTACTTACACAGGATTCAAGTTTCCGTTTCAGAGGACAAGCGGAGTGGAGCATACAAATTCCGAACACCGCTAATTAGCTTAAAAGCAGCAAAGCTTAATGACGGAGGTTTGAGCTTGCTATTTTAGTTCATCATTTTGGTAGCTGCTGCAACTAACTTATCAACTTCTCAGGGAGCATTCAGGATAAGCCACAAAACTTTGAAGCAACAACAAGTTGTTCAAATCCTGCACAGTCCGCTGTCAGAGGTATGTCATTGACCATTGTTTGATTGTCTAACCCATCTGGTAATTCTTGAGTTTATATATAGTAACCCTTCTTTATATAGTAAAGTAGATTCCTCCTGATCAGTTTTAGTCTTGTAGTCGACAAACATCCCCAAACAGTGTACTGTTGCATTACTTTTTCATTTTTTATGTGTTTATTGTTTTCATTCTATTAGTTTCTAGTCCGATTCTGATCTTTACTGTTAAAATGTGGAACCAGTTACTAAATGAAATCAGAGACCTAGGCAAGCATCATTTTCTTTTTAAAATTATTTTGTAATCTTTAGTTAGAAGCATCATTTTTTTTCCCCTTAAACATCTCTCTCTCTCTCGCTCTGTCTCATACAGAATGGCATGCCTTGTACACTACACAACTAACTCAGAAGTCCAAGAAGTATCACGATGGCACAATACAACTCGAAACCTCTGGCTCGCAGGTTGGTCTCAATTTCTTCTCTGATCCTTAGTTACTTTGAAGCAGATGTAGCCCGATCGATCCTTTGATTCGTCACTAGATATTTTTCACCATAACACTGGAACACTACACAAGTATGAAATAACTCTTGTTCCAATTTTGCAAGGAATGAGAACTTGTTAGATTTAATCTGCAGAGTACATCCAATGTGCTGGCTTGCATTGTGTTGGTGACAGATATTTGTTATAGTTTGATGTAGCACGAGAAGTCCTTTAGATTATCAATCAGTATTGTCTTGAAGGCGTTAACATTTAATGACACCAGTCATACTTTGTCTAAGCTCTATATGGTCTTAAAACTGGGGTAAGGCTTTGTGCGGTCCTGTTGCACTCTAAGTACCCACTTCGGAAAAGGAAAAGCAATTTGTAACATGAAACATTCTGCCATGGTTTCATTTCTACCTTTTAAAAATGGAATTTGTTATGTCCACTTGAAAGATGGCTGTATTATCTGTTACCTTTAGCTTTGTCAAATTCAAAATATGGTAACGTACAATGAGTAGATGCAGCTTTTACAGCTAAACTATGTACCAGTTTCAGATAATATATGGATTTGCTAACCTATTTCTCCTTTGTCATGATGATTTTATTAACAACCAGTCATCTTTTTATTTCTTTGAATCTAGTTTTATACCTCCGGATAAAGTTTTCTTTTGCTTGTCTCCTTTATATTCCTGGGTGATGTTCAGGTTCTTCTGTATGACTCTAGAAAGATGCTCTTGGACAGCAAGTTCTTGAAAAAGGGTGAAGTGGTCAGATCTGGTGAAACTATGCTTTTTGATGGTCATCTTGTTGAAGTTGGAGATCCTGAAGGTAATGATTACTGTAGCTGTAGACGGTTATGCAAGAGACAGCGAAGGTTGAAAATTCAAAAATTTGCTAATGTGCTCTGTTCTGGAATTTCTCTTCCTAAGCTAAAAGTTGTCAAAGCATTTTGCTATGCCAATAAGCCTTAAATTTTGAAAAAAAAAAGAGAAAGGAAAGAAAGATGGAAAAAAGTCTGAAATTTGAACTGAAGGCTGTGTAGCCACTTACAGTAACAAGCCACTGCTGATTTGGTGATTGATAGTCATGGACCATGTAAGACCCACAAAGTCCTATGGGCAGGACACTTGGAACCGATATTATAATAAGAGAGGATTAGAATTGTAGCAGTAGGGTTCTTTCATCTCTGGCCTTAATCTGAATATCTCCTGTCTGCTTTTAACTTGGCAGGTAGTTCTCTTAGTAGGACTGCAGGAGCACTTAAGCGTGCAGACATTGCACATGGGGCAGGGCTGGTGAAAGCATCTCGAGGTACAGAAACTGCTTAATTACAAGTTTTGGGTTGTCTTTTATTAGCCGCATCCTTAGGAGTGGACCTCACCAAAACTCAATTTTGTCTTCCTGAAGTGCACAGTTGAATCCTGCTGTATGTTATTCATTGAAGTCTGGTATGTCTATGATGTTGAAGAACTGCCGTTATAACGTTAACGTTAATGCCAAATCGTCATTACCGCTATGGTAATATAACCCTTATGCCCTTTCTCTGAATAATGGTTATCAGGATCATTATTTTGAGAAACTGAAGTAGATAACGACCTTTATAACTTTGTATAACATAATTGGTTGTGTTTCATGTTTTCTTTTCCTTGAGAAAATGGTTATAACAGTCCTAAATAATGGTTTTAACGGTCCATATCAGTAGCTTTAACTTTTCTTTTACCATGGAAGCCGCTATAACGGCAGCGGCTGGCCAACTTCAAACATTGGTTGGACTTCGTTGAAACCATTGTTCATTTACCTACTCTTCATTTTGGGCTTCCATACTGATACCTTACAGCATTCTCAAAAGGTTTGATTCTCTGGTACCTATGAGTGTAACCTAGCTCAATTTTGGACTTGGATCCCTGACCTTGAGCACAGTTTGAAAAGGGCCACAAATACGCCCTGTATTTCTGAACTTCTCAGCAGTTAATACTTGTTTTCCAACAGCAAGGACGGGGTTGGAGCATGATCTGAAGCCTAATTATGGAACTTCTTGTGGTACTGCCATTTTATCTTCCAACTGCTAATTTGTTTCTAGTACCACTCTCTCCAGTTAGGCATTCAAAGCTTATTTATTGTACACGATTTTTCTTTTCTCTGCAGTGAATAAAGATAGTGAACTGGTAAACCTTGAAGCACAGGAAGAGAAAATTAGAGGTTTGTACTCTTCTTGGATCTCCTGTGTAAAGTCTTCGATCATAAACATCTGTCTCAAATGGTTTGTGCCCTATCTCTGGCTGCCCAGATGTTTCACAGAAAGGGAAAAAGGCCTAAAAGAGAACCTTCAAATGGTTATTCGCTTGTTTGAAAACTTGCAAGTACACCCCATGGATGTTATGTCATCTATAGAAATTGTAATGTTCAGCCTCTGAAATTGGGATTTTTGCTAAACTTAGACCTTTCAGCCTTTAATGCGTGGATTACTTTTAATTGACTGCAGCTTAGAATGGGTAAATGCTATTATATTGATCACTCACCATTCTGATGCAGAATGGCATGCTATGTTCACTACACAAGTTACTCAGAAGGCCAGAAAGTATCATGACGGGTTCTTACAACTCTCAATTTGTGTTTCCCAGAGGAAGCAGGTTGGTTCACACTACTTCTGTATTTCCTGCTTTTGGATATTCTTATTTTGTGCGGTGGATTATGATATGCCCCCTCTTGGTATCCTGGTGATCTCCTGGCAGATGTCTTGTCGTCATGTTTTATATTTTCTGAGTTTTACGTGGATAGCAGATGGCTCTTTACCTTATTACTCTTGACAGAAATATAAACACTGTGTTGTCATACATTGTTAAAAAGAGTTATTGTGTAAGATGAATTTTATACCAAGTTATCTAGTTAAAAGTGAGGAGGTGGAATCACCAATTTGGTTCTTAAGAAGTGTATGGTCTGTGTTGCCTGCTTGATATTCTCCTTGTGTCATTTTGTATTGTAAACGTGATACTTTGTCTGAAAGAAATGATTGAGCACCCCATTCTACTTTGCTAATCTTTCTTAAGTTAACCAGGTAATTTTACTGGACGAAGAAGGAACAATCCTGAGCAAGAAGTATTTAAATTCATCCGAAGTTGTAAAAACTGGATTGACTCTTGCAGTAGCAAATTATCTGGTGGAGATTGGTGACCCAAAAATTCCTAAAGGAGGTAACCCTGTTCTCCACAAACCCTATATCAGTCATTTTTATCCCTACTGTTGGCTAATCCTTAACCTAGCATTCTTCATGCAACTATTGGCTAGTCCTTAACCTAGCATTCTTCATGCAACTATTTTGGTGGTTTAAATATGTTTCCTGGATCTTAGGAGAAGAAATCAGTTTGGATTCTTCTCTAGAGCGTGCAAATTTAGGAGCACATCCTGGCAGATTTACTGTTGGCAAGATCAAGCCAAATCCAGATGATACTAGAAAAAGAACAGCACATCATGGTATGACCAGCGCGTATGCTGTAATTTCATTTCAATAATATCTGTGACACCTTATATACACAAGCTTCTTTCACTTAATATTGACGACTTGCTTATATGTGTAGCACTCGTCGAGGAAAACTCTTCTTCTGCGACACATGCATATTCCAGCAGATCTAACATTGGCATTCCTGGCGACGGTATTAATTTATCAAGACATACTGGTTTATCTCTTACACAACAGTTTTTTTAGTCACTTACTATTTTTATCTGTAAAGCATTATTTCCTTAGCTCACTCTTATAATTATGATTTCTTGCTCTCTTACTCGTATGTTAGGAGGAGCGAATGGTGATCCTTCTGGGAAGCGTGTAGGGCAATATTCTAACAGACTTGATGTTGAAACAATAAAGCTCGACGCAAGTAGTGCTACAAATAATTCAATGCGCCATGGTTTGTCCACTGCTGCTATTTCGCATGCAGTTATTTCTCTCAAGTATTATCTCTTTAAGCTTACTTTATGTTATTTAGATATCTTGCTTGCATGTGTAGGAGGACCTAAGGATGACACTTCTTCTGGAGAGCATGTACTGGCACTCTCCAGCAGCTTTAGTGTTGACAAGATGAAGTTCAGGAACATTGCAACTATAAATAAACCTATGCGTGATGGTTTGTTCGACGCCTATCTTTTCAATTTTGACTTAGTATTACATGTCTGAAGCATTATTTCTTTGAGATGTTTGAATTTGCTTGTATGCATTGGATCATTTTGGTATTCTATTAAAGACCTTGTGTGATCTATAAGTTATTAGCATTTTATATTTGAAGAGATCTGCAGAGTGAAATGACACACTTATTGTGGTATACTCGGAGAAATCATTACATATCATTCCATTTCTATTCAAACTCCTTAGTTATGCAGCTAAGCAGGTCAGCTGAATTTTTCATTGTGGGTGCATGTCAAAAAATTTGCAACTTTTCTAGCATAGTTTGTTAGATTGTTTTGTAAAAATGGTGAGGCTTTTGGTTTTACAGTTCTATGTGCTTGTTCATCAAGTTATATGTTGAAGAAGAGAACATAAATTGCCCAAGATCATCAGCTTTTGTTCAGAAACTACTAAGATATCCCTTCAAAAATATTATTACTACGGCTGTCGCGTTGACTAAAATATCCCATTGGAAACTAATGCAAAACTAGCTAATTATCTGATTTAAACATTTGTGATCCTTTATGTTGAGCGAATTCTATTTCCTCAATCTTCAATACAATGAATCTTGGATAAATTTTAAGTTCATTTCTAAATAATACGTTATATCTGATCTTATGCCAAATACTGCGTAGTATGATGATAATAATCTAGCTTCCTCTTTGTGCAGTGGGCCAGATATTATTTACTCTTAAGAAGCCTATGGCCTCGGATAATCTTGCTCCTGCCACAAAGCCTTCAGTAGAGCAAATGTTTTCTTCAGAATCTGCAGACTCGCTTCATTTTGGTTCTGGGGAAAAGTTAACTGGGCTTAACCAGCACGAACTAAAATGTGCTAGTGACACTGACGCTATCGAAGACAACCATGGAAATATAAGTAGATATATGAAGAATTTAATGGGTTGCTATAGAAGTGGGATATCCCAATCCAGGGTTCCTCAGCATCTCCATACTTTGACCGTTGATGCAGTTAATCGCGATCATAGCAATTTCGTAGAATCTAGTGCTGCTAACATGCCGGAATTTGATCCGTGTAACCCAGATAAAAGAACAGTAAATTCACAGGGCTTGGCTGCAGAATCTCTAGACTCAAAAGGGGTTGACTTGGGTTTTTCTGAAAAAAGTATGTTGAGCCCATATTCCCCAATTGCTCCTCATCAGGTGTCAGATGTTGTGGTGGATTTAACTGAAGAAGGACAAGCACATAATACATCTATGGGCTATGCTGGATTAAGTGGAGATGGCAAACTTAGGGAATCCCATGTCTTTAGAAGTTTAGAAGGCAAGGTTCCAGTTTCTGCTATTTTCTTAAAGATTTTTTTCTATTTTATTCAGTGCACTGTTGACTTTTCTTGTGTGTTTCACGAATTGCAGTTTAAGCCTGTTACACGAGATTTAGAGTGTTAATTGTTTTTCCTGTTTTAAGTATCTTTACGGAATCTGATCTACATTGAACCTACAGGATCTCGTGACAAAGAAATCAAAAGTGCTGAACATGTGAAGAATCCAAACCAGGTTTGATATGGTTTCTTTGTTCTATCATATCATTTCAGCACGTTTCTTGATATGTTCCCACTTTAGGTATCACAACCGCATGTTAAGTCTCAAAGAGCAATGACACATCGCCTGATGGTATATAGCTGTGGTCTAGATTTTCTGATTGCCTTCTTATATGCTCTCTCTCAATTTGAGCCTTTTTTTTTTAGTTAGTATTTTGATAATGATTTAAATGAAAATCTGGCCACAGTTGGTTGTGTTACATGATGCAGTGGTATGTGCAGTTGTACATATCAGCTGCCATATCCATTGGTCCCAGGTATACGGTCCACATACACTGCTTCGTTTATGCACTGTCTGAATAGGTGAATTGAGCTCGTTACCGCCTTTCAGAATCTGAATCAAATAATTCCACATTAAGAGTTCTGCTATCAAGTTCAGCAAAAGAAAATTTGATACTCATATATGCATATCTCTGTGATATTTTACTTGGTTTTGTTGATCAACTGCTTCTATATTGTGGTGTGTTGTCTGGTGTAGCATTCTGCAGACAAATTGGGAACTGACACAGTTGATGCAGCTCTGGACAGCCCTAATGATGCTTACAACGAGGCCCCCGAGATTCTTAAAAAGATTATAGAAGAAAGATTGGGCATTGATGAATTCCCAAGTTTTGATTTGGGGTTTTAAAAAGACGACATACAGTTATGAGTACAAACAATTCGTACATAAAGGTGATGTTCTTGTAGGAAGATCGAGTAATAGAACTGATATCACACTAGTGAAGTGTGGCCTTGATTATAAGGTGGCCAATAGTGAATCAAAAATTTTAAATGTGCGATGTAGTACACTAGTACTTAAAGTTCTGTGTATATGTACAGACTACAGAGTACAGTCATCGGAAA
The DNA here is from genome assembly GCF_003573695.1 of Papaver somniferum. Taxonomy (NCBI): domain Eukaryota; kingdom Viridiplantae; phylum Streptophyta; class Magnoliopsida; order Ranunculales; family Papaveraceae; genus Papaver; species Papaver somniferum. Next base: position 201,409,537 of record NC_039360.1, read on the forward strand.
TGTTTCCCTATAAATTTCCTGATTTTTTTTTTTTTGTTAAGTTAAATGCATTCCAAAAGGCTAACTTAGGGAGTTAGTGTCCCTTATAACGGTATGAGTAGAGCCATCGAATGTTGGGCTATTAGAAGCAACCCTAACATTTGATTTATCTACTTCTAAAGCATAGTTAATACAAGAAGGAGGTACATTCCTCCGGTTGAGGGTGTTCCTAAAAGACTTTACTTCCTTTGCCAATATATCAGCTACATTGTTTGCTGTTCTTGGAACAAAATAAAAGCCCAAAAAACTTTGACACCGATTGAATTTTCTTTTAACTTCATCCATTATGGTCTGATTTTGCCAGTCTATTTGAGATTCTTTCCCATTCAGATAATCGAAAAGATTCTTGCGGTCACCTTCCACTGTAAAGTTTGACAATCCTTTTTCAACTGCCCAGTTCGCTCCCTGCAGTAATCCTATGGCTTTCGCTTCTTCAGAGGTAGAGGCCGTGAATGATCTTGCTCTGCCAAGCTCGAAATCTCCTGCATCATTCCTAAGAATTAAAGAAAAACCTGTAGGCAAATCTAAAGAAATCCAAGCAGGATCTATATTGAGTTTCAACTGTGATCTTTTTAGGCAAAGACCATCGATGAACCTCATTTTTGTCAGTAGGGAGTTGTCTTGATGGGATATCGTTCTTATACCAGAAATCTAAGAACCTTTGTATTTGATAATTGTTAGGGGGAAAGCCAATTTTATTAAAGGGAAAATCAATTTTGGGGTCGATTTAAAAATAGTTTTTCGAACTATCAATCCATGTGAAGATAGGTCTCTCAATCTAGCTAACATATAGTGTAAGTGCAAGGTTAGTTAGGTTTGTAGATCGTTAGCAACATGGAAAATTTAATCTGAATATTCAGTGATTTTTTTTTTGTATACTTTGCTTCATCATCATGATAAGTTCCGTGGATGGTGAATGGGAAAATCGCAGGCATGTGCAATATGCTATGGCCTAGTTTTCTCATTTGGTCCATGGTGAATCATTTGGAAACAAAACAAAAAATCAAGCAAAAATCTTATTCTTAGATCATTTAGGGTGTGATATCAAAATCATTATTCTTTTTTACCTTAATGATTCATTCATCACATTTAATTACACCAAGTTAGAATCAGAATTGCCATGCTTATTATTGAATTTGAATTTTTTTTACACGTGGTTTGTATCAAGTAAGATACAATTGATCAAAAATTGTATTAAAAGTTAAGTATCCATTAATGGGGATTTTTGTTCTTTCTTTTTTCTTAATCCACCCAGATCCATCTTTCCCTTTAGTAAAATGGCTTTCCCCTTATTAATTATTATCTTGTATTTCTAAGCCTAGTTGAGCTTTAGTTTGTTGTTTTTGTTGAAAAGCTCTGTTACATCTTTCCTTCCGAATAAACCAAGCTTTTGTCAATATTATTTCTATGGGTATAGTTGAGTCTGTTCTCCCTATCCATTCCTTACAAATATCCAAGAAAGATGTTGTACTATCTAAGTTGAGGACTACAGGAGATGGCTCTGCAGTCCAGACAGACTTGGCATAAGTACAAGAAATCAGTAAATGTTCTATGGATTCTGCTACATTACATCCAAAGGAGCAATTAGGGTGTGTCTTCCATAAATTTAGACAGTTTCAGATTTGTTGAGAGAGCACCATGTAAATACTTCCAAGCAAATATTTTGATTCTTTGGGACACATTAAGGTTCCAAAAATTGTTCCAAAAGGAATCTGGTTGTCCTAAGTTATAGTGATTTACTGTTCTTTCAGTAAGTTTATTATACATGGATTTCACAGTAAAAACACCAGATTTTGTAAGGAGCCATCTAAGAGTGTCTGGTTTGTCTCTAGCTATTCTAATATTAATGATCTTCCTAGCAATATATTCAGGGAACAATTCAAAAATTAAGGCTGAATTCCACTTCTTAGTGAATGGATCAATCAGATCTTTCACAAGTGTTAAGTGAGAGTTAGTAGATATTCTTAAGCTACTAAGGTTGTTTTCCAAATTAGGTATCCATCTATCATCCCAAATATTAGTACTATTTCCATCACCTATTTGCTAAATACTGTTTTGTTCAATTAGGTGTGTACCCTTACTTATACATTTCCAAATCCAAGAACTAGTTGTTGGGGTTTTAGCTTTGAACACAGAGGTATTTCTGAAATATCTAGGCTTTAATTGAGACACCCATAAAGCTTTTGGCTCATTTAGTAATCTCCACGCTAGTTTAGTTATCATTGCTAAGTTAAATTTATGAGCACTCCTGAAACCTAGGTCTCCTTTACTTTTTGGGTTACAAAGACAAGAATAAGATTTAGGGTAATAACCCTTATAATCAGTTTCCTTGCCCCACCAAAAATATCTTTGTAAAGCATCTATTTTATTTGTGATTTTTTTTGGTAAGATGAAGCAGCTCATTTGATAGATGGCCATACTTGCCAAAGTTGACTTGTTGAGAATCAATTTACTAGTTTGGGCTAGGATTTTGCCCATCCATCCTTGGATTTTGTGTTCCATTTTTTCTACCAGACCTTCAAAGAGTTTTATTTTGGCTTTACTAATAAAGAGAGGGGTTCCTAGGTAAGAATTTGAGGATTAATTTTCTTAATTTTCAAAACTTTGCTAATCATTCTCTGGTGTTTTGGTTGGAATTTTTTACTAAAAAAAAACACCTGATTTCTCAAAGTTAATTAATTGACCTGGGCATTGCCAAAAGATTCAATAAGAGTTAGAATGTTGTGACACTCTCTAAAATCAGCTCTAATGAATAGGAGGCAGTCGTCAGCAAAGAAGAGGTGAGAGATGGGGTTGTTTTTAGGAGTAATTTTGATACCATTAATTAGTTTTCCTTCTTCACTAGTTAATAGTAGCCTGGAGAAAATCTCCATGCAAATGATAAATAAATAAAGGGAGAGAGGATCCCCTTACCTAAGCCCCCTAGATGGTTTGAAGTATTCCCCTGGATTTCCATTGAGTAAGACTGCGATGGAAGAGGTTGAAATACATTGATGTATAAGATTACAAAAGTTGTTCTCAAAACCAAAGGCTTTCATGGCATTGATCAAGAACTCTCAGTCTACTCTATCAAAAGCCTTTGACATATCAATCTTGATTCCCATTCCAATGTGTTTCACTTTTTTTTTTTTTTTGAAGGAATGAATTATCTCTTGGGCAATTATGATATTATCTGAGATTTGCCTTTTAGAGAGGAAATCAGCTTGGAATGGGGAGATGATAGTGTTAAGAAGAGGCTTTATCCTATTTGTTAGTATCTTAGCTATAATTTTGTACATTGTATTACAGAGACCAATTGGTCTAAAACCACTAGGATCTTTAGGATGCTTGCTCTTAGGAATTAGGAAAAGAAAAGTTTTATTGAATTCAGGATGTAGTACACCTGATTCAAAGAAATGTTGAATGGATGAGACTACTTGTTCTCCTACTGTTTCCCAATTTAATTTAAAGAAACTAGCTGGGAATCCATCTGGTCCTGGTGATTTACTGGGTTTGAGCTTTTTTATAAATGACCAAATTTCCTCAGCAGAGGAAACATAATTTAAGATAATGTTCTCTTCATTGGAGACACAAGGATGAATATACTGAAACAGTAAGGGGTTAGGAGAAGGAGAAGGAGCTGAAAAAAGGTTTGAGAAGAAATCTAATAGGGATTTTTGCATTTCATCTCTTTTAAAAGTAATTCCATTATCACTCCTCTTAAGGCATTCTATATGATTCCATTTTCTTCTCTTCAAAGTCTTAGTATGAAAGAATTTAGTATTTTTTTCTCCTAGTTGAACCATATTATCCCTAGATTGTTGTTTTGCTATGACTTCTTGAGTAGCATAGAGGTTTTCTAACTGATTAAGCTTAGCCTTAAGTTTTTCTTCTTTTTTGTGGACAAAACTAGACTTATTCAGGATGTCAATTTGGAACAAAGTTTGTTTAATTTGTTTGGAAGGGAGACCAAAGATATTTTTCTTCCAATGATCTAAGTTGGTTTGTAAGGATTGGACGTTCAGAATCAAAGATTTAGTAGGGTTCTCCCTAATAATATGATCCCAAGAGTATTTGATGGTTTGGACACAAGAGCTTTACTTTTTACAAGTTTCATATAATTTAAAAGTGTAAAATTTTTTGGTACTAGTAGTATCTAAATTTAGAGCTATATGGCAGTGATCGGATCCAGCTGCCACTAGATGAGTAAGTTCAGCATTAGTGAACTTAAAACTCCAGTCTATATTAGAAATAGCTCTGTCAAGTCTCTCTTGGATATTAGCCCCATCCTCTCTATGATTGTTCCAAGTGTAGACAAATCCTTTAAATCCTAAATCCAAGAGACCAGCTTTAGACAGAATATTATGGTAATATTCACTTTCAGTTTTCTTAAAGGGTAATTTTCCTAATTTGTCATCTTGAGTAAAAATCATGTTAAGATCCCCTAACAGAACCCATGGCATGGAGTTTTTGTCAAATTGATTAGAGATATCAGTGAGGAAATCCCAAGCTTCCTTTCTATTATGAGGATAAGGGCTACCATAGAAACATGTTAACAACCATTTCTTAGATTCAAGATTAGTTTGAACTAGGATATTGATCATATTTAAATTCCATTGAACTATTTCAAAGGAAAAGCCATCTACCCATGCTAATGATAGACCTCCAGCTTTTCCTATAGGATAAACTATATGAATATTAGGATAATCTTTAAGGAGATTCTTAACTAAATGTTTCTTAGACTTAGTTTCTGAGAGGAATAGTATTTCAGGTTTATCCCCATTAATCAGTTGGTTAAGATGATTTTGGGTAAAAGGGTTTCCACACCCTTGTACATTCCATGTATAATTTTCATACTGGAATTAGGTAATTAAACTAATAAATTATGATAAGATTAGATGCAGGACTACCAAATAACAATGTAATTTGAAAAGAGCAGAGATTGTAACAAATTTAAAGAGATACTTCTTGAATTTTAGGGTACCTGAATTTCGTCCTTTTGCACAGATGGGGATTCAAGAATGAAAGGAATTGGTGAAAGCACATTTGTTGCCTGATTCTTTTCTTTAAGATTTGAGCCATATTGATCAATGTTAAACCGATTGTTTGAATCCGATACCAAGATTCGCGGCCCTTCAGATGAAGAAGAGGATGGAAAATCTGGGAATGACAGTTTGAATGCAGATTTTAGTTGAGTTTTAGGAGTGTCCAATGATGTATGTAATGTATGCTGACTAGGATGAAATGTACTATCATGAGATGCAAAAATGGATGAAGCAATTGATTCAGAAGAGGTTGGAGAGGGAACATTTTTCCGAGCATCTTCAAGAGGGGAAGAAGAGAAAGATAATCTTCTATTAACTAAAGTAGGTTTTGGTTCTATCCTATTACTGTTAGAATTAATAAGAACTTGTTTTATCTCAACGTCATATGTCGAGTTAGTTTCGGTCTGAACCATTGAGTTTATAACTCGACGCGTCTCCGAGTTTCCCGATCCAACCGACTCAGAACTAGCACCATGAATAGGGATAAAGTTTTCAGGAAAGTTAAACGGGTAGGTTCTCTTTCCTAGGATGGAGTTTGAGGCTTCCGGCATGTCTTCATCAGAAGTTACCGGCCCTAACTGATTAATAATTTTTCCCTGCACACAGTTTATATAAATTTTTTTTTTTTTAATAATACCCTTCCGTAGGGTTAAAAAAAAGAATAAAGTCCAATTGTCCAGAATAAAGTCCAAATAAAAAGTCCAAAAATTACAAAAATTATGAAAAATAAAGCCTATTTACAAATCCTAAAAAAAAATTATGTCTTTTTTTTCTTCTCTTTTAGCTTTTAGCTTTAAGTTTTTTGTTCCCAAGTCCTTAGTATTCCACTTCGAACCTGTAAATCAAAGACACAAAAAGAAACGTAAAAAGGAACAAATAATAGTAAAAAAAATAATAAAAACCTAAAAATTCTACCTAAGCACAAATCCGCGTCGGCGGCGCCAAAATGATTAATAATTTTTCGTGGGTTGTAGTAATGAGGTTCAAACTCTCGGACTTGTGAAGATTAAATTTAAAGATTTAATAAAATTATATACAAAATTATTAACAATGGGTGCGAGAAGTAACCAAGACACTAGATTCCACTATTATGCAAAATTGAATGATAAATATTTCAAAACTCTATTCAATTCTTAAGTCCTCTTTTATCTTTAATTCACTATCAATCATACAAATTCTCAAACATTATTTGTAAACCTTAAGCATAGATTATCAAGAGATTAAACCAAGCATAACCTATCAAACTGAATAACAAATAATTAAGACAATTTAAAACTCAGCAAAAGCAGCGATTAGGTAAATTATATAATTAAATGAAATAGTTACCCTTTTATATTGCGTGAATAGCTTCCTACATTGCCTTGGTTACGAGGGAATTAACTCATCATACTAAAAATGCTCTCAAAATAATTTATTATGGCTCAAAAATGGTTCACAATGATGAAACGGAGAGAAAATGGTGAAAATCAGGTGTTTGCAACGTTTATAATCGTTGCATAACCCGTTAGAAAGAACGATATCTCTTAAGTGTTGTAGTCGTTGGAAAACTACGACCCACGTTCCGCTGTCGCTGTTATAGTTGAAGAACGACTGCTCTGGCAGGTCCGTTCTTCGTGTTCTTCATGTTCTTCATCATCAGCAGCAGCAGCAGCAGAATTCTGAAAACTCTTGATTTCTGCTTCTCTAGCTCTCCCTAGCTCCCAAAACTCTCGACCCGCTCTCTAGTAGACCCAAAGAGCCTATTTATACCCAACAACAACTCCAAATCTCGCCAATAACTCCAATATAATTCTTCATTATGCGGGCAGTGAATAACAATATTTTCCGAATATTTTCTTACCAAACTTGGAATTTCTTGCGTAAACTTCCTCCCTCCACGCTCCAAATCGATTCTTCACGACCCAAAGTGATGCTCGAGCCATTCCACATCATCAGAACACGTCCATAACTCTCCATGACGCGTGATTATCATCCTCCAGTGCATGCTTGCCCTGTTTTGAACTCGAGAATCAAAACACGTATTCCAGCCAAATTTGATCGAAACCACCACCCAAACTTTGTTCCTTATGCCAAATCACATCTTTCTGCCAATTTTCAGCGATTGAATCGCACTCTAACCCATTCATTTTGACAATCAAAATTCTGCCAGTTGAAAACTTCATTTCCCGCCAAAAACACAAATTCAAATTGTTGAAGAAGGTGCCCCTTATCCAGAGTGTTGGGGTGTGAATATCAATTGGGGTGGAAATAGTAATTTTTCTGGGTTCCTCCGGGACATTTCTGGGACGCTTCGGTGCATTTCTGGGGTGCCTACGATACATTTCTCCGGGGTGTAAAACACCGCTTTTTGAGTCCATTTCGCCGCAAGGGCTTATTTCTCTAAAATTTCCTACAAGAACACAAAATAACACAATAAGTACTTAATCGAGTCTAACAATACAGAACATTGAGAACAAAATAGACACATAAATGTGTCTATCAAATACCCCCAAACTTATTATTTGCTAGTCCTCGAGCAAATTTATTCTAGAAAGGAAAATCATTTGAACCCCTAGGTGGCCCTAGTGGCGGAGTGTTGTCTCCGGAGGGTTTACCAGAGGTGTACCCACAAAACCTTTACTCCAGACCCTAGCTATCTACAACGAACCTTGGAAGGCACTAAAGAATCTCCTTGGTTGGCTTACAATCACTGACTACAGGAGGAAGTATCCTGATGCGAAATTCCAATTGTTGTACACGAGTTTACACTCAAGCATACTAAAATTCATATAAAGTGATAGAGCTTTACTCAGATAGTTGCACTATGGACATCATATTCGGAGTCAAACTAATCATATGGATAGAAAAAAAGAGATGGAAATAGAAAAATGTAGATGGTTTTGATGTTAACCAAATGATCGATGTTTCACATATCTATCTGAAGGCCACTGCCAGAATGAACCTATCCTAATGGACTGCGATACTGGTCTGACTAATATCAACACAACTGGCATATACAAGGGAACCAGTGGTCGATAACTTAAATCTAGATCAACAAACTGGAAAATACAAGGGAACCAGCAGTTGACTACACAGAAAAATAACCATTTTTTTTTAACTTAACGGCATGAATAGATCTTTTTGATCCAAGCGCATGCTTCTTGTCAGCAGATTACACGATAGTTCCCACGGGTCCTGCATTCCACGCTTGCTTAGGCGACGGAAACAGGGAGAACACACGCATATTGCTATCCAAGTGTTAATACTTATTCCGATTGGTCTAACTGGTCCGGTCTTTTTTTTTTTTAGTAACTCAGTCACTCTAATTCACCCTAGCAGTGGTAACAACTTGAATCGTGTGCTCCACCTAATCACTTAGAGAAACATAGTTTAAAATGAAAAAAAATAAAATAAAATAAAAAAGAAATGAAAAGGACTCAGCGAGATATGGTGAAACTATCATGTTATTTCTAACACCTGAGATCTGTGCTTTTTATGAATAGACTCTTTCGATGTTTCCATCTAATCAGATTGGTTCCTCAACTCCTATAACCAAGATGTTCGCATCCACTTAGATTGGTTAGTGCAAACCTTAATAGGCATAAATTTATAGGCTCTGGAGTTTACTAATTGCAACTAAAAAGTTTCTCCCATACCCCCAAACTTAAATCTAACATTGTCCTCAATGTTCTAAAGATGAAATTAAAAGCATGAACAAGGAGAAACGGTTACTATTTGAAGCAAAAGAGTTAAGGAAGGATATTACCATGTCGCATGAATATTGGGTTACCTCCCAAGAAATGCTAAGTTTAAAGTCTTCAGCCAGACTAAGCAAGGATTAGTCACCACGTAGAATCATATAGTAGTAGCCGGAATAACTGTGGGTCATCTGGATCAAAAAGTGTTACCCACAAGAAGAGGAAACTGCAACAGACCAAAAAGATGCCGAACATACCCTTGTTTAAGACAACTACATCTAGTTGTGGCTCAGGTTCAGGTTCTATAACTGGGTTTAGATAACAGGTTTTCATCGGTTGGATTTCCTCAAAGCTAAGATCCGGTTCAGGTATTAGAGTCTGGAAAAACTCAACTAAGAACTTATAAGCACATAACAACAACCTGAATAACTGGGGATCCTCTAAGTCAGTCAGATTTGACTCACACAGCTGACCACAATGAAAGAGGTGGTCTTCCTTAAGAAAATGTGTCGACCCTAATATCCTAAAGTGATTAGGTTTAGTATCAAAACTTAATAACCGACACATCTTAAAATCAAAAGTTCCCACAATTGGTTGAAAAGTTTTTGGTGGGAAAACAAAGTCAATCTTGGTATCAGAGCCTGGGTTAACCACATCAACCAGAGGATGGGTTTCTAACAACTGAGCTTCTTTCTGGACATCATTAGGTTCGGGAAAACGTGTATGAAGATAATCTTGTAAGATGGTTGAGGCACAAATGTCAAGTCCTACAGGAGGGTACTTAAGAGTTAAAGCACACGGAGAATGATAATCACCCCCAAACTTAGAGTTTTCTATGTCTCTAGAAAGACTAGTCACAACTTCCCTAATTTCTAGGTCATCAGATTCCTGGAAATGGTCAATAGATTCTTCTAAGTTGGGTTCATCCTCACTCATTTCTACGAGTTTATCATCTTCTAAGACTAGTGTTTCTAAATCGCTAGATTCTAAAACAGTATTCTCAAGGTAGAATCTTTCCTCTAAACCATCATCACAATCATATAAAGGATTATCAGAGAAAGTTTCATATAAAGGCTCATTAACTAAGGTGTTAATCAAAGTTACTTCCTACGATCCATTAATAAGTTCATCAAATAATGGATTGTCCAATACTCTGTAGGCTAAAGGATCATGAACTACATTGTCTAAAACGGTGGTATCTCTAGTCAGATCCACATCCTTTTGAATAGGTGAATAATCATTAAAATTATTGGGATCTGAACCAGAAGTAATATTATCATTATGAAGCTCAAATGGAGTAACTAGTTCCGGATCACTATGCCTACAAATGTATGATTCTTTATCAATATTATCTTCATCATAATCATCATGAACCTCATCTAAAGTAGTGTCTTTTATTCTAACCTCGTCATCTCGATTGGGAAAATATTCACTATTGATATCAAGGGTAGAATTGGAAACACTATTTTGGAAATTTAGATTATTTCGAGCAGCATTAGCTAACTGTTCATTTTCTGCCTCTAAACGTGCTTGAATTTCACTGAGCGTAACACTTATACGTTCACAAGTCTCATTGAATATCTTAGACCGTTGTGTACTCTCTTCTCTTGAACTAACTGCACGTTCATACTCCCTTCGAACTTGTTGGTAGGTTTCCTCTAGAGATTGAACAGGTTTAGAAATGTCATAATCAGGACTAGTTTTTAAGTAATTTTCCAAAAACGCATGACTAGTACTATAATATTCCTGATTTTCTTGCTCGTAAGACCAATTCGTGTGTGGATAGTAATTGGGCTCACTATGGTATGAGCCATAACCTTGAAAAGGTTGGCGTTCCCAACTACTATTCCCACCATGGTCATAAAACTGATGATGTCCATATTCAAATTCAGGTCGATACTCATTGTATTGGCTTCTATCATACCAGTTCGACATTCTTAATTGCAAGGGAATTCTACACAACCACAAACAAGGCCGACTCGACTCTACCAAAACAAACCTAAAGATTTCTAGCAAACAAAAAGCATGATGGCTTCACTTAGATTGTTTTCTAGACCAGCTTCTATTCCTTCGAAAAGGAATTCGTTACAATTTGAGCACACCCCTCTGGAATCAATCCGAGCTAATGTAAGTTGAATCGAGGCGAGGGAAGCTTAGTAGAGCTTTGATACCCAAGTCCTCACCGCATTAGAAGGCGGCTCAGTCACGCATTCAACTCACAAAAACCATCATGAACTTTGAAGTGTGCTTAAAGAGCAACCAATATTTTTTCGAACGAGTTTCTTATTAAGCTCGTTACCCTATCGGTCTCGTTCTATTCCAAATTTTAAAGCTTGGGTTCGCGTTAGGTTTCGTTTTCCTAAGGCAGGCAAGAAGGGAGCGGTGATGAAATCCGAACCCTTATCTTGTATTGGCCAGGCCTTTCCCTTTACTAGGAATTTAAAAAACAGTCCAAATTCGTCCTCAATCAATGAATCACCTTAAGGAATACAGTAAACCCGCTGACAGGAGATTCGCGAGTGCTTCGATGGACTTACCTCCCGTACCAGACGGGGGATGAACCGTTGAAGTCGCCTCGGGCCACGACTCCTATGTCATGTACGAACCCGAGGGGCCGAGACGATATAGTAATCGTCGTCCTTCCCTGCACACAGTTTATATAAATTTTTTTTTTTTTAATAATACCCTTCCGTAGGGTTAAAAAAAAGAATAAAGTCCAATTGTCCATAATAAAGTACAAATAAAAAGTCCAAAAATTATGAAAAATAAAGCCTATTTACAAATCCTAAAAAAAAATTATGTCTTTTTTTTCTTCTCTTTTAGCTTTTAGCTTTAAGCTTTTTGTTCCCAAGTCCTTAGTATTCCACTTCGAACCTATAAATCAAAGACACAAAAAGAAACGTAAAAAGAAAAAAATAATAGTAAAAAAATAATAAAAACCTAAAAATTCTACCTAAGCACAAATCCGCGTCGGCGGCGCCAAAATGATTAATGATTTTTTGTGGGTTGTTGTAATGAGGTTCAAACTCTCGGACTTGTGAAGATTAAATTTAAAGATTTAATAAAATTACATACAAAATTATTAATAACGGGTGCGAGAGGTAACCAAGACACTAGATTCCACTATTATGCAAAATTGAATGATAAATATTTCAAAACTCTATTCAATTCTTAAGTCCTCTTTTATCTTTAATTCACTATCAATCATACAAATTCTCAAACATTATTTGTAAACCGTAAGCACAGATTATCAAGAGATTAAACCAAGCATAACCTATCAAACTGAATAACAAATAATTAAGACAATCATTCAAACAATTTAAAACTCTGCAAAAGCAGCGATTAGGTAAATTACATAATTAAATGAAATAGTTACCCTTTTATGTTGCGTGAATAGCTTCCTCCATTGCCTTGGTTATGAGGGAATTAACTCATCATAGTAAAAATGCTCTCAAAATAATTTATTATGGCTCAAAAATGGTTTACAATGATGAAACAGAGAGAAAATGGTGAAAATCAGGTGTTTGCAACGTTTATAATCGTTGCATAACCCGTTAGAAAGAACGATATCTCTTAAGTGCTGTAGTCGTTGGAAAACTACGACCCACGTTCCGCTGTCGCTGTTATAGTTGAAGAACGACTGCTCTGGCAGGTCCGTTCTTCGTGTTCTTCATGTTCTTCATCATCAGCAGCAGCAGAGTTCTGAAAACTCTTGATTTTTGCTTCTCTAGCTCTCCCTAGCTCCCAAAACTCTCGACCCCCTCTCTAGTAGACCCAAAGAGCCTATTTATACCCAACAACAACTCCAAATATCGCCAATAACTCCAATATAATTCTTCATTATGCGGGCAGTGAATAACAATATTTTCCGAATATTTTCTTACCAAACTTGGAATTTCTTGCGTAAACTTCCTCCCTCCACGCTCCAAATCGATTTTTCACGACCCAAAGTGATGCTCGAGCCATTCCACATCATCAGAACACATCCATAACTCTCCATGAGGCGTGATTATCATCCTCCAGTGCATGCTTGCCCTGTTTTGAGATCGAGAATCAAAACATGTATTCCAGCCAAATTTGATCGAAACCACCACCCAAACTTTGTTCCTTATGCCAAATCACATCTTTCTGCCAATTTTCAGCGATTGAATCGCACTCTAACCCATTCATTTTGACAATCAAAATTCTGCCAGTTGAAAACTTCATTTCCCGCCAAAAACACAAATTCAAATTGTTGAAGAAGGTGCCCCTTATCCAGAGTGCTGGGGTGCGAATATCAATTGGGGTGGAAATAGTAATTTTTCTGGGTTCCTCCGGGACATTTCTGGGACGCTTCCGGTGCATTTCTGGGGTGCCTACGGTACATTTCTCCGGGGTGTAAAACACTGCTTTTTGAGCCCATTTCGCCGCAAGGGCTTATTTCTCTAAAATTTCCTACAAGAACACAAAATAACACAATAAGTACTTAATCGAGTCTAACAATACAGAACATTGAGAACAAAATAGACACATAAATGCGTCTATCACTAACACCTCATAATTACGACCAACCAATGTATAAGCAGGGTTAGGTTGCTCAACCATAGGGTGTTATTATCCAAATAACTCAAGGAGAGTTTCTCTATTTCTCGGGATAGCCAAGAACGGTTCTACAAGTTCCATGTTTCCATGTGCATCAGTCTTGTCTTGAGGATTCCAAATCTGAATAGGGGTGTTATCGATCCAGAAGATATCATCAGATGGACTTGGAGAATGCATTGAGATATCATAGATATCCTCCAAAGGCTTGTGCTGAAGAATGACACAATGGGAACTCTTATGGCCAAAGCGAAAACAATAAGAACAAAATTTTGAAGGGAGATTATGGTAAGTAAAGGTTAGCTCTCTAACAAGATATTGCTCCACCTTGACTAGAAGCTTCATTACTAGGGGTTTTTCAATGTTTACCCAAACTAGAACCCTTGGTTCACAGTAAAAACTACCTTTTTCTACACGACTAACAACCCCTACCCTACTAGCAATTAAACCGATGCGTTCTCCGAATCTGTGTTCGTGTCTTGAATTTTGAGATACTATCCCAAAGAGGAATTTCCTTGACAACTTCAGTTGAGATTTGCATACCTGGGAAAGCTGATCTAGTAGATAGAACATTACCGTATGGGTACCAAGGACCATTTAATGCTATCCATTTTAGGTCTTACACAGTACGAAAAGTAATGATGAAGAGGTTTGGATCCACTTCTCGGATTTGAAATCCTATATTAAGACCCCAAAATTGTCGCAAAATTCTAATATTTTCAGTTTTGTACACTTCCCTTGAGAAAATTCTAGCTAAAATATTATTATCTTTAATTCCAAACTCTCTCATTAAGGCTAGAGGAGTTGGTAGAATGCCAACATTCGTATAGTTTGCATATCTCTGAGCAACTGAAAGATCACTTAGGTGTTTGTATAAGTTGTAATTACTCATTATGGATACTAAAGGGTTCTAAGGAATAATCAGAAAAGGGTTAGCAAGCCATCAGAGATTGAAGAAGGTAGAGAAGGTGTAATGAAGATAAGAAGGCTCAACTGAACTATGAATTAAATAATATGTTTGCTTTATTCCAACAACAATTCCTCGGTAAACTCACCGTAAACAAAGGGAATTTCTAATTCAAAAAAAAAAAAACCTCGGCCAATTGAAAGTTGACAGCACAAATTAAGATAAATCATGCAGATAAGCGACAGGCTGCAATAAATCCCTAGAATTAGGTACAAAGAAACAATTTAATCAGAGAAAAGAGCTAGACGGCTTGGCTCAGAGTTAAAGAAAATAAATGCTAATAGATTAGAAAGGTTCATACGTTTTCGAAGTTAAAGCAAAAGACTAAGGAGTAGAGTAGATTTCAACTAGAGAGATAGAGAGACACAAAGTTCCATAATGGGGAGACTAGACATATATGAATCAAATCACTGAATATTCATGCCACGACTAGATTAGTCTGAATCTAGAAGATGAAAGACAACTACAAGATATCTATATTAGCCTGTATCTTTTAAATGAAAATGCCACCAATCGAAAAATTATTGATGATTCGAAGAACATAAGAAGATAAGGCGTCTGAGAGTAACTAAACCAAATGTAAAGAGTTTTATGGGGAATTTAATGTAAAGAGAAACTCAAAGGTTGACTTATACTATAAAAGCCACTTTCCGGTACCAAAATAGAACAAACTTGGAAAAGAGATAGAGAAAAAAGAGATTTAGGAGAAATGGCATGTAACCACTTTAGAATTCCATTAGGGGTACCAATTTCATCAACTAAGGTCATTCGCTGTCAGGAGGGGAAGCTCAATCGGATGCAATATTTTCGGTGTACCGTCTGTAACCGAGAAGCTTTCATGTACCCAGAGCAAGCACAGAGGTTGGCTCTATGCAATTTGAGCAAGGAGGAGAAAGAGAGATTGGGAAAACAATACATCAAGGACCTCCATATTAGGCTGGCCATCGGAGTTCCGGTGACTGCCAATTATTTTCTAACAGAATATCCTCCAGGGATGGACTATGCCTATGTGCATGAGAAGTCTGCAAATTATCAGCATGAGTGGGACGAAGGCCTAATAGAAGTGGATGAATCCAAAGACGAAGAATGAAAAGGGAAAGAAGAAGTTTTAGAAGTTGCTATCTTTTTAATTTACTACATTAAGATTAAGAATTTCTTAGTATCTAGCTTGCTTATATTTCAGTAGTTGTTGTAAGATGTTGCTATTTAAAATTTCTAAATCTAAAGGATGTAACATTCATGTTCTATTGCCTTAAATTACCTTGTCAATTAACTGAACCAAACCTATAACTTGTTCTAAAGGTCGAAAATAAACTAAGAAGAAGAACAAAATGCAGTCAACATAAATATAACATAAGAATTTAGAGCACAAAGTTCACCCAGTAGAAGTGGGGATTGATCAAAACAAAGGACTAAAAAAAGTAACGGGGAATACAAAGAGAGAAGAGGGTTTTCGAGATTGAAAGAATAGACCTATGTATGTATTGAAAAAGCGAGGGTCTAACAACCACACCCATTATTTCGCTTAGCAATCTGTATTGACTAAATCCAATATACTTTTAAGAGAATCAACTAGACAGTCAGACTCATCTTAATAAAAGTATATCAAAGAGTTATATCTCTCTTTCTAGATTCAATATACTTACTCAAACAAATAGAAATCTGCGAGTCTAATTGAATGCAAGAGAAATCACTTGAACGGTACCAAAGACCAATGTTCAAGTATCAATCAATTTCAATCAACAACCAAAGGTTGGATTTCCCAATTGATTGATTTAACGCACAACCTTTGATATTTCAATTATATAAACAAATATAATGCAGAAAGAAATAACACATACACCAGAAATTTTGTTGACGAGGAAACTGCAAATGCAGAAAAACCCCGGGACGTAGTCCAGATTGAACACACACTGTATTAAGCCGCTACAGACACTAGCCCACTATAAACTAACTTCGGTCTGGACTGCAGTTGAACCCCAATCAATCTCACACTGATCCAAGGTACAGTTGTGCTCCTTACATCTCTGATCCCAGCAGGATACTACGCACTTGATTCCCTTAGCTGATCTCACCCACAACTAAGAGTTGCTACGACCCAAAGTCGAAACTTTAATAAACAAATCTGTATCACACAAAAAAGTCTACGGTAATAGATAAATCTGTCTCCCACAAAAATACCTACGAGTTTTTGTTCCATCTTTTGATAAATCAAGGTGAACATGAACCAATTGATATACCAGACTTATATTCCCTAAGAACATCTCAGTATTATCAATCACCCCACAATATTCTTAATCGACTAGCGAAAGAAGATATTGCGGAATCACAAACGATGAGACGAAGATGTTTGCGAGTTCTTTTATATCTTGCCTATCGGAGAAATCAATCTCAAGCCAATTTTACGATTATACTTTAGTACGATAGAAACAACAAGATCAGATCACATAACTACAAGAAAAGTAGTATCGATCTAGCTTCACAATCCCAATGAAGTCTTCAAGTCGTTAACCTACATGGTCTCGGTAGAAACCTAAGATTAAAGTAGAAACAACTCTAGCTAATACAACTAGTATCACACAGGAGGTGTGGGGATTAAGTTTCCCGGTTTCTAGAGTTCTCCTTTATATAGTCTTTCAAATAAGGGTTTGTAATCAATGTTAGCTTAGTAACAAAGCATTCAATATTCACCGTTAGATGAAAACCTGATTAGATTCAAGCTAATATCTTTCAACCGTTAGATCGAAATTTAGCCTGTTACACACAAATGAAATGCATGTTTATTTAGGTTTGTGTAACCGTACCCAAACATGTACATCTAGTTGGTTCAACAGTAGTTAACCAAATGGTTAGCCATATGAGCACTTTCATATCAACCATATTCTTCTTTACCATAACTAGTTCAAATGACTCAAATGAACTAGTTAAAGAGTTGTTCAATTGCTTATATCTTATAGAAGTATACAAGACACAATCGAAGTAAAAACGATTTGATTCACTCGAATCGATTCACGAACTTTATATCCACGGTTTGCAAACTTGCATTCCTTAGTTTATATAAGTTTAAGTTCACGAATAATCGTTTTTAGAAAATAACCAACTTAAGTACGTGGACTGGTACGCGTACTTAAGTACCCGGAATAAGTTTGTTTTCAGTCCATAAATTCCAGCAGAAATTCTCGGGATGAGAACTTCCGACAGTACGCGGACTTGGTACGCGGACTCTAGTTCCGGTTTTCCTGAGAAGCAAAGTACGCATACTTTGGTTCAAGGATTAAGGACTTATACATGTATGAGTTACCACACAATGCTTATATCCAACCATGGTTATATATCTAAATTCTCATTTCAATCATTGAAACATTCTTAGAGGACGTTATATAGTTGTTGTTCACACACTATTTTTCGTCAAAGCAATTTTCAAGTAATTGAAACTTAATATGAATTTCGTCACTAGTAAAGATGAACTTGGCCAAAGCGAAATCTTACCAACACATATTTCTAGAAATAGATAAGCGAGATAAACTCGGATCGAAATAGCAAATGTGTATAATCAAAGTCTATAAAGCAAAACGACTTTTGTCTCAAGATAGGAGATAGAGTAAATAGAATTTTGAGTGATAGATAAGTTCAAGTCTCCACATACATTTTAGTCGATGAAGTTCCACCAGTTCCTTGAGTAGTTCTTCGTCTTTGTATGATGATCGCCATGGAGTCTTGAGCTCAACTACACTTTCTATCCAAGTCCGAGACTTAGCTATAAGTAGACTAGAAATCAAGACTTATAGTTTTGATCACTAACATTGACAAACATGCTTGAGATAAAAATGCAGACGAGTTCGGTCGAGCAGTGCTTTAACAATCTCCCCCTTTGTCAATTTTTAGTGACAAAACTATCAATACGTATGGAATACAAAAATAGATAAATAAACATTTGTAGCTTCCCTTCCACATGCCTGATCTTCAATATTACTCGAAATATTCGTCACTTCCAAGTACTCCAATGATCCCAAAGGTTGTAAGTTTAGTATCAGCGTTGTTGAAAATCCGTAGCCATAACAATGAGAATCACAAGAATTCTCAATCATTGTTATACAATGTCATAGTATTATTACACAGCATCAAAGTTCAATTTTATCACAACTTTGACAATAATAGCATGGTGATATGTATCACCCCCCCTCCCCAGTCAATACTCCATCTCACATGGAAACCACTCCCCCTTACATGATGATCCAAAAACCATATGTATTTTTAGTTTGAACTACACATTAATTCTCCCCCCCCCCCCCCCCCCTTTGTCAATAAAATTGGCAAAGGTACGAAAACTAATGGGATCCTAGTGAAATTTCCATAGAGACATTTCATGACCAAAAGAAAGCACATATCAACTTTTCAGATGTAATCATACAGCCGAAGCTAAATGCTTTCATCAAGGAGTTTATAAAGATATAAGATAACCCCTATAATATTCCACAGCCGCACTCCCCACAAAGATTTGGCAATTAAGCACAAGTTCAATTAAGAACTCTCCCCCATAAAATGTCATTCCTGAAAGAATAACAAGAGCGACCTTACTTTCACAAGAAAAGAAGGATTTCTTTGGACATAACAAATCACATACGAATATGAATTTAAATCCAAATATACTCAATTAAATTAACCACAAGAAATCCCATGATTAATTTAATCGGAAATGCTCAACATAAGCGAACTTACAGAGCCTCACAATATACACATACAATATGGATCAGGGAAGATCAATACTACGGAATAGACAAGGATTCATTCTATTTTCCTTCACTATTTTCACAATGACATACAATAGACATAATCCTCGTAAACAAAAGTCTTATCCTTTCTTTCATCAAAACAATGACATAAAGGCTTTAACTTTTGTAATGTCAAAAGTTCATTATATCTTCTATCAATACATTCAAACTGACATAATAGAGATAACTTTTGAACAAGTATGAGACAGTCACAGGTTCACGGACGTAAACAACATATCCCATAACACTTTGCAATATATAAAATCATGAAGATTAAAATTGCAAAAATCATCTTCAAAAATAAACTTAGAATTTAATAAATAAATCTAAAAACATGAAGATGAAATCGTTGGACATAGCTATGTCTAATCACAATAATGGCTATTCCAAACCTAGTAATCCTTCTAAAAACATAAGAATAAATTCTCATAAGAAGTTTTCTAGGCATCAAGACAAACTCGTAATGCACATATAAGATGATTTGTCCTTAGAGGGTAGAATCAATCTTTTTCGCCCGGATTTACACCAAGAATAGCGACCAAAGGCGTATAAAAATATTTTCTTAACAAAGAATAACATACAAAGTCGTTAACGACCATGCACCATAGTTCACATAAAATGATTGTGAATCATTCAAGAATCCCATAGTAATGCGTGTTACTGCCCATTCTTAAACTTCCTTCTTTGTGATTCACCAACAATATTTTTTTCAAAGCTAAAAATAATCTTAGAAGAGTAGTACTCCAAGATTCCAAGTGCCCAAGTCCAAGAGAAGTGGAACAAGTACTACAAGACGGAGCAAAACACTGAACAACAAGAGACAGGAAAAAGACCAATCTTAACTCATCCAAATTCAAGGATTCTCATCTCCATTTTTAAGAGAATTCAAAAATAAATAGAACTAAAAAAGAATGAGGTCAATCCGAGTTCGGACGAAGAAGTTACGGCCAAAACATGTTTACCGAATATCGACGTCTACATGCAAGTATGCATACGGGTTTGCAAACGAATTTTCATGACCTGGGGCAGTATGCAAACGGGTATGTGTACTTAAGTGCCTGTATTTTGATTTTAAATGATGGTATGTGTACCATGAAGTCCAAACATCCCGGACTACTATTTTCAAACCTAAACATTTAAGAACCTTAAACACGGATCAAGTTAGGTAGAAATGAACGATAAGCAAGGTACATGGATCATTATAAGTACTAGTAATCCTTCTAAAAACATACGTTTTTAGAAGTATCCAATTGAATTCTACCGTCTTACCGAACATAATCTGTGCGCCCCAATTCTTGTGCTTCCCTCACCGTATACGAAGCAGGGCATTTCTAGGTGAGGATGCACTTCCAACACAATCAAGTTGTGTTGAGGTGAACAATGTCTTGCTCACCATGGCACCAAGAAAGAGTTTCTTTCCAGCTACTCTTACATCTTATAGTATTGAAGGAAACCCAAGGAACTGTTTTTATAAGTTTTTCAAAGAACATCCAGAGAGCACAAGAAAAATTGTGTTTCTGATTTCTTATTTTACACCTTATAAGAAACAGTTTCTGCAGATAATTTTCAGTATTGCATAGGGAAACTTTTTTGATAAAAAGAGACATCCTAATTTCTTCATAAGAAGGGACAATACTATTATCTTGGTAAGATGTGTCAGGAATTGACCAATGAATTGATTCATTCTTAGAGGTGGTACAGTCGGAAGACTTAGACTTAAACTCTTCTTGCAAACCGTTTAGTTTGATACAACTAGTTGGATTACACAGAGGAGGAGCGTTGCTCTCACTGATTAGTAAACCAATGTCAACCTCAACATGAACATTATTCTCGTGACTAAATTTAGCTTATCAAGAGATTCTTGTTCTTTCTGGAGGTATAACTCAACATCAAGAGATAAGCTTTCCAGTTTCTTTACAAGCCCTGAAAACACTTCAAGGGATTTTAAACCTAGAGGAGGTTTAGATAGAATTTATTCTACAGATTTAATCAAATCAGACATGGAAGAGAATTCAGAAATCCCTGGATCTGGTGGTGCATTTATAGAGATATCACTTCTATCCATATCAGATCGCTACAGAGACAGACTTATGAGGTCTTTAATGTGTTTACCTGCTCTGATACCAATTGAAAAAGCGGGGGTCTAACAACCACACCCAATATTTTTCTTAGCAATCTGTATGAACTAACTCCAATATAATTTTAAGAGAATCAACTAGACAGTCAGACTCAATCTTAATAAAAGTATATCAAAGAGTTATATCTCTCTTTCTGGATTCAATACTTACTCGAGCAAATATAAATCTGCGAGTCTAATTGAATACAAGAGAAATCACTTGAACGGTACCAAAGACCAATATTCAAGTATCAATAAATTTCAATCAACAACCAAAGGTTGGATTTCCCAATTGATTGATTTATCGCACAACCTGTGAAATTTCAATTATATAAACAAATATAATGCGGAAAAGAAATAACACAGACACCAGAAATTTTGTTAACTAGGAAACCGCAAATGCAGAAAAATCCCGGGCCCTAGTCCAGATTGAACACACATTGTATTAAGCCGCTACAGACACTAGCCTACTACAAACTAACTTCGTTCTGAACTGTAGTTGAACCCAAATCAATCTCACACTGATCCAAGGTACAGTTGCGCTCCTTACGTCTCTGATCCCAGCAGGATACTACGCACTTGATTCCCTTAGCTGATCTCACCCACAACTAAGAGTTGCTACGACCCAAAGTCGAAGACTTTAATAAACAAATATGTATCACACAGAAAAGTCTACGGTAATAGATAAATATATCTCCCACAGAAATACCTACGAGTTTTTGTTCCGTCTTTTGATAAATCAAGGTGACCAGGAACCAAATGATAAACTAGACTTATATTCCCGAAGAAAAACTCAATATTATCAATCACCTCACAATAATGTTAATCGACTAGCAAGAAGATATTGCGGAAGATGCTTGTGACTTCTTTTATATCTTGCCTATCAGAGAAATTAATCTCAAGCCAATCTTACGATTGTACTTAGTACGATAGAAACATCAAGATCATATCACACAACTACAAGAAAAGTAGTATCGATCTGGCTTCACAATCCCAATGAAGTCTTCAAGTCTTTAACCTACAGGGTCTCGGTAGAAACCTAAGGTTAAAGGAGAATCGACTCTAACTAATACAACTAGTATCACACAGGAGATGTGGGGATTAGGTTTCCCAGTTGCTAGAGATCTCCTTTATATAGTCTTTCAAATCAGGGTTTGCAATTAATGTTAGCTTAGTAACAAAGCATTCAATATTCACCGTTAGATGAAAACCTGATTAGATTCAAGCTAATATCTTTCAACCGTTAGATCTAAACTTAGCTTGTTACACACAAATGAAATGCATGTTTATTTAAGTTTGTGTAATCGCACCCAAACATGTACATCTATTTGGTTCAACAGTAATTAACCAAATGGTTAGCCATATGAGCACTTTCATATCAACCATATTAGTCTTTACCATAACTAGTTCAAATGACTCAAATGAACTAGTTAGAGAGTTGTTTGATGCGTGTCGTGAGTGCAATCAAAATGTATTCAACTCTCCTTATATATTTTGATGTCGCTCCACTTGTTGATGATGATGGTGTTTCTATGGATCCGTCGTTGGCGAGAGAGAGAATGGTGCTAACTGCAAATCAAACTACAAGAAGGTGGTTTTCATCTATAGACGTCACCTTCATGATTGAAAAAATTAGCACTCAAGAGATCAAAAAGTAGTGCTTCTATTGGTGGGAGGTTGGGTAGCTCACCATTCTACCCGGAATTAACGTACGGTGACACACACTCAAAAGAAAGCTCTTTAGTCAGCTACAAAGAAAATATGGTCTGGTGCCTCAGTTGATATGAAAATAGGTAGTCTCCACTAATGATTGATCAACGACTCTAATAATGCACTTCTCCCTGCTCCTAATTTGCATCACCGGCATGATTAAATCCATTATTTAACACTCTAACAAGCAAGAAATCCAACGTAGTTCCCTAACACTTCCAAGTTCAGTTATGTCGGTCAGAATTCTCTATGTAAAACCTAGAAGTATGCTAGTGACTCTAAAATCTCTACAAGTTAGAGGTTTTATGCAAATTTTTTGAAAAACTCTATATGCAAAATATCCAAAGACTCTCCCACACTTAAAATTTACATTGTGCTCAATGTAATTGCCTCGTCCTAAGTAAAGTCAAGGTGGAAAATCCTAATATGATATGCAAAACGAAGAAAAATAAAATACAAAAAATAGAGATACAAAACTGATGGGTTGCCTCCCATTTAGCGCTTAGTTTAATGTCCTCGGCCCGACTTGGCATCCTCCAAACTACTCCTCTAGAGGGAGTACGTCACTGAGTCCAATCACATCAACATTCTCCGTAGAGAAGTTTTCGTAATAAGGCTTCAATCTATGGCCGTTGACTTTTGAAACTATTCCAGTTTTAATGCTAGTAATCTCAACTGCACCGTAAGGAAAAACATTAGTAACAACATATGGTCCAATCCATCTGGACTTTGGCTTACCAGGAAATAATCTAAGACGGGTATTGAATAAAAGAACTTTTTGTCCCACAACAAAACTTTTCGGAGAAATCATATTGTCATGGAAAAACTTCGTCTTTTCTTTGTAAATACGAGAACTCTCGTAAGCATCATTACGTATCTCCTCTAGCTCATTAAGTTGTAACTTTCTATGTTCCCCGCATTATCATAATCCATGTTGCACATCTATATCAACCAATAAGCCTTGTTCTCACGTTCAACCGGAAGATGACAAGCTTTTCCATAAACCAACCGATATGGAGACATACCAATCGGTGTTTTGTATGCCGTTCTATACGCGCAAAGTGTATCGTTGAGTCTAAAACTCCAATCTTTCCGTGTTGTGTTAACGGTTTTCTTCAAGATGGATTTGATCTCACGATTTGAAATTTCAGCTTGCCCACTAGTTTGTTGGTGATACGGCGTACCGACCTTGTGAGTTATGTTTTACTTCTTGAGAAGAGCATGGAAAGATTTCTTGAAGTGCGAGCCTCCATCACTGATAACCACTCTTGGTGTACCATGTCTAGAGAAAATATATTCCTTCACAAACTTACAAAAAACTTGGGAATCATTAGTAGGGGTGGCTTTAGCTTCCGTCCATTTTGAAACATAATCCACGGCAAGAAGTATATAAAATTTTCCATTCGAATTGACAAAAGGGCCCATAAAATCAATTCCCCACCCATCGAAAATCTCTATAGGAAGAGTTGGTGTGAGTGGCATTTGATTTCGAGCACCTAGATTGCCCGTTCGTTGACATCTATCACAAGATTTACAAAAGATATATGCATCCTCAAATAAGGTAGGCCAATAAAATCCACTCTCAAGTACTTTGAGAGCGGTCCTTTTGGAACCAAAATGACCACCACATGCATAAGTATGGCAAAAAGTAAGGATGAATTGAAATTCAGAGTTAGGTACGCACCTGCGGATTATTTGATCGGAACCATATTTCCACAAGTAGGGCTCATCCCACACATATTGCTTGGCTATCTTATTAAGCTTAAGCTTTTGAAAATTAGACATTGTACTAGGTACTTGCCTTGTAACCAAGTAGTTCACTATATCAGCGTACCAAGGTGTTGAATCTTCAATTGAGAAAAGTTGTTCTTTGGGAAAACGATCTTGTAAAGGAAGTTCTTCTTCGGAAACAACAAGTCTGCTAAGATGATCTGCAACAATATTCTAAACACCTCTCTTATCCTTTATTTCATAATCAAATTCTTGCAACAACAATATCCACCGTATAAGTCTCGGCTTAGCTTCTTTCTTCTTAAGTAGGTATCTAAGTGCTGCATGATCGGAATATACAACAACTTTTGCACCCACCAAATATGATCTAAATTTTTATAGTGCAAACACTATAGCCAACAACTCTTTCTCGGTGGTAGAATAATTAATTTGAGCATCATTTAGGGTCCTAGATGCATAATAAATCACATGGGACAGCTTGTACACTCTTTGACCCAAAACAGCTCCAACCGCGTTGTCACTTGCATCACACATCAATTCAAATGGAAAACTCCAATCCAGTGACTTGATAACCGGCGCAGTTGTCAACAATTCCTTCAATTTTTCAAAGGCTTATTTGCACTCCTTGTTGAAGTCAAAAGTGAAAAAGCGGGGGTCTAACAACCACACCAATAATTCGTTTGGCAATCTGTATATGGACTAACTCCAATATACTTTCAAGAGAATCAACTAGACAGTCAGACTCAATCTTAAGAAAAGTATATCAAAGAGTTATATCTCAATTTATCAATTCAATCCGCAATCAAACAAATAGCAATTTGCGAGCCCGATTGAATATAAGAAATAACTTGGACGATATCAAAAACCAATATCCAAGTGTCGATCAATTTAATCAACAACCCAAAGGTCGGATTCACAATTGATTGAACTTATGTACAACCTGTGATATTTCAATTATATAAACAAATATAATGCGGAAAAGAAATAACACAGACACCAGAGATTTTGTTAACGAGGAAACCGCAAATGCAGAAAAACCCCGGGACCTAGTCCAGTATAAATACACACTGATTATAAGTTGTTACACCAAACTCCTACTACCTATTCGGACTAGATGTAATAACTTCTTCAACACTAATAGAACTCCTAGCACAACACCGATTATCTTTAGGAATTCTTCTCGTAAATCTTCTAGCAGAACCCAAGGCCCTCTTTAGAAGATACAACAACACAATTGATACGATTCGATTTTTGTTTGCACAAAACACCGATTTGATTTCCCTTTAAATGTAAATCAAGGTTTTGGAAATATTGTGTTTATTTTGATAAAAACAATTACTAGGTACAAGTAATATCAAAACAAACTTGTAGATTAGGGATTATCATACTCTTCAATAAAGGAAGAGAAACCTAATGATTCTACAACAAGAACAACTAGAATAAATCTAGAGATATCTTGTTTAAAACTTCTTAAGGATTTTTACGAGATGCCTTAATGGAAGTTTTCTTTCTAGCTTCCGATTTCGACTAACAAGTGTTAGTATACGATCGGAAACTGAAATCTATCAAAACCTAGGGTTTATGATCAACAACTCTTGAATGGTTTTATATCATAAGAGAAAACCTTAGAATAGACAAGAGGTGAAAAACCTAGATTCCAAGTTGTATAATCAATCACGAAGACTAAATCCAACTCGGCTTTGTGATCCCCATTACAAAGACTTTTATCTCACTCTTGTTCACGAAGAATAGAAGACATGGAAAACAAACTCATGAGCTTACACCAATTTTCCAAAGGGTATGAAAACGTGTAGCACTCACGAACCCTTTATTTATAGTGAAAGGTAGCTTAAAAACAAAGCAAAGCTATTTTCCTTTTTCAAGACTCTCCTAATTTTGTGAGTCTTTCCTAAGTTACAAACTCTTGCCAAAATAATTATATAATTAATTAATTAGCAAATATTGTATTTATGTGAATAAATCACATTTTAACTTAGGCATGAATTAAAAGTTATCACAAACACTTTAATATGGTAATCAAATATGTTTGGATTAATAGCCATCTTGCCTAGATAAGGAAACATCACCAACTTGACCAAAAATGCCTTTTAGTCACGTAATTGGGCCCAAGTCCGTGAATCGTTACAAACAGTCCATGGATTGTTTCCTACTAACAAACTGTAACAATTATAACAATACTTATAATTGTTACTTTAATAAATCACTCATAACTTCATCGTTGTAACTCGGAATTGAGTGATTCTTGGCTCGTTGAATTCATAAGCTTATTCACTATAACATGAGAACCTTTCCAAGGATAAAGGTTATTGTCACAAAAGTCTTGGCTCAAATAACCTCAAGTATATATACATAAATGTATATTAACCGTCATAGGAATTGTTCCATAGAGTGAGCATTTGTTTCGATAGATTAGAAAGGTAGAATTGAACAAGAATCCAAATGAAATCAATCACCACATACCTTTGTCGATGAAGTCCTTGTTGATGTCTTCTTGTAATCTTCAGTCTTCATCCTTCAATAATAACTCTTCTTAGACCTAATCTAGTCCGAAACTATCTATAATATACTAAATCAAGAATGCATTTTGGAAACTAAAATTGAAAACTAACTTGACATACCAACCCTAGTGGGTTCAACTGAGCAATGCTCTAACAATCTCCTCCTTTGTCAATTTTAGTGACAAAACCATTTGACATATGGATCGTACTTGTTAAAAAGAATCACAGCTCCAAAATACGACATGCTTGATTTCCTTGGTTCTTCAACTATGCGTGTGCTCATCTTGTACTTGTTGAAGATCCATCAAAGTATTATTACACAACATCAAAGTTCAATTGTATCACAACTTGACAATAATACTACAGTGATATGTATCACTCCCTCTTAGTCAATACTTCATCTCACAGTGAAAACCACTCCCCCTTACATAATGATCTTTAAACCATATGTATATGTAGTGTGAACTACAAAATAATTCTCCCCCTTTTTGTCAATATAAATTGGCAAATGTACGAAAACTGGTGGGATCCTAATGAAATTTTCATAGAGGAACTTCTTGACCAAAAGGAAAACATATCAACTTTACTTTAGATGATATCACAGAGTCGAAACTTAGTGACTTCATCAAGGAGTTTATTAAGATACAAGTTAACCCCTACATGTTCCACAACCGCTTCTCCCCTCAAAGATTTGACAATTAAGCACAAGTTCAATTAAGAACTCTACCCCATAAGATGTCATTCCCAAAAGAACAACAAGAGTGACCTTACTTCAGAGATAAGGATTTATATATTGGATTTTAGAAACCCCACAAGGAGATACGAACTAAGAAACAATCATTGAAAGTCTCTCATGAGATCATGTTACTAAACAATGTAACTATCTCATGGTAATAATACACAATATGTAATCATGAAGATCAAGTATTGTGATCATCTTTTCTAAGATACAAACTTGTATAAACAAGAATTCATATGCTTAGAAGGAAGAATAACCTTTTCCATAAGGATTCACACCAAGAATGGTTACCATAAGAGTATGAAAAAGATTCTTTGACAATAAAAACCAGCATCCAATGGTTTTGATTATTGCTTCTAACCTGTTATGCTTAAGAATTTTTAATCACAAATCAAGTTAGGTAATTAAGAATCATACGCGTGGTATTTAACCATATTCATCTTCACCATAACTAGTTAAAATCACTCAAATGAACTAGTTAGAGAGTTGTTCAATTGTATAAATCTTATATAACTATACAAGACACAATCGAAGAAAAAACGATTTGATTCACTCGAATCGATTCATGAACTTTATAGCCATGGTTTGCAATTTGCATTCCTTAGTTAATATAAATATAAGTTCACAAATAATCATCTTTAGATATAACCAACTCAAGTACACGGACTTAAGTTCCCGGAAGGAGTTCACAAACTCCAGCAGATATTCTCGGGATGAGAACCTTCGTCAGTTCGCGGACTGAGTTCGCGGACTTGGTTCCGGTTTTCCGGAGCATCAAAGTTCGCAAACTTTGGTTCAAGGAATAAGGACTTATGCATATATATGAGTTATCACAGAACGCTTATATCCAACAATGGTTATATCTTCTAAACTCTCATTTCAATCATTGAAACATTCTTAGAGGACGTTATATAGTTGTTGTTCACAAACTATTTTTCGTCAAAGCCATTTTCAAGTAATTGAAACATAATATGACTTTTGTTACTAGTAAAGATGAACTTGGCCAAAGCTAAAGCTTACCAACACATATTTTGAGAAATATGTAAGCGATTTAGACTCAACTCGAAACAATAAATTGTTCCACATATTCAAAAATTACCCAACACAATATGTGCGCCCCAATTCTTTTGCAATCCTCACCGCATTTACTAGGGCTTCTTGGTGAGGATGTACTTTCAACACAATCAGGTTGTGTTGAGGTGAACAAAATCTTGCTCACCACAGGTATTCGAAACAAAATCATACATGGACTCTAGGAATTTAAAAACTTCCTCGAATCTTTCAATAATTGTTCCATACCTTTTTAAGATGTTATCCCTTGTCGAAATCTTGTCTGGGAGATCCTTCTTAATAGTACCTGTTGCTTTATTGACCTTCTTTGGTACCCATTTCTGAGTAGCTTTTGGAGCAACAATTTTTTTCTCCCCAATATAATTATGAAATTTCTTGGAGGAATACTAGAAGAACTGATATTATGAGACTTAGTTTTTCTCCAGTTTGGAACATCAGATCTTGTCATCTTAACATAATCAGATCTGGTTTTATCTCGTTTAAGGTATCTGGAATTCCTCTGAAAATGACCTGGATTTCCATAATAAAAACAATGTTTAGTAGAATGGAAAAAGTTATGTTTAGAGTTACCTGAATGTGTATGTGATTGCTTTGGAGCTTGACAGAATTTCCTCTTTTCGTCATCGACAGTTGGTAGAGATACTTCACTTTTGTCAACCATGGAAGGTTTTGGTTTAGAAGAATCTTTAGCTTTGACAAATTTTATCTCTTTGCAAATACCAGGAGCGTCTATTCCTTCATATCCCAATCCTCGTGTATCACGATGAATTCTACATGCTCCCAATATTGAGGTTAATTTTTCTGAGCTGCTATTTCTAAACAATCTCTCTTTTAAGCTCAAGTTTTTTTCTTCCAACCTTTTGACCTTTTCGAGCGCAATAACTAGATCATTCTTGGATAATTCATATTGAGCATTGAGATCTTCTCGTTCCGAATCAAATAACAAGTTCATCTCAATGTTCTCCAAGTTATATAACTTTGCTTGAAGAGTAATTTTCCGATCTCGACCTTCTTCAATTTCTTCTTTAAGCTTTCGTATTTCGTTCAGATAATCTCTTGCACCACTAGAATCAAGTTGGTCTTGCAAGTATTTATTCCGACTACGAAGTCTGTCATATTTAACTTTCTCACTGAAAATGGTGCTTTCAGCTTCCGAGAGTTTCCGATGACATTCTTTAAGAAGATTTTTAGCAACTGGATCAACATGGAACACTTCTTCGTCAAAATCAGAATCAGTATCCGAAAGAATTTTTCCAAAAGCTAATGCAACCTCGCCTGCGAGCTCTTGGGGATCATAATATTCAGATCCATCATCAAGAGTAGGCAAATCTGCTGCATATGCTGAAAAAAGATGCCCTAAACCACGACAGTTATAGCATTGTACATCATCATTAGGGGATGTTATACCTTTAGAAAAACTCTTTTTCCTGTCTCTCAAGATTTTTTTAAATTGTCATGGAGTACCATCCTTAGTATCTGGCGAACCAGATTTATCCTTAGAGGATTCAGAATTGTTTGCAGCTTTAAGGAAAATCACCTCTTTTCCAGACGCGTGTTCATTATCAAAGATCTTTAACTTTCCAACAAGAGTATTTCTAGAGAGTGTAGAAAGATCGTTTGCTTCTTCAATGGCATGTTTCTTAGACTCGTATCTTGATGGTAGAGACCTGAGAATATTGTACACAATAAATTTCTCCGGAATAGTTTTTCCTAACGAGTATGAGGAGTTAACTATTTGAGAAAGTCTTTGGTTAAACTCATCAAAGGTTTCATCATCAGACATGCAAAGGTTTTCCCAGTCAGAAGCTAGATTTTGAAGCCTTGCTTCTTTCTCTGCGGCATTCCCTTCGAGTACGGTCTCTAAGATATCCCAAACATATTTAGGTTTATTACACGTAGTCACGTGGTGCTGAAGATCTGGGGTAATGGCATGGATGATAGCATTTAATACATCAGAATTTTGCTTTGCAGCAAGAATCTCAAGATCATCGTAATCACCAATATCCTTTGCAACAGTTACACCGTCCACTGTAACTAGTGGAGGATTATAGCCATTAATAATATGAACCCATGATTGAAAATCTCGCGCTTGAATAAAAGAACGCATAGAAATTTTCCAACATAAATAGTTCGTGCCATCGAAGACTGGCGGTACGTGTATAGAGATAGCACTTCTGTCCATAGAATCAGATTGCTACAAACACAGACTTATGAGGTCTTAGCGTGTTTGCCTGCTTTAATACCAATTAAAAAAGCGGGGGTTTAACAATCACACCCAATAATTCGTTTGGAAATCTGTATGGACTAACTCCAATATACTTTCAAGAGAATCAACTAGACATACAGACTCAATCTTAAGAAAAAGTATATCAAAGAGTTATATCTCAATTTCTCAATTCAATCCGCAATCAAACAAATAGGAATTTGCAAGCCCGACTGATTATAAGAAATAACTTGGACGATATCAAAAACCGATATCCAAATGTCAATTAATTTAATCAACAACCCAAAGGTCGGATTCACAATTGATTGAACTTACGTACAACCTATGATATTTCAATTATATAAACAAATATAATGCGAAAAAGAAATAACACATACACCAGAGATTTTGTTAACGAGGAAACCACAAATGCAGAAAAACCACGAGACTTAGTCCAGAATAAACACACACTGATTATAAGCTGCTACACCAAATTCCTACTACCTATTCGGACTTGATGTAATAACTTCTTCAGCACTAATAGAACTCCTAGCACAACACCGATTGTCTTTAGGAATTCTTCTCGTAAATATTCTAGCAGAACCCAAGGCTCTCTTTAGAAGATACAACAACACGATTGATACGATTCGATTTTTTTTTGCACAAAACACCGATTTGATTTCCCTTTAGATGTAGATCAAGGTTTTGGAAATCTTGTGTTTATGTTGATAAAACAATTACTAGGTAAAAGTAATATCAAAACAAACTTGTAGATTAGGAATTATTATACTCTTCAATAAAGGAATAGAAACCTAATGATTCTATAACAAGAACAACTAGAATAAACCTAGAGATATCTTGTTTAAAACTTCTTAAGGATTTTTACGAGATGCCTTAATCGAAGTTTTCTTTCTAACTTCCGATTTCGACTAACAAGTGTTGTTATACGATCGGAAACTGAAATCTATCAAAACATAGGGTTTATGATCAACAACTCTTGAATGGTTTTATATCAGAATAAAAAATCTTAGAATAGACAAGAGGTGAAAAACCTAGATTACAAGTTATATAATCTATCACAAAGATTAAATCCAACTCGTCTTTGTGATCCCCAATACAAAGACTTTTATCTCACTCTTGTTCACGAAGAACAGAGGACATGGAAAACAAGCTTATGAGCTTACACCAATTTTCCAAAGGGGATGAAAACGTGTAGCACTCACGAACCCTTTATTTATAGTGAAAGGTAGCTTAAAAACAAAGCAAAGCTATTTTCCTTTTTCAAGACTCTCATAATTTTGGGAGTCTTTCCTAAGTTATAAAATCTTGCCAAAATAATTAAATAAATAATTAATTAGCAAATATTGTATTTATATGAATAAATCACATTTTAACTTAGGCAGGAATTAAAAGTTATCACAAACACTTTAATATGGTAATCAAATATTTTTGGATTAATAGCCATCTTGCCTAGATAAGGAAACATCACCAACTTGACCAAAAATACCTTTTAGTCACGTAATTGGGCCCAAGTCCGTGAACCGTTACAAACAGTCCATGGATTGTTTCCTACTAACGAACTGTAACAATTACAACAACACTTATAATCGTCACTTTAATAATCACTCATAACTTCATCGTTATAACTCGGAATTGAGTGATTCTTGGCTCGTTGAATTCGTAACCTCATTCACTATAACATGAGAACCTTTCCAAGGATAAAGGTTATTGTCAAAAAAGTCGTGGCTCAAATAACCTCAAGTATATATACATAAATGTATATTAACCGTCATAGGAATTGTTCCATAGAGTGAGAATTTGTTTCTATAGATTAGAAAGGTAGAATTGAACAAGAATCCAAATGAAATCAATCACCACATACCTTTGTTGATGAAGTCCTTGTTGATGTCTTCTTGTAATCTTCAGTCTTCATCCTTCAAGAATAACTCTTCTTAGACCTAATCTAGTCCGGAACTATCTATAGTATACTAAATCAAGAATGCATTTTGGCAACTAAAATTGACAATTAACTTGACATACCAACGCTAGTGGGTTCAAACGCGCAATGCTCTAATAAAAAGCAACCTCTTTTGCAACAATTTGCACATCGACATTGAGATTTTGGAAAAATATTTGATAAACCTCCTGTAAAAACCTGCATGACCAAGAAACGAGCGAATCTCCCTCACCGAAGTGGGGTATTGTAAGTTCCTTATTAGGTCTATCTTTACTTTGTCGACTTTGAGCCCTCGAGAGGACACGATGTGACCTAGCACTATACCGTGGTTTACCATAAAGTGACATTTCTCCCAATTTAAAACAAGATTAGTGTCTATGCATCTTTTTAGCACAAGTTCAAGATTTTGTAAACAAATATCAAATGAATTGCCATAAACACTAAGGTCGTCCATAAATACCTCAATGATGTTTTCCACATAATCAGAAAATATACTAACCATACATCTCTGAAAAGTGGCAGGCGTATTGCAAAGATCAAACGACATGCGTCTATAGGAAAACATACCAAAAGGACAAGTAAAAGTGGTCTTATCTTGATCCTATGGTGCAATAACAATCTGATTGTACCCCGAATAACCGTCCAAAAAGAAATAATGTGAATGTCCCGCTAACCTCTCTAGCATTTGATCAATGAAAGGCAAAGGAAAGTGATCCTTTCTTGTTGTGGCATTAAGCTTTCGGTAATCTATGCACACTCTCCATCATGTTTGAACTCTTGTAGGAACAAGTTCATCATCTTGATTTCTAAAAATAGTGACACCCGATTTCTTAGGCACTACTTGAACCGGACTAACCCATTTGCTGTCAGAAATTGGGCAAATTACCCCCACACTTAGTAATTTGAGGATCTCTTTATTCACAACCTCCATCATTGGGGGGTTAAGCCTACGCTGAGCATCACGTACCGGCTTGCTATCATCTTCCATAAGAATTATATGCATGCACATTGATGGACTAATGCCTTTGATGCCAGCAATAGTCCAACCAATAGCCGTTTTGTGCTCTTTCAAAACCCGAAGTAGACGTTCTTCTTGTATGGCATTGAGGTTCTTTGCAATAATCACCGGAAGCTCCTCTTTATTACCCAAGTAGGCATATTTAAGTGATCGGTAAGAGTCTTGAATTCTATCTTAGGTGCCTGCACAATAAAAGGTAAAGGAACCTCATTAGCCACGGGTAAAGAAATATAAGAAATATTACCCGTTTTAGCTTTTTGTAATGCTGTTAAAGCACCACACATCTCCACTAGCTCTTTGACTAAATCGACGTCTAAATTTGGCTGCCCATGAACGTCCAAATCAATGCTATTTCGCAACACAACTCCAAGTTCATCCTCATTGCTCAAATCAAACATTTGTTGCGCTAACGAATAAATAACTTCAATAGAAAAAGCAAAGTGCACATCACTATGATAACACATGGCTTCAAATATGTTGAAGCAAATGATCTCCTTATCAAATTCCATAGTGAGTGTACCATTGTCCACATCAATCTTCGTCTTTGTTGTTTTCATAAACGGTCTCCAAAGAAGTAACGAAGTAGATGAACAATTATCTCCATTTTGCATATCCACAATGTAGAAATCAACCGGAAAGATTAACTGATTCACTTGAACTAACACGTCCTCCACGACTCCCTTAGGATAAATGTTGGACTTGTTTGACAATTGAATAGTAATCTTTGCTTCTTTCAAAGGTCCAAGATTTTAAGAATCATAAACATCGGCTGACATAACCCTTATGGATGCTCCCAAATCAAGCAAAGCACGCTCAAATCATCGGTTACCAATAGTAATTGGCACTGTAAAAACCCCAGGATCTTCACACTTTGCAGGCATCTTCTTCAGTAGCATAGCTGTTGCACTTTCACCCACCTGAGTTATTTCATTAGAAATCAACCTATCCTTCCTTGTACACAAATCCTTCAAAACCTTAGCATACCTAGGTACGGTTCTGATGGCCTCAATACATTGGATGTTGATTTTTATTTTGCTGAAAATATCTATGATCTCCTTATCTTGAGCCTGCTTCTTTGATTTGGCAAAACGACTAGGGAAAGGAGGTGGTGTGGTAAAGGTGTGAACCGTGTCCTTAGGTTGTCAGTTTGAGGTTGGTTTTTCCTTTGGGATGGTTTCCTCTTCTATTTCCTTTTCAATGTCGTTACTAACCTCTTTTTGTTGATGTGACTCTTTATTTTGTCTCCCACTTCTTAGAGTTACCGCATTCACGTGCTCTCTTGGGTTCACAAAAGGTTGGGATGACAACTTTGTCGAAGCTTGTGCTATCATTTGATTCATATCTGTCGTCATTTGCCCTATCTGAGTTTGTAAATCTCTAATAGTGTTATCAGTTTTCAACTGATTTTGATCAGACTTCTGTTGACTTTGTTGAAACATGGAGATAAGCATGTCAATCTTAGATTCTTCAGTTGGAGGTTTTTGTTGTGGTTGGAATTGTTGTTGAAAACCACCTTGTCTCGCATATGGATTAGGAGTTGCAGCTTGCTTATTCGCATAACTGAAATTTGGGTGATCTTTCCAACCAGGATTATAAGTATTAGAGTAGGGATCATACCTTGGCCTCTGATTAGGAAATATAGCATTTACCTCGGCATCCTCTTCATATGAAGGAACAACTGCAGGTGCTATACGTTGTACCATTTTTTTCTACATTACCCATTCGTTGCTCCATGTGTGAAGAATCTCCCATCTCACTAACTCTTCTAACCACCGATGAATCTCTAATATAAAATTATTGCGTATTGGCAGCCATGATCTCAATCAAACTAGTAGCCTCCTCGATAGTTTTATTAGCCAGTGCACCACTGCTAGCCGCATCAATCAAGTGTCTCTCATGCGGTAGTAACCCCTCATAGAAGTGTGTAATGATAAGTTGTGGTGGTATTTGACGGTGTTGGCAACTCGCCAACAATCTCTTATACCTCTCCTAATAGTCGTACAAAGATTCTCCAGTAATCTGCACAATTCCACTGATTTCCTTACGAATAGCTGCAACTTTAGAAGCAGGAAAATACTTCTCTAAAAATAGCTTTTTCATTGCGGTCCATGTGGTAATACTTACGGAAGGGAGATAATATAACCATGATTCCGCTTGGTCCGTTAATGAAAACGAAAAAGCTTGTAGAAAAGCTGTATCTTCGTCATCATCGCTCTTTTTCATACTTTTTACTGTATTCTGAAACTGCTGCAGGTATCGATTAGGATCTTCACCCGGTAGTCCCTTGAACTTTGGAACCCAATGAAGAAGATTTGACTTAAGTTCCACTATGTCAGTTAGAATAATACACAGTGGTTGAGATTCTAAACATGGTGATGTTAGATCTCTCAACGTTTTCCTCTCCGGAGGTGGAGGTGGAGGTTGATTATTTGTACCTCCTACCATTGTTGATGTATAAGGTTCTTCTTGCAACTTTGGACGTGCTTGCAGTACCGTTCCTTTACGAGTTTGAATTCCGCACCTCTCGTAATTCCAATCCTTCGATGCCAGAGATTAAGTATCTAAAACAAAAATCTAGAAAACAAAGTTAAAACTAAAAAGAAAATCTAAAAACAAAATAAAACAAAAAGAAACAACTAAAGCTACCGACTGCTCCCCGGTAGCGGCGCCAAAATTTGATGCGTGTCGTGAGTGCAATCAAATTAAATCACTTATTTCCACACAATTAACTGGTAATATGATGGAAGCAAGGATCATTCCCACGAAGAGTATGGAGTTTAGTTGTCAAAAAGGTCACAAATGGGGGGTTTTGGTTTTTTAGATTTCAAAGTAAATAAACAAAGCAATTGAAATATTAAGTTGTAAACAATAGAGAGAGAGAGTTGATCGAGGAATCCTTCTTCGTAACTAAATATTCATCAAAGTAGTATATTCACTCATTCATCATTAATCATAGATTATCACTAACCGTAAGATATCAGGTACGCTTAGCTATCTCCAAAATCCCTTAAGCCACTGGATAACAGGTACGCTTAGTTGCCAGAGTCTATTCTTCTGAACCACCCTGAGGTACGCTTACAAGATGTAATTCAGTCGAATGCTTTATGGTCTGTGAATTTAGGTTTATTCTTAGTCGTTAGACTCAGTACGCTCGGTCTACTTGCTTGTGTTGTGTTTACACGCGATTTCTTTACGGAATCCCTCTGCAAAGTCTCACGTTCTCTACTTATGTAGGAATTATTCAACAATTACGGATATCCTAATCCTTATTAGCATTAGATTGAGTTAACAAATATATTCAATTGGCCACCTAAACAATCTATCAATCAGTCATATTCATTCTTAATAATAAACACAGACGATAATCATATGAAAAAATCTAATCAGATTCATATACTAAATCAAATCATATATAATACTTAGAATTCATCCTCAATCAATTAAGGGTTTAACTACTCATGGATGTGGAAGCATTCATGTTATACATATGATAAACTAGAGAAGAAATCGTTACGATTGATAAACCGCTCCGAAACCCTAGATTTTGCTCCTTTATGTTGCTCCTCCTCTCCAAGACTTACAAAATAATGTAAAAGATGTCTTCTTAATGTTTTGAGGCTCTCCTTTGTTGATGGTGGTTTTTAGTTTATGGCGAAAATTGTAAACGTCTATCTACCTGACCCGACATCCGAAGTAATAGACCTTGATATGTCTATATTCCGCAAGGAATTTGAAGAATATATCAAAATCTGATCAGTGCCTATGCCGCTCTTCATATTGTATTGAAACTCAAGCTCATAGATGAATTGTTCACTAGTATAGAGCCTAATGAGTATTTAAGCTCCTAGTTGCATTATTCACTAATGAAATAGAGCCATTTAAAAGTGCTGAGTGCCTAAAGCCTCTTCTCTCATATATGTATTGAGCAATTCAATTTATTTATGTATATAAAATTTACTCAGAATGGTGCATGTAGCAACAATCCCAAATATTCTATAAATTTTATCTTACACCAGCATTATTCACTAATGCATGGCCTTCCTAGTATTTTCCTATGCTATATTCCCCAGCCGAACTCTCAATATTGGCATGACATGACGATTAATGTTCACTCGCAACAGAGTAGCATGAATCTCCCGAACTGTCAGTATTGAGACCTGCATGAAAACACCCACATAGGCTACACCACCCTATGACAAAGAGATCAGCGCGTTCGCACACCTTTTAATTAAAAGTTGGCGCGATCGAATACGCTTAATTCCCTTAAGGAAAATCTAGAATGTCCATATCAGTCTCAGAAACGATCACGGCCATACAAGTTGGCCGCACGATTTAACAAGCCTAGCCAAACCTTGGCAGAAATAGGCAATCACCACGATGACCACCGGCGGGCCCACCAATGCCCTGACCAGTTGAACATCACCATGCATCTCTCAGCGCATCAAAACGCTAACCCTAAGTAGGGAAGTCGCGCTGGTTAAAGAGAAGCTCAAACGAATTTGAACTGTCCAAGACAGTCTCTAAATCATCGCAACCTTCCAACTTCGCATGCTTGCTTGGACGGTTTAGATGATCATAGGAGCAATTAGGGGAATGCTGACATGCACACCGCTGGCCCCACTTTCCCCTTGCTCGGACGACTTGTCCATGGTGAGGCCATTGAGCAGTGAAACACTCGCCCAAACCATGGAAGGCGTGATGCTTCCAAACCCTAAATTGGGTCGTGGAAATCTACTAGAGTATTAAATCGATCACAACCATCCAACTTGACCAGTATATTTGGATGGCTTAGATCGTGTTTTGGACCATCAGGAAGGTGCACATAAGTTCACCGTCAGCCCAACATTGTCCCCACATTCGATTTCCCCAAAGGAGGCCAACAACATGCAAAACCGTTTGGTCAAAGTCGTGCGGACGTGGCTGTTTCAAAACCCTAATTAGAGTTTGCGGCAACAGATGTATGTCGTAAAT
This sequence comes from Papaver somniferum, assembly GCF_003573695.1. Lineage (NCBI taxonomy): Eukaryota > Viridiplantae > Streptophyta > Magnoliopsida > Ranunculales > Papaveraceae > Papaver > Papaver somniferum. Next base: position 201,448,629 of record NC_039360.1, read on the forward strand.
TGATCGTGACCATCCATCTTCACCAGCCTAAACAGACGGTGTAGATATAGACTCAAGAGGTCCCAAGGATGTCAACATGATCACCGTGGGCCTACCTTTACGTTTGAACAGCCGACCTATGCATAATGAGACCTGGTGCCTCGAAATGCACGCCCCAAAGGTGATAGGTCACACGACCTTTAAAGCCTAACTAACGCTTTGCGGCAATATATTTTTGTCGCAAATCGATCACGACCACTCATCTTTGACGGTCAAATTGAGTGGCCTAGATCGAATCGTTGGGGGACCGAGAGGTGTAGGCATGCACGCCAGTGAACCGTCTCCACGCATGCCCGATCGGCCCACTCAAAAATAGCGCCAATGCTTGGATTCGATCAAGCCAAAGAGGGATGTTTGCGCACCTCTAAACAACCCTAAATTCCTTCAACGACAGCAAACATGTGTCGTAAATCATCTCGTCCGTCCAACTTTGACAGCTTGGTCGGATGGCTTGGATTAAAAATTAGGTAATCAATGAAGTGCCTCAATGATCGCTGTCTGCCATTCTGTCACAGGGAGTGATCGACCAAATGATGGCCCACCCATGTGGCCTCCAAACAATCACTCGAAGATGGTTCAACGTGCTGCCATTTTAAGACGCTTAGTTCGCGACTTACTCAATCAAGCTTTAAAACAGCGATGCTTCATGCATATTGATTGTTTTGAGTTGCTTAAAAGCGATGCATTACATGCATCGAGAATGCACGATATTTATGAATATCAATTCCATAAATAACTTAGTTATTTAACCTAGTAGCACCGAATGCTATTTCCTGCGGCGGGTCCCACGACTTGACCCGCTCATTCGAGACATCAAACATGTCACAAACTGGGGGATACTTACTGGGCTATTGGTCTGGCGGTTTACAGCGTGCGGAGTGCAACGCCCCCATTACGAGAACGTGTCAGGAAAGATGGACATGATGAGGGAAGTGGGCAAAGGCGTAATCGTGGGACAATCACCTACACGACCCCGCTAATCTATCACTCAGATTCCTTCACTTCCTACGAGATGAGGATTGCGCTCAAATGACTTGTATAAATAGGTTCTCCAACCTATTTCCAAACAACACAGAAAAACCAAGTGTTGTCATCACCGTATCCAGAAAACACCCAGAACTGATAGATTACATTGTGCAAGCCAGTTCATCATTCTGATACAAGTCATAAACAGCCAACACCTTCATAATATCAACACCTTCTTCCTTCCCTCCCTAAGATTAACCCCATCTCCTTCAGTTTGTGACCGAAGCAAGTCTGGAACGACCATTTCTTGGTTTAGGCCAGAATTGTATAGATTGATCTCTCGAATCAAAAGCACTCCCGTGCAGTGCATTTTTTTAGGGTTTAGATTCGTTTCTCATCCACACACACCCAAATTTACCAAAACCAGTAGAAACAGTTTTCACCCTCAAACAATTGGCGACCACAGTGAGAGATTGATCTCTCGGTTGCAAAAAATCATTTTCCCTATCCTGCTTTCAATTTCCTAAAACTCTCAATATGGTTGATCTTAGGAATGGTTTAGAAACCCTCAATCCCAATTTTACTTTTCCCAGCACTGACAATACTTCACATGTTATTCATGGATCCGTTCTTTCATTCAAAACCCTTGTTGAGGCTATGGAGTCTCGATATTTAACAACTATTCATGATTTGATGAAAATACTGAATGATATTGTCAAGAATCAAGCTACTATTGTCAAGACGCAGGACGGAGTATTTGCTCTCTTGAAAGTCCTCACGGATCAACTATCGAAGGAACCAACACGCATTCATTATGAAGAAAACGCCACCAACAATCCATTTTGGATCAATACTGATGGTAGTAGTCCTTCTTCCAAGATTCATATTCCTATTCCTGGTGAGGAAGATAAATCCCATGATCGCGTTGAATGGAAAAGTAGCCACCAACCTAACTTTTCTGCTCATGAAGACCGAGAGATGCTTCCTCAAACTCAGAAAAAAGACTCGTGGGATTTAGCACGATCTCATCAGAATCCTCGCAATGAAAAGGTGATTTCATTATGTGCGTCCTTCCTGGAAAGTATCAATTCCCATATTGCATCAGAAGCTGCTAAGAGATCCGCTGCTACTTTACTCAGTCGATCCGAACCTTCCCAGAATGAATAAACTCGTAAAGATGTTCATGAAAGCAGGTGTCCTTCCAATAAAAGACCCAACCTCCAATTAATCACTCGTGAGGGTAGAAAGAGAAAGCATCCGGGGAACAACTATCAACAATCTAAGCGTCTGACTCCCATTTCACATAGGACAAATGAGACTCCACCATTCCCAGATTTTCCCTTTCCAATGGAAGAGGTTATTGAACTCTTGGAGGTCTGGATACAAGATGACGTCATCAAGCTACCTCGTGTCAAACGTCCTCCAACTAAACAAGAAATGGAAGATCCCAAGTACTGCCTCTTCCATAGGTTTGTCAACATCCTACCAGTGATTGCAACAAATTGAAGCACATCTTCCAGGAGAAGATCGACTCAGGGGAACTTCAACTAGGCACTGAAGGAGTGTACAAATACCATCCTCCTATTAGAAGTTGTTGCATGCTTTTTGGTGACCCCGTCTACAAAACTGCGCAGTCAACCATGGAACATGTGTGTGAAATTCTCTCTTTGTCCAAGGCACAACATCAAGATATCTTTGCCGCTCTAAATTGTGTTGTATCAGGAAAACAACTACCTTCGATCGATGAAGCTTCCCCCAGGCCTAAATCTTTTCTGGAAGACATAATTGGCATAAACGGTTGGGGGTTCTTAACCACTGCTTATCTTAGAGATGTCGAGTTGGGAAAAGTGTTGATTAAAGCAGGGACTACGAAGGGAAGTCCAGAAGTGCCATATCGTATATCCAGAGGCTCAAACACACGAGCAATGTGAAGAAGAAGCTGGTCCCTGTCAATATTTTATTAAATATTTAGAAGAAGTCTCGATCGAGGATAAGAGGTCCAGAGGTCAAGTAGCAGTAGCCTTACCTAGTTTCTGAAATTAAAAAAGGTGACTACTGCAAACTCCTTGGTACTGACAGCTGAGAGGAGTAGCAATGCACACAAGATAGCTCCCGTCAGTTCCTGAAACATTATATTTCCATTTCCCTAGTATTTCCCTTGCTTTCATAAAATACTTAAGATTCATCCAAAATGTTTGCACCAATTTGCATTCATAGTTAAGATTTCAGTGAAACACCATTTCTTTCACAAAACAAAAACCTCTATTCTTCAAGAGCAGCCGCCTACCTGTTCAAAAACAAATCAAACAACAAAGGAATGTCTCGTCTTTCCAAAACACTTAAAGGGAAAAGTACTATGAAGGAAATAAAGGCATTCAAGGGAAATTATTCAGCAACATTTCATCTTTTTTAGAGAAAACACTTTTTATATCCCAAAGAGTAGCCTGCTTTAACTTCAACTCCTGAGACAGTTTCTCAATGCAAATTTGGGATTTTGTAAATCCCTTCACATAACCAGGAAACATTAAATTCGAAGTCTAAACACATCTCTTGAGGATACTTCCGATATTCGATCACTCATTCAGAAGAAGCGTGCCTGATCATACTACACATTTGGTTACGGAAATGTATCCATACTTCTTCAATATTCAGGCGTACAATTCAGCATACTTCACTGACACGTTGAACCCACCAATTAACACGTGATTAACATGAGGAGCATCAAATTGAGGTTTGAGGGCGGAATCACGTCCTCAAAATCATCGGTCGCCTCCATTACCTCTCGATTCTTCCTGCAACGTCATCCCGGATACATGTAAGTCCAACAAGGGCGTTCATCTTCTCAAAGCATTAAAACTACGAAAGAAGTTGAGCTAGATTAGTTCAAATCTATCCAGATAATTCAGCCAGTCAAACAAAGCAAAACATGTACGTGCACGTACATCAGAAGAATTGGAAATCACCGTAGCTACTCGAGTGCCACCTGCAATCCTCTCTGACAGAACCTATTTCTCCTAGGGACTGCCTCCACCTTGCCTAGAGGATATCACTCATACTCCCACCGAACAACTTAAAGTCAAGGCCTCTTGCAATCGAGCACAACGGAGTTCATAAAATTTTGAAATTTATTGGAGAGGCTGGAGACAGAAATTACACATTCCGTAGAAGGTCGATGGTACAGCTTCTACACCCTGTGGTCCAGGAAGAAGAACCGTCACATGATTAAAATGAGTCCTAACAATTTTATAGGACACTTTGAAGAATTCATCATCCATATTGGGCGTGTCTTTGGAATCACTAATTCCCCTTTAGTAGCGGAAATATCCCCAAATTGCTTTGTTGTTGTTGATACTCGCTCTGTTGCTGACAAAGAAAGTCAATCACATCGAATTGAACGTTGATATTGCACTCACATTAAGAATATGAATACGAGATGGACTTACCTTGTTTGGTGTACATGAAGATGGGCGGGTCTTTATGTTCGTGGAAAACATGAAAGAGCATAAGCTCCCTTTACACCTGACGAAGTTTTAAAGATGGAAAGGGTTTCTTCCTCTCTCTCATACGAACGGGATTTAGATAATCTAGTTGAGCTCCAAGGACTTGACCGGACATGCCGATTTCTTTTCCGAACATTAATGAGCAAGAGAGGTGATTTGTTGGTAGCCCCTGAATGAAAGCTGCTTCACCAGTACGACTGCAAAGGAAGTTCAAACCAAGCGATATACCTCTGGTAACATCTATCTACTTCATCTTATTGGTTTTGTTTTTCGTCTATCACCACCTAGTGCTTACCCCGCAACAATGTCACTGTTACGTGCTAAGCAGGGGACATAATGTTGATGGTGGTTTTTAGTTTAGGGCGAAAATTGTAAAAGTCTATCTACCTGACCCGACATCGGAAATAATAGACCTTGATATGTCTATATTCCGCAAGGAATTTGAAGAATATATCAAAATCTGATGAGTGCCTATGCCGCTCTTCATATTGTATTGAAACTCAAGCTCCTAGATGAATTGTTCACTAGTATAGAGCCTAATGAGTATTTAATCTCCTAGTTGCATTATTCACTAATGAAATGGAGCCATTTAAAAGTGTTGAGTGCTTAAAGCCTCTTCGCTCATATATGTATTGAGCAATTCAATATATTTATGTATATAAAATTTACTCAGAATGGTGCATGTAGCAACAATCCCAAATATTCTATAAATTTTATCTTACACCAGCATTATTCACTAATGCATAACCTGCCTAGTGTTTTCCTATGCTATATTCCCCAGCCGAACTCTCAATATTGGCATGACATGACGATTAATGTTCACTCGCAACGGAGTAGCATGAATCTCCCGAAGTGTCAGTATTGAGACCTGCATGAAAACAACCACATAGGCTACACCACCCTCTGACAAAGAGATCAGCGCGTTCGCGCACCTTTTAATTAAAAGTTGGCGCGATCGAACACGCTTAATTCCCTTAAGGAAAATCTAGACTGTCCATATCAGTCTCAGAAACGATCACGGTCACACAAGCTGGCCGCACGATTTAACAAGCCTAGTCAAACCTTGGCAGAAATAGGCAATCACCGTGATGACCATCGGCGGGCCCACTAATGCCCTGACCAGCTGAACATCACCATGCATCTCCTAGCGCATCAAAACGCGAACCCTAAGTAGGGAAGTCGCGCTGGTTAAATAGAAGCTCAAACGAATTTGAACTGTCCAAGACAGTCTCAAAATCATCGCAACCATCCAACTTCGCATGCTTTCTTGGACTGGTTAGATGATCATAGGAGCAATTAGGGGAATGCTGACATGCACACCGCTGGCCCCACTTTCCCCTTGCTCGAACGACTTGTCCATGGTGGGGCCATTGAGCAGTGAAACGCTCGCCCAAACCATGGAAGGCGTGATGCTTCCAAACCCTAAATTGGGTCGCGGAAATCCACTAGCGTCTTAAATCGATCACAACCATCCAACTTGGCCAGTATATTTGGATGGCTTAGATCGTGTTTTGGACCATCAGGAAGGTGCACATAAGTTCACCGTCAGCCCAACATTGTCCCCACACGATCGATCTCCCCAAAGGAGGCCAACAACATGCAAAACCGTTTGGTAAAAGTCATGCAGACGTGGCTGTTTAAAAATCCTAATTAGGGTTTGCGGCAACACACATCTGTCGTAAATTGATCGTGACCATCCATCTTCACCAGCCTAAACGGATGGTGTAGATATAGACTCAATAGGTCCCAAGGATGTCAAAATGATCACCGTGGGCCCACCTTTACGTGTGACCTGCCGGCCATGCTAATTGGGACCCGGTGCCTCGAAACGCACGCCCCAAAGGTGATAGGTCACATGGCCTTTAAACCCTAACTAACGCTTTGCGGCAATATATTTCTGTCGTAAATCGATCACGACCACTCATCTTTGTCGGTAAAATTGAGTGGCCTAGATCGAATCTTTGTTGGACTGAGAGGTGTAGGCATGCACGCCAGTGAGCCATCTTCACGCATGCCCGATCGGCCCACTCAAAAATAGCGCCAATGCTTGGATTTGATCAAGCCAAAGAGAGATGTTTGCGCACCTCTAAAAAACCCTAAATTCCCTCAACGGCAGCAAACATGTGCCGTAAATCATCTCGTCCGTCCAACTTTTCCAGCTTGGTCGGATGGCTTAGATTAAAAATTAGGTAATAAATGAAGTGCCTCAGTGATCTCCGTCTGCCACTCTGTCACAGGGAGTGATCGACCAAATGATGGCCCACCCATGTAGCCTCCAAACAATCACTCTAAACACCCGGAATAAGTTTGTTTTCAGTTCACAAACTCCAGCAGAAATTCTCGGGATGAGAACTTCCGACAGTACGCGGACTCTAGTTCCGGTTTTCCTGAGCAGCAAAGTACGCATACTTTGGTTCAAGGAATAAGGACTTATACATGTATGAGTTACCACACAGTGGTTATATCCAACCATGGTTATATAATCTAAACTCTCATTTCAATCATTGAAACATTTTATATAGTTGTTGTTCACACACTATTTTTCGTCAAAGCAATTTTCAAGTAATTGAAACTTAATATGACTTTCGTCACTAGTAAATATGAACTTGGCCAAAGAGAAATCTTACCGACACATATTTCGAGAAATAGATAAGCGAGATAAACTCGGCTCGAAACAGCAAATGTGTATAATCAAAGTCTATATAGCAAAACGACTTTTGTCTCAAGATAAAATATAGAGTAGATAGACTTTTGAGTGATAGATAATTTCAAGTCTCCACATACCTTTTAGTCGATGAAGTTCCACCAGTTCCTTGAGAAGTTCTTCGTATTTGTATGATGATCGCCATAGAGTCTTAAGCTCAACTACACTTTCTATCTTAGTCCTAGACTTAGATATAAGTAGACTAGAAATCAAGACTTATAGTTTTGATCACTAACATTGACAAACATGCTTGAAATAGCAACGCATGCAAGTTCGACCGAGCAGTGCTCTAACATGTATGAAGCAGAAAGATAGAGTAAATATGCAAATGATGAATGGATTGGTATGCAAAAATTTATATTCTAGATTTTCTAGCCTCGGTATCGAACAGAATCAAAGCAACAATTGATGTTATTCATCCCTCACCTTGATCCCCATCTGGAATAGGATCGAAATCCAGATGGGGGGATCATTCAACACTCATTACTACTGAGGAAAATCAAAAGAAGAAAAGAGGAGGAGATGAAGGAAAATAACCGTTAGGAGAGGAGAGAGGGCGAGTTTTTCGAACTGATATTTTGTTTAAGCGACTAGCAATTTACTTTTCTAGATGGAATACTTGTTTCAAAGATCAACTTTTGGTTCGGTTTGCCCTAAAACCAGTCCTTGTATAGCAAAAGACCATCTGATGGTTCTCAAGCTTCCTCCCATGAGGGAGATTGGGGATCGAACCCTGGTAATAGCATAAAATAAAGTAAATCCTAGGTTAATGTATGCCATGTACATAGGTATAGTTTTAAGGAGGGGAAAATATGGTTTAGTCCAAAATCACATCCACAACTATTCAACCTCGTTTAATTGGGGGCCCCAAAAAACAATTAGGGGCCTCACCCATTTTATTTGCACCCCAAATTTTTCAGGGGTATTTTAAAATTTTGTGAAAATACTATTTTACCCTTCACTAAAAATAAATTTTAAAAACCTATTAACCTTTAATCCTAAGCCTCAATTCATTTCTAGTTCTAAACAAAAAAAATCACTCCCTCCCCTCTCACCCTCTCGACTCTTATGTTCTCCTCCATTAACGACTCAAAGAAAAATAAAAAAGAAAACTTCACCCGAAAATTTTCAGTTACAGTAAAAGGGTCGTCAATTCGACAAGCCTAAACCCTAACGATTTTTTATATGCATGTAGAGACCATAAAAATCGTTAGGGTATATGATGATCAAGATAACGACCATATTTCTGGTTTTCATATTTTTTACCCTAGATTAGAGCCGTTAACATAATATAAAAACCTATGACGATCCTCTATGAACGACCCTTTTTTAAAAGTCAACGACCCCAGGAGAAAAACAAACAACCTCTCTGTCCCAAAAAATTTCAGAGTCGTCTTGATATAAACACACAAAATAACGACTCTTTCCGACCCAAGCTAAGAGTCGTCAGGGTATATCATATTACCCTGACGATTTTTCATAACCTGGAAAAGTTGCAAGTTTGAGTCGTCATTTTTGGTGTCAATACATTGACGACTTTACAGAGTCGCTGGGGTATACATCCCTCGACATTGGCGATTCTTTCTCTGTGTTGTGACATATATCCAATCCATGGGAGAATTTAAGATAATCTTACCATCAACACAATCATCTTTGTTGCTTGTACCTTCCCCAACATTATTTCCCCTACTTGAATTACTCATTTCTAAAAACTCTAATTTTTCCTCTAAAACCTCCTCTTCTTCTCAACTCACAAAAAAAAAAAACAAATTTTGATTCTAAAATCTGATTTTAATCTAACATAATCTAACCACACTAATTAACTTAACTTAATTAAGTTTTAATAATAATCATTCAGGAGCAGTTTAGCCATTTAAAAATATTTTGGTTAAGGGGTGACCCAATTTAGGATTTAATGACCTTTTGTCCTCTAGTGGGAGGCCCCTAATTGTTTTTTTGGGCCCCCAATTAAATTAGGTTATTCAACTAGATACAAATCGGTCTTTTATTTATTTGAAATATGAAAAATATTGTATACTAATAACCCATGTTATTTACAATTTAGCCCAAATATTTGCAGTTTAGTCCACAATGACTTATGATGATGTCAATAATTTTAAATAATATATAAATAATTTATCTTTCATACCGCACGTCTAAAATTAATATATTTTATATATTCGGAAAGCTCTTTACGAGACCTACAAAAAGAGTACCCATATAACTACATAATTTTCATTTTTTAAAAAATTTAATTTTCGCTTCATTATTTGATGTGTACAAAAAAATTACATATGCACGAAATTTTCAAAAGTTTATGCAGTTATTTTTTCACATTTGCACCACTTTGTACACACTTACAAAACGTGCATGAAATTGGTCATTCATATCTACTCTTAGAACTACCTTTTCATGGACATTACACTGGTCCACCAATATGTACACCCCTGTAAAACATGTATGAAACCATTTATTCATAAGAACATACAAATGTACTTTTACATGGAAAAATACATTGGTGCATCAATATGCATACCCCTGCAAAACATGCATAAAATCGATCATTCATAATCACACCTAATCTTCTTATTCATGGGAATTACACGAGTGCACAATATGCCTAAAATCAATCATTCATAACCGTACACGAACCTATTTTTTTTATGAGAATTACATGATTACTCCAATATGTACACCCCTGCAAAACATGCATAAAACCGACCATTCATGACCACACATAAACCTACTTTTTTGCGGGGATTACACCGGTGCATTAATATGTACACACCTACAAACATGCATAAAATCTATCATTCATAATTCATACGCAGATCTATTTTTTCATGGATCATAACTCACATACATATCTATTTTTCATGGAAAATACACTGGTGCACTAATATGTACACCACTACTAAACATGGAACAAATCATCTATGTCCACCTATAAACAAATCTATTTTATGGGAATTACACTGGTGCAAAAGTATGTATACACATACCCATGTCGTATAAACATAACATGGAAACACAGATGGATTTGAACCATCAACCTCCCGAAAACCTTGTAATAGGCTTGGGCACTCTACTATTTTGAGCTTATGAGTCCCTAAAGATAAATCGTAAAAGGAATCAACATGTACACAACGATGTACACATGTGTACCAAAACATGTATACCATGTGTACAATTTCATCTCCAAGAACATTAACAATCACCATGTGTACAACTGTGTGCACATTAACAATCACCAAGGATAATTACAGTGCACAGTGATGTGCATATGGTTTTGCTAGTTTTGCAATGTAATTAAGTGAAAATGTTAGCGTATCCTGCCAGTATGCTTTTACTTAAGTTCATTGTTTGAAAGAAATGATATTTTGATGCAAATGAAAACGTGCATGAAGAGAGATAAAGAATATAGGAAAACATATAGCTTTGGAGGATGGACCTTAGTCCTCAGAGAACTCTTTCATTTCTTCCATCAATGCAAGGGCATCAATAAAAAGAAACGTCATCTCGCTAGCGATATCTATAAAGTTTCCTCAAAATACAGCTTTAACCAGTCCATGATATAATGATATGTTTGTACAGTCCATGCTATAATGATAATGTTTGCACCACACTCCTTCCTCGCATCAAAATATGCTTTTATCTGCATCGCTGTCTCCTCCCTAAAAAATACTCAACATATGCATCAACAATCAATATGTGTATAATTACGTGCACATTAAAATCAACATGTGTATATTTATGTACACATTAAGTATCAACATGTGTACAATTATGTACACCTTAGTTATTTACGTAAGCATAAGCGATGTTGTTTCACATGTGCACTAGTTTGTACATCCTAGTCAAGTGTAAGCTTATGGAGTCATTTTTTTTGTACACCCTAGTTTCATGGGTGCTTATACTCAGTAATAACTAACAAAACAATATTCGTAGCCAGATTGACCAAGTTAACAAGTCCACAGATCCTTTCTGATTTAGCAAATAAGGATTCCGATATTTTTTTGTAATAAGATCAAGGTTAAGGTTGTAAACAAACTATGTGCAAGTTAACACAAATTGGCATTTGATAAATATGAATAGAACACAACATTACCGTGGACAATGGAGTTTGCGTGAACTTCTGATAGTCAAAATTTTGGAAAACTTGAGGGGTGAATTCTGCATTTTCTCCACAGGCTTCACAATGTAAAGATCCCCCTCTTAGCTTGACCTAAAAATTTAAACTTCAATATTTTGTCTAAAAATTGAAATCAGCGATCATGTATGGTTTACAGAAGGAAATATATAACGCAAGGGGAAAAGAACATACAATGCGGATTTTTGTTGATAGTGCATCAAAGAGAAACATCTGTCCTGACAGGGTTCACCGACATTATTTGCAATCTTTAAAGCCTCTAGGGCTTGGAGGCATACAACGACACTCGGGACTACATAAACAAATTAAAAAGGAGAGGAAATGTTAGTACTAGGCAAACGACCTTATGTGATCGTGGATCTAACTATCGGAAATTGTGTACTTGTATTTGAAACAATAAGTTTTTATTATGTTTCTTTTAAAAATCACCTAGTATAATATGATTGTAGATAGGAACAAATACATCCTGCAGGAGTCTATGGGATAATAGATACCACTAACAAACCTACTCCTGGAACCCCACTGTTTGAGCATCTCTAACGTGCTGTTGACGAGGGTGGTGCTGGAAATAGGCATCTATAGCATGGACCTCCGTTGTGATTGTAAATAGTGAGATAAATATACAAACAGTGGAAACACTAGTGATGTTTTCATCAATTGAAAGCCAAATCAACAATTTATAAAAGAATTTATAAAGTCAAATCAAAAGTCAATCAACTGGCGTACAACTATGTACACATTAAGAATCAATAGGTGCACAACTATGTACACAAGCATTAGATATGTTCATCTTCAAAATGAATCAAATATTCAAAATGCGCAAAACTATATTCACATTAACAAACAACATGTGTACATGTACCCAAAACATGTATACCTATCTACAAAACTTCATGCAAGCTTAGAAGATAAATTGATATGCAGTTAAGCTTAAATGATAACCAAAACCTATCTATTAGAGCTTATGCCTGATAATAATTTAAGTTCTGGAAGAATACTTTTACTTTGGATTCATAAAATATTTGCGAAATATATTACGTGATTGTATGACAAAATGGATAAAAACAATCTAAGGAAACCAAAAAAATGACATGAGTATAATGGTGAGCAAACAAGGCATAGATTATGAAGGATAAGTCATGAACATAATACTACATTTACACCAGCAAACACCAACCGCCTTTTAAACAACACACCTACTCAAACGATGCAACTTGTCATTTAATTATGTAAGAAATTAAGTACTAAAAACATATAAATAAAAAAAAGAAATTACACACTAAAAACAGAAAAACAAAGAGAAAAACAGAAATAAAAAATATAGAAATTTGTACTTATATTACCCGCTAAACATAATCTTCACTGCATATACCCAACAAGCTAAAATAACCAAGCATCAACGGGGGCCAACGAGAATAGTTCTGATAAGGTCGAGAAAGAATTCCTTAATTCTTGATACCACATGGATAGAATAAAGAAATATCATGTCATAAAAAAATGGTCACTAAAAGACATAAAAAGAGCATATATACACGTCTCTTAACATGCTTTGAAAATCAAAAGGAATCCATCCAGTCCATCTTCCAATATTAACCCCTCCTTTAAACATTAATTATTACTAGTTATCCCAGGTCTCAAAGACAATGCCGGTTGTGAAAGGCGATCAACGAAACATTTTGGAGGCTTAATATTTCAGTTCACTCCCTTATTAGCTGTGATATGATCCAATAACACTACCACCACTACTAATAATCGTAGCAGCCAAAATAACGTCATCACTATTATTATCACAATTTCTACAAGTATTACATTTGTAATTCTCTGTGTATGGCCACTCCGTCGTTAGCTACGAGCTAAATACAGTTTTGAAACCGCTGAATACCACTAGTCACCTAGATACTCAGATCACATCTAGTCATTTGCATTAAGCCATTTCAGTTTGTGTGTTTTCGCTTTGTATAATCGAAGCAAGTCTACTTAATAGTTTGAATTATTAAGCCCCCACTACCACCTACTTGTACAAATTAAGGTATATAATGTATTGGAATTTAATTCACCCACTTTGATCATCAAGTTGAACTCAAATTTCAAAGATGAAAAATAATTACAAGGTGGTAGGAAATTTTATGTACCTCAATGACAGGGGAGTTTTCATCGTTTTTATGATACCTTTGGTTTCTGCAAAATTCTTGGCTATCTCTTATTTTCCCTCACCTCAAAATGTAGTTGAAAGACCAAAATCAACATGTAGGAATTAACGTTTAATCCCATTTTTGTTGGGCTTTAGAGAATCTAGTCATGTTCTCTAAAGCCTTGTACTAGGAGGTCCAAATTTACATAATCTCAAACGAGTTAATCGTTGTATGAACGATTAAGTCCAAACTCCATTTTTTCATGCCAAAAATGACCCTCATGTAAAATTCGCATACTGATTTTGTACACAAATCATGTTTTCACTTTGATATCCTTATTCTGCAGTAATCTGCATCGATGATGAAACTTTAGGTTTTAGTTGTTCACTTTGGCCTGCTCGATTACTCCTTTCAAATTTGAAGGATTTCTGTCTCCATCTCTTGTTCTTTTCGGTATAGTTTGTCTCTGAAACCATCGAAATATAAATAGAATGCACTGATTTATGTACATATCAAACATGAAGGAGGAGGTTCAAATCTTGAGAATCAATGTTCATTTTATTGGTTTCCGGGCTAGTATTTGAACTTTGATTACTCTTTATTCATTTATCTCTTATTCTATTTTGTTTTCTATTCGATTTATATCGATTTCAATGATTGCTTTTTTGATCGATAAAAAATCTGTTCGACCTTTTAACACTATTTTCAATTGAAAAAAAATGTTGATCGTTTTTGTATCGTGATGATTCACTTGTTTTTTTAATTATTTCGATTTGATTTTTTATTTCAGGTTTTTGATTATGATTTAATTTTGATTTGCGTTTGTTTAATTTTGTTTAAGATTAATTCAGTGTATAGAGATTGGGATCCTTGTTTTTTTTCGGCAATTGTTTATTGGTTTTTTCGATTTTTTTTTTTTAGGTGGAACTCAAAGAACAATATCGTATGTAAATTTTCAATCTGATTTCATCTCAAAAACAATGTTGATTGGGAAAAACACGGTTTAGTCTAAAATCACATCCAAATATACTAGTTAGTCCACACCCATTCAACTAGGTACAAATTAGACCTTTATTTATTTGAAATATGGAAAATACACTGATAACCCTTATTATTTACAATTTAGTTCAAGTATTTGCAGTTTAGTCCACAGTGACCTTTAATGATGTCATGAATTTTAAATGATATATAAATAATTTATCTTTCATACCGCTCATCCAAAATTAACGAACTTTATACATTCGGAAAGCTCTTTCTGAGACCTACAAAAAAAGTACCCATATGACAATATAATTTTCGTTTTTAAAAAAATTTAATTTCGCTTCATTATTTGTGTGTACAAAAAAGGGGTTATTTAATGGTTGGTACCCAACAAATGTCCAATACCTAGCTTTGGTACCCAATATTTCAAATATTAAGGGTTGGTACCTTGACTACCAGTTGACTGTCAAAGACTCACTTGACTTGACTAATTTTAATTTTAAAATTTATATAAAAAAATTATTTATTACTCCCTCCGTTCTTTTTTAATAGACCAGTTTCTATAAATAAAAGTTTCAAAAAAATATGTCAGTTTTCTAATTGGGAAAGTCAAATGTTATTTTAATTTTTTGGGACCACTTTTCTCTTAATTTTTTTTGATGACAAGTGTCATGTGGACCACTTCACTTTACTTTTTTTTGCTAACAAGTGTCATGAGAACCATTTCAATTCACTTCTTTTATTGACAAGTGTCATGAGGACCACTTTCAATGATTAGTTTTCTTAATTTCCTTAAATTTCGCTAAAAACAAAACTGACCTATTAAAAAAGAAAGGAGAGAGTATAAGTTACTACTATTATTATTTTTCCGTAATTGTCATTTTTGAAGAATCGTAGAGTTTAGAACAAGCTCCCTGAATGTCTTCGCCGCTGATGAAACCACGGGCACAATTGTTCTTCCGGCCACCACTGCCATCTTGTTCTCAATGTACATATCTCATCACCACTGATTTCATTTATTTTTCTTGAAGGTAATTGAAACCCATTACTCAAGTAATCCAAAATAATTATGTTCTAAACTAGTCTTCACAAACTGGGTACAACCACGAGCAGAATTTCCAAGCCTAGAATCAATACATTGACAAAAAAAAAAAATAATCAATGAACCCCCATTCACACTATTTCATCAGTCACCCTCTAACAACCCCCACCATCAAACCTTCGTTACAATAACAAAACTCGAACAGAATCAATATAATTTGCTTAGTGGGTCATGGACTATTCACCGAAGAAAGAAGAATGATTTAGGGATTTAAAGGGATTTTTTTTTTTTTTTTTTGCTTAATCGATATTTATTATTGCAATAGTAAACCAACATAGTTACAAATTGCTTCAATAAAAAAACATAGTTACAAATGTACAAAGGAAACAAAATGAGCTAATAACTGGCACAACAAAGATTAAGCAAAAAAACAGAGAACCCATAAAGGGAGCTCATTTACACAAGATCAAAAGTTAGCAAACACGGTAGTAAAGTAGCTGGGGAGACTCTAGACAGTCCAACTTGGACTGTCCAAGAAGATGATGTGGATTGTGGACTATATAATGAAGATGATGGCAGACAGAATATGAAGAAATGGTGGATTTACAGTGAAGTTTTAACCAAAATCATTTAACCATAGTTTAATCAAACAATTAAACAAGCAATCCAAAAAAAAATCCACATAATCAACAACAGTCCAACCTAATTTCACCAATTTGATATCATTTGATAAAATCATACGTTTCGTATTCAATAGAAACACCCCAATAGGGCTGTCAACGGATAAATATCCGTCGGATATTAGACAATCCGATAAGGTTAAGGTTAAGAATTATCGGATATCCGATATCCGTTAACATCCGGCGGATATCAAAAATACAAACCGATATCGTTAACGTTAATCTATCGGATAACGGATATTTATCCGTTAAAATCCGATAACGCCTGTCACAGAAGCAAATGCAGAAATGCTGAAAATTTAGGTTGTTCTTCAAGTTTTTTGACAGTCTTTTTTGTTCAGGTGTAAGAAATACAAACCACACAAACACCTCAGTCACATCACACATGAAAAAACAAACAACAACAGAGTCTGCAACTACAAACAAAAAACTACACTCAAACAGGCTAGATCTTCTTTGCTGGTTTCATTTTGCATCAACTTCAGTCGACGACTTCCATATCTGCATTCACAATCACAAAAACCTGGTTAGGGTAGCTCAATACTTGGACACTATATTAGCTCATCTACTAGCGTATGAGATCTAATATGCTTTTACAAGTTACAGTTCTAATTACAGTTCTGGAACAAGTGCAATATGGTAGCTCATCTAATGTTACAGTTCTAATATGGTAGCTCATCTAATATGGTAGCTCATCTAATATTAATATTGTTACAGTTCTAATATGGAAAAGAATTAAGTAAAGGAAAAGAAACAAAGATTTACCTGCATCAAAGAAGTCTGGCAGCCAATCACTTAAGCATAGCAATGCTTGGACTGCCTGAAGTTCCAACTCTGTTGGATGCTTTATGACTTTCAGACATTCTGAGAACAACATGAATAAAGTATTAGTAAAACACAGAACATGAAAGTCATAAAGCATAAAGCATGTTGTTCAAGAAATAGAAAAACTCTGTTGGATGTTATCGATTTCAACCAATAATAAAACTCTAATCCTTTACCTAAACTCATACAAGTTATACTCACTCACACAGACACACTGACCTTGGTATTTCCAAACTCCGTGTTTGCAGATCCTGCTGCAGAGTTACAAGCACCAGTCTTCAGCCCTGCAAGCAAGTAAAACATCAGTTTACCTATATATCTCCAAGAAATCCAGAAAATACAACAAATCAAACGTTGAAGACAAATTCTATCACAACATAAGATGTTTTAACTTCCCAAAATCTCAAATCGAACTAGAGGTTAAATGAAGTTTTAACCCAAAATACACCCAACATTTAACTGAAGAATCAATAATTGGAACTTAGCATATCATTTCACACGCACAAAATGAACTAAACCGGTAACCCCTAAATCGAAGTTGAAGCTGCTTCATACAAGAATGAAAACATCAAAACAATTGAAAGAAACCCTAGCTTACCTTGAGGATTTTCGCACAGCTGATTCAAACAACACAAAAAACTAAATCAGTAATCCCTAATCGAACTATTCAAAATCCAACTATTCAATCTCACTTTCAATTACCTAAATCAACAGAGAAACAAAGAAAATAAACAAAAAACTTACAGAATCATACTCACCAAGATCCACACCGACCTCTGTTCAACTTCTTCAAATCTCCTTATCCCTCCTCGAGTCCTCGTTTTCTCCTCCAAAAATTCCCACTGCCAAAATATCTAGAACTCAGAAGATTAGATTACGATTAGGTTCTCCCTGTCGGCAGCGGGCAACATATATCTAGGGGTAGGAAATTACAAGTACACCCCTAGACTATCGGATATCGGATATTAACCTAACGGAAAGGCCTATTCCAATATCGTTATCGTTAAGAGAAAATATCCGATAAAATATCCGATTCCGATATCCGATATCCGATATGTCGGATAAATTTTATAGGATGTCGGATTTCGGAAATGGATATCGGATATCGGTTATCCGTTGCCAGCCCTACACCCCAATCAAACACAGCTCCTGCCAAAAACAAAAAAATAAACCAAAAAAATAGAAATTAACTGTTAATTAAGAACTCGCCAAAATTATGTTTTACTTTTTCGTTGAAACTTGGAAGGATTACTCTCATAACTCCCGGTCACTATAACTACTGCTTCGCATAGAGTTCAGTTATTTGCTGATAGGGTAGAAGGGATCTAGGAATTTTGTTATAAATTTTTTCACTTGTAAACGAAAATAGACCAAAAGAAGGCTCTTACCACCACCATATTCGCGAGTAACAAATTGGGGGATAAATCAACACTAAACCTGGTTCAAAACTTCAATCGGTTGTTTCATTTTTCATTTTTGTAGCAGTGGAGGTGATGTTGTGAAGTGTATGTTGACGGAGAGACAAGAGGATATATTGACGGAGAAAACCTAACAAGGGGTAAACTTGTCAAACAACTCTTTCTTTTAATAAAAATTTAGAAAACATAAAAATTGTTTCTAACAGTCAACGGTCAACGGTTGATCTAGGTACCAATGGTCAAACGGTTGATCTAGGTACCAACGGTTTCTATCAGTCAACGGTTGGTCTAGGCACCAACCCTTAATATTTCAAATATTGGGTACCAATTGTAGATATTGGAAATTTATTGGGTACCAAACGTTAAATAACCTACAAAAAGCTACATATGCACAAAATTTTCAAAAGTTTATGCAGTCAATTTTCCACGTGTGCACCACTTTGTATACACTTACAAAAAAAGTGCATGAAATTGGTCATTCATATCTACTCTTAGACCTACCTTTTCATGGAAATTACACTGGTGCACCAATATGTACACTCCTGCAAAACATGTATGAAACAGTTCATTCATAAGCACACACAAATTTACTTTCACATGAAAAAATACACTGGTGCATCAATATGCACAACCCTTCAAAACATCCATAAAAACGATCTTATTCATGAGAATTACATAGGTGTACTAATATCAACCGAGGCCAACGGTAGTAGTTCTGATAAGGTCGAGAAAAAATTCCTTAATTCTTGGTACCACATTGATAAAATAAAGAAATATCAGTTCATAAATAAATATCACTAAAATACACGTCTGTTAAGAATCCATCCAGTCCATCTTCCAATATTAAACCCCTCCTTTAAATATTAATTATTACTAGCTATCCTAGGTCTCAAAGATATTGTCGGTTGTGAAAGGCGATCAACATCCCAGCTCGTGTCTTTTGCTCGTATATCGATTTAGCTAGATCGACGAAACATTTTGGGGCTTCATATTTCAGTTCACTCCCTCATTAGCTGTGATATGATCCAATAACACTACCATCACTACTAGTAATCGTAGCAGCCAAAACAACGTCATCACTATTATTATCACAATTTCCACAGTATTACATTTGTAATTCTCTGTGTATGGCCACTCCCTCATTAACTGCGAGCTAATTCCAGTTTTGAAATCGTTGAATACTACTAGTCACCTAGATACTCAGATCACATCTAGTCATTTACATTAAGTCATTTCAGTTTCTTTGTTTTGGATTTGTATAATCGAAGCAAGTCTACTTAATAGTTTGAATTACTACGCCCCCACTACCACCTACTTGTACAAATTTAGATATATAATGTATTGGGATTTAATTACCCACTTTGATCATCAAGTTGAATTCAAAGACGGAGAATAATTACAAGGTGGTGGGAAATTTTGTGTACCTCAATGACACGAGAGTTTTCATTGTTTTCCTGATACCTTTGGTGTCTGCAAAATTCTTGGCTATCTCTCATTTTCCCTCACCTCAAAATTAAGCTGAAAGACCAAAATCAACATTGTTTTTGAGACGAAATCAGATTGAAAAATTTACATACAATATTGTTCTTTGTGTTCCACCTAAAAACAAGCAAACAATTAGATCTAAAAAATCAATCAACAACTGCGGGAAAAAAACAAGGATCGCAATCTATACACTGAATTAATCTTAATAAAAATTAAACAAGCACAAATCAAAATTAAATGTTAATCAAAAACCTAAAATAAAAAATAAAATTGAAATAATTAAAAAAAAAACAGCTGAATCATCAAGATACAAAAACGATCACCATTTGTTTTCAATTAAATTTGAAATAGCGCTAAAAGGTCGAACAGATTTTTGATCAATCAAAAAAGAAAACATTGAAACCGATATAAATACGAGATGGAGACAGAAATCCTTCAAATTTGAAAGGAGTAATCGAGCAGGCCAGAGTGAACAACTAAAACCTAAAGTTTCATCGTCGATGCAGAATACTGCCGAATAAGGACATCAAAGTTAAAAAATGATTTGCGTACAAAATCAGTATGCGAATTTTACACGAGGGCCATTTTTGACATGAAAAAAAGGAGTTTGGACTGCATCGTTCATATAAAGATTAACTCGTTTGAAATTATGTAAATTTGGACCTCCTAGTATATAAGGCTTTAGAGAACATGACTAGATTATCTAAAGCCTAGCGAAAATGGGATTAAACGATAATTCCTACTTTTAATTCCTATTTTTAAGGATTATTTTTCTATCTATTTTTATCAAAATAAATAAAATTGGTTGGACAATGAGCTAGCCACTCGATTAAAAAAAATTTAGCCAAGCCAAAGATGCCTTCATAAGGAGAGAGGAAAACAAACCGAAATGGGTATTTTGTAGCTTGTCCAATCGTAGTCTAGCCTTGAATACTGGAGTATTAATGAACTCAACTACAATTGTTTCTCGTGTACTCCGAAAGTAAAAACGAAAATGGCTGACCAGCCTGCCCAAGTTGTTTAAGCTTATGGGAGCTTGCACCTATATTGATCTCTCGTGCTGTTGTCTTTTGGAGGAGTTTCCCACTCCAAACACGCGCTTACGGTTTGCTTAGCTATGCGAACTTTCCAACTCTTCAAGACATCAGAAAAACATGATCATATTTGGTTATTTTTAGTGGGTTGCCTAGGGCTGTACATGGGTCGGGCGGGTCGGATTTCAGCTAATACCAACTACCAATTCAATTATAACGGGTTTTTATTTTCATAACCAACTCCGCCCGCACAAGCATCGGACGGGTTTTCTAACCCGCCCATTATGGGTCGGTCGGTTTTGGATTTAAACCGCTTCATGCTGTAGTTCGATATTTTCTGCAAGTTTTAAGACTGAAAGAGAGGAGAAGGAGTGAAAGAATGAAACAGGGTTATATACTAACTTGAAACCATTCATGGGACCAGGTCAAGAAAGAGTAAGGTCGTACAAGGAAAAAAAAATGGTACAAGTCATTCAAGGGACCAAGGGTGAATTCATAAGGACGTGTGCTAAGGTTTGTGTGACTGCAAAGGATCGAGGGTATGATTTTGAAAGTTCTAAATACGGCGGAGGAGTTGATTGTCTCCGTCAGAATTCAGTGATACAGGTACTTCTTTGAGTGCTACTGGGATGATTTCAGGAGATAATCCAAACAAGAATTAAGTGTACGAGTTTGTGTTGATCTACGGTGGAGTTTGAACTGGGAAGACAGGAACCGATAATGATTTGTGTGCTGCCGTTGTTTGTCATGATGAATGGCTGAAACATGGAAGTTTTTAGAATGTGTGTTTGGTAAGGAAACTGGGGTTATCTACTCGTACTACTAGGGTTTCAATTAATGGAGGGTTAGGATTAGTTTGTATCAATGGTGTATATATAGCGGATTTTTTCTGGTGGGTTTCGGAGGGTTTGTCTAATAACCAACTACCGATACAATTATCTATACAAAAAAGAAAAAAAGACTACCAATCTTTTAGCAGGTTTTTATATTCATAACCAACTACCAACCCGCTCCCGGCGAATTCGGGTTAAAAACACACGTATTTTGCCGGTACGGCTCTAAGTAAAACCGGTTCAAAGGAATCGAATTGGATCGGATTAAAATCACAGTAGAAGGGGTCGTTTTTTTTCCTTTTCTTTTCGCTGGAAGGGATCGTTCTCTCTCATACAGAGCCAAGGTTTCGATCTTTCCATCACTTGGAATACCAGTAGGATCAGGTAATTTACTTACTTTATTCTTCAAATTGAATCTATCTGGGAAAGACACAGTTAGGATTTCTTCGAATTTAGATGTCGTTCTTACTTTGCTTAGTTGCTAAGGATCTTTATCTATTACTTCTTTTTATATCTTAACTAATATTCTGATTGCATCTTTGCTTCTGTAGGCTGATATATCGATCAAGTTTTAAATTAGAATCTAGAAATGGTAAGTGCAATCTCATATCTTTGATTATTTTTTCTCAAGTGAGATTTGGATATTGTGAATTATGAGTTTTTTTTTCTTTATTTGGTTTTGCAGTCTGCGCTCTTCAATTTTCATTCGTTTTTGTCAGTGGTGTTACTAGTAATCTGTACTTGTACCTACGTTAAGATGCAATTTCCCACTATTCTCCAACAGAAAACTGGGTATGATCTCTCTCTCCCTACAGCCTTATTATTCAAAACCCTAGTACTGGTCCTCCAGGATTTGTATCTTTTGGGACTTTAACAATTTAGTTCCCGTGGTTTCGAATTGCTTGATTTATATGGTTGGCTGAAAAGCGTGTATTTTATTTCTTGTTTCTCCATGTAGTTAGTGATTAGGGAGATAGCTGTTTAATTGTGATGCTTGATTAGCTTTTATAGTCTTTCATTATAGAAATCAGATTTGTTGAAAAGGAGCACATCTGGGCATTGGTCTGTAAACACATATTCCAGGAGTTCAGGATTGTGCACATGGTTAATGGAGTTTGTTAAGTTTTTGAATGGAAATTATTGATGGGTGATAACTTATGGTAAAGATTCACAGTAAAAAAATTCACATTAGATAAGAACAATATATTTAGAACTTCAATTTTGAATAGGGAGGAATGGCCGTCTAGTCTAATTTTTTGGGGTTGCAAAGAAGATTATTCATTTTCTTACTTGGATATGTTCTTTCAGTTTTTGTGTTCAAAATAGGAAAAGATAAACCTCTTAATTAATTATTGATCATCATGTCCCTGCTTCTACTTCTATTAGTTAAACTTAACCGAACTTCCATCTATGTCTGGGATTTACTTTGTTGCTTGGGTTATTAGGCTAAAATTCTGAGCATAAAAATCAATGTATGATTTACTGAAGCAAATGAATCTTGTTTATGGTTTTATAACGTATCAACTATCAAGAGCGAGAATAGTTGGAGCATTATTTCTTAACTTTTTGTTAGATACCTTGACACTTTGTAATCATAAATAGTAGGGTGTTGTTCTTCAAAAATAAATAAATAGTAGGGCGTTTTCGGGCTCAGGCTAAAACATTAGGTGGCGGTTTGAATTTGTTTCCTTTTGAACAGGTGTTTGATCTGTTAAGGAAGAACTTTGCATGCCATCATTCTCTAGAGTTCTGACCTGTGAGGAACAATATTACTTTTTTCTGACAAGGATCTCATATTTTGGACTCTTCCATGTTTTTTCATCCTGTGTTTTGTTGACTCTTCTTTTTTGAAAATTTGCTTCAATGGAGTACTGAGTTCTGTATAATATTAGTAGTTTTCCATAAGTTTACCAGCAAGGATTACTTATAATGGAAAGAAGCTCCTAAACTCATGTAATGCTTTTAGTGATCTGATGTTCTTATCTACCGCATCGGGGAAGGATGCTTCTCTGATGTCTTACTGTCTTTTGCGAGGTTGCGAAAAGTTGTATTGCCTTCATCTCTAATGGTGTTTCATATTTCGTAGGTTTCGAGGTTTCTTCTGGAAGGCAGCCAGAATAGGTAGACCTTTTTTCTGTTAATTCTGGCTGGTTTAGTTTATGTTCATCTTTCTTATGTTGATTTGCATTAAATTCTTGTTAGTTCTCTTTCGCATTTTCCATTTTTGTATTGCTGGGAATGGATTTGGCTATGCTTGAAATCATGGCCATTCATCACCGTATTTTCCTATGTTTAGTGCCATAAAATTTGACCCTAGTTTTGGATTATATGTCATGTGCAGTTTCCGATGATAATCGTAGTTATCCAGTTATGCCCCCTCATCCCCTGCATAGTACATAGTTGGAAATCTGGTACTTGGTTCAACTTGTTGTGCTTTGGAAATCAGACATTTAGTATATTAATTATTAACTAATACACGCATGTACAGCTTGATCTTAACTAGGAATGACCTGTTTATTTTAGGGCCACCCAATTACTTAGTAAAATTGAAATGAGTTCTCGACTTCTTCTCTAGTTGGTTGTGAAGTCTTGAACAGGTTTAGTGGTTATTTAATGAGCAAGCAATCTCTTGGTACATAAATTATCTGCGTGATAGTTTCATGAAAAGGCTTTCAAATTCCTGAATTAGTTACTTGGAACTTCCCAGCTCTGAGTTTAGGAAACACAAAGTATAATTAGAGATGCTTCATCTGAAAGCTATTAGGCAGTTATGTGTAGGCAGTGTGAAACTGCCACACATACAACCCAGGACTTAGCTCAGTACATGAATTATAACATGGGCGTTAACAAAATAATTAGGTCTGTGATTCCTTTATTGATCAATTAATGTCTGAATAGGGATATTTATGAATGGGAGATAATTACTTTGCGTATAATTTACTAGACCCCACCCTTAAAGTTAAAGCTCGCTCAATGTATTTGTTGATGATTTCAGAGCCTTGTTGCACTTTTTCGACTTTGGTACAACTCTCAGCCGACCTAGAGTTGTATTTGTGCGTAGAAGACCTAGCTGTTAAGTGCATTTTGACAGACAAATGGTTGAATGTAAAATAGAAGGTGTAAGTTGGTTATGAGTATTTTGTTTCACCTTTGACAAATTTTCTATCAAGCTGCACTCAACAACTAGGTTTTGTCGGACAAAGGTGAAGAGGATGCAATGCTCACTGGATCTTTTACCAATTACAAGACATCTTTAACACATTATATTTTTGATTGCATCTATCACTTGTATCATAATTTTCTAATTTTTGCATCATCACTTGTATCATAATTTCCTAATACAAGTCACAAGTGTTTCCTTTTTCAAATCAAAATGTAGAAGTTTTTATTTCCGAGTGACTAACTTCGCGAATCTTAATGTGGTTGGTGAAACAGGTGAACGTTTGAGTCCCTGGGTGGCAGTGGGGTGCTTTGCAATGGGTGTGTCAATTATAATCTTTTAGGCGTTGAGGATTCCATATGTATACTTGAAGAAGCGTCTTTCTGTGCTTGGGTGACTAAGTTTCAGTGACTAGTGCAATTAAACTGATGTTATCCAGTGTTTTGTAAATTAGGAGATATTGAGAAACACTGTTTATTTACTAGGGCCAAAATGAGGAACCTTCCAGTGTTCTGTTGCAGCTTCTTGAAGGTGAACGATAATGAGATCTCCACCTCTGTATCTGGTACACTTGTTATGTGTTTTTTTATACTAACCTAGGGCGGGATAGGTCCAGGCTCATCATATATGTAGGAGTGATTCATTGGTTTATACAGATTTGTGGAGAAAACTTGTGTTGATCTGTTCCAGGCTTGCAGTCCGGAATTTTGAACTTACATGTTTGAATGGAATCTGTGGGACTGAAGAAGCCTAATTCGGTATAAATTGTTTCTGTACAGGATTTGTTGGTACAGATTCCCATGTTTTATTTGATTACGAGAAACAGAAACATCATTCAGGTTTACCTTTCTTTTAGGAAATTCAGTATTTGCTGACAAATTTGATATTAATTGTAAACTCTTTAGTAGGATGTTTTCTAATTTTCCTAGGTTAATTTTGCTAGACTAATTTTCCTAGATGTCAGTGAATGTGTGACTTGCCAGTATGAGGACATTAGTGGGGCAACATTGACTCTGGTTTAACATGACCCCAGCTGATTTGCTTTGCAGGCTACCAAAGTTGGAACCGTTGTAACAAAATTTCCCTTAATGTTTGGTCTTTGTTCCGATCTTTCATTTTGTAGGAGTCCTTACATTTTAAGTCCTTATCTGGGCGTACGTCATAGTTAACAATACCCACAATTGCCAAATGAGCTGACTTTACGATTGTGTAAAACTTAAAACGATGGTTTTTTCCCTTGATGCAAGTTCAGTGTGAATGTAAGTACATATAACTGAAATTAGCTGCACGCGATTCCTAGAAACGGTTTTCTACGAAACGTCGTAGAAGAACCTGGACTGAGTGTCCCCTCGGAATTTGTAAAGCAGAACATAGGTATCTGTCAAGAAGATGCCCATGTTTCAATTAACGTGATGACATTATTGAGATGTCCAGCTAGTTGCTTTCTGTAATATCTTTAGTCCTGCAGTTCTTGTAGAGAAACTTGAAGGTGGATCGAAAGTGATCCAAAGTGGAGTTGATATTTAATAATCTCTCCTGTTACCAATTGCTGAGATTTTTTTCTTTTTTTCTTTGATGGGTTAGTACAAGTGGCGTGATGGTTCTCATCTGGGAAGCGCTGATACGGACACGACACGATACGGGCACAGGGATCGGCAAAATTCAAAATCATCGGGACACAGACAGGCTTATATATATATATATCAATGAAATTTTTTTGATACACTAATATCATAGTATTATGTTATATCAAATACATTAATCACTCAAATACATAAAAAATATTAACTATTATACTAATTTTCATAACCCATTTGATTACCCAATTAGTAAAATGAGGTATAGATTTCTAGACGTGCGTCGTGTCGGTGTCCGACGCGTATTTGACGCGGACACGGTACCAATACAGATGTGTCGGTGTTTCACATGTTCTCATCCTCCCTCGCTTCATGTTTTTATACTATTTTAGACAAACAAAATATAGTATTAAAGAATCACGGGAAGTTTGGACTTATGGGACATATGCATTGACCATTGGTGTAATAAGTCATGTTTTTCCTAGTTGTAGCATAAGGTAGGAACAAAAAATGGTTTCTTATTGCTACTACAGTTCCCTGAAAGTTAGGGGAGGTGGATTTGGAGGAGTAAGGGTATTTACTCACGTTGAAAATAACTCGATCATTGTTATAATAAAAAGATGGCTAAATTCTCCATGTATAGTTATTGGTTGAGATGATCTTAAAAGAATTTTAGACAACTAGTTTAAGGTGTACATGTTCCAAAATGAGTTGCTATGTATGATGTGGCAAAACTTTGTTAGCACAATATCATACAAAATATATGCAAGGAAAATCGAACCAGACCACATATTATGCCCGTACCAGTGTATAAATGGTTGAAACTTGGATAACCTTTGTCTTTTTATAGGAGAATATTCTCACGAGCACTACGAAGTGTGAACTACAACTTGTCTCTTTTCGCAATAAACAAAGTCTAGTTAAAAATGCAAAAAAAAAGAAGAAAAAAAAAAGCCGTAGATCCAATTGTACCAAGAATCCAACACGGGCATAAGAAATTTAAGCTCCAATAGATTCCTTATCTTCTCGAAAGATTTGATTCAAAAACTTTCCAACTGTGCTCCTAATCAGTATCCATCGTATTAATGATTGTGATACAGATTGATTGATGGAATCAGCTAAAGATTTATAAGTGCAGATCAAAGTCTACTTGATGAACGTACGTAGTTGTAGAGCCTCTAACATCCTAATTCAAAGTTGTGGAGCACTGACATGGAAACGACATCAAGCGGATACAAGGATTGGAAAAATTTAGAATCATTAGGATGCTGAGACGTTTATACGTATAATAGTATATCAAATATATTAATCACGTAAATACATGAAAAAGACTCAGCCTATCGGTAGAAAAGTTAACTATTATACTAATTTTCCTAACATACTAGATTACCCAACTAGTAAAATAGAGTATATATTTCTACACACACGTCATGTGTCTGACGCGCGTCTGACGTGGATACGGCGCCAATACTGGCGTATCAGTGCTTTATAGATTTAAAGTAAAAATCATGAAGTAAGGCAAGTAAAGAGAAATATGAAATCAAACACAAACATATACCACAAGGGTGATTTTTTTTTTTTTTTTGCTCGAGAGCGAACGTTATATCATAAAAAACAAACAAGGCAATACAGTGTTACACCAAAGAAAATCCAGGTCTTAAAAGACAAGGAATGAAACCGTAAAGGCAAGACAGAGAGTGCATAACAACTGCAAAATCATCCAAGCTACAACTCAAGTAGAGTGCAGTTAAACTGCAGGTTCATACTACCAATCTACAGCTGAAGCTTAAACAGAATATCCCCAACCATTGCAGGTAGATTGCGAGGCGATACAATTGACTGCAGACCAAATCAGTGACTCTCACTCTTCTGAAATTCCTGAAACTCCTGCCTCATCTATGTATCTATAGATGAGGTGTACATAGAATGAAACTACGGTCTTAGACGTATTTATCGAAGTTGATATTCCCTTGTCGGGAGGCATGACTAGAATCTCCCCATATGCTATCCCCGATATCCTCTTCGTATCTTTCGATGTGGTGGTTACCTTGACCGAGATTTGAGTGTCTTGCAAGTCTTCTTCTATCGGGTCCCACACTGTTCGAACCGCCTGATTACCTCATGCATACCATGTCAGTAGCATCTAATGTCTGGCCCCCTAATTCAAACTCGACCGTTGATCCCTTTCTCTGCTTTCCAAGTGTCGTACTTCTGGATAGATGTGGTAGATATGTACCGTGTTGAACCTTAAGAGAGGATATGGTGCTTCGATCTTGTCCTACTTTGATACCACATCTCTTCAGATATAGCCACGTGTCCCTACGATATTTTAACATTACATTTTCCCCCTTTCTTTCCGCTCTTATCAATGGCACGATGTGAAGAAACCTTTTGTTTCTTTGGTAACTGTCTTTGTTAGATCATTGCTTGGTCGAACTCACAAGTTTTGTTATTTCAAACTTGTTTTCAATGTTAGATGCATAAAACTATATCTTGATTTATAGTTTATTAAAGTCAAGTCTTGGACTAGGATTAGATTATGGTAGTTGAGTATCAGATATCACTGAATAATCCTGGAAGACTGAAGATCAAACGAAGACATTTGGAGAGAAGTTCATTGAAAAAGAGTTATGTGAAGATTGAACCATCTTATTTACCCGTGGGATCTACCATTCTATCTTTATGAGTTTATGTCATATGATTTTAGTAGATTTAATACCGCAAACAAGAAATTTCAAGTCAAGCTTGTCTTGATAAATCTCTCGAAATAAGGTTCAAGCAATGGATATTCATAGATCCTTAACAATCTTAGTTAAAAACAATTTACTCTTCATTTTCTGTTTCAAGTTGATCATTTGGAAAATGTCCAAGCAATGATATTTCATATCTATGGCGACCTAGAATATTTTAAAGAGAGTTTTCAGAACTGCTAAGATTCTAGTCAAAGGGTAGGTATGCACACCGAGTACACGTAACCTAGACATCTGATTTATGGAACATGGTAGGTACGCATACCCAGTACGCCACCCTAAGGTTCCCAGTTCATGAAAAGGTGGAAGGTACGCATGCCCAGTACGCGTACCCCAAGGTCCCGTGTTCGTGAATGGCTATTGGTATGCATACCCAGTATGCTTACCCTAGTACCGAGTCCTGACTAATCTATATGTATAGTGATCACACATACCTACCCAAGTACGAACTAAACATATGCTCGTAAACTATTTTCACAAATATATTTGGAATTACTATAACTCACATAAACACTTCTAAAACAACTTTTTTCATTAAATCACCTTGTGTTAGTGAATCATGGTTTAAGTCTTGAGTGTCGTTGAACACGATTATGCTTATAAGTTCACAAGGAATATTTTCCATGAATTATCATTGTACAGGGTTTCCAGTACCCTAGAACATAATGTATATTCTTCTGTGTAATTTTAAGACATACTTCACACAACACACGTGCTTACACTGAGAATTTTTTTTCTTGAATCTCAAGTTGTCTTAGCTTCAATCCAAAGCTACCTATAGTCTTGAAAGTCTATAAATAAGAGACTCAAAAAACTGGGAAATCTAATCCATAACACTTTTGTGCCCTAGTTGCTTGCTTGAGTCGTCCTTTATAACCTAGGTTTCTTTTGAGAAATATAATTAGGTTTACGACTTAAACACTTAGAGATTTGTGAATCCAGGTCTGACTAATTTTTACCTGATAGTTCGTGTATCCTGATCTTATTCTTATTGATCGTTGAGGTTTCCATCAATCTCCGATCAGGAACGAGATAGATAGATGTCGAAAAGTTCTTTTCATCTTAGACTTTAAGATTCCTAAATATAGATATCTAAAACTCTTTTTCTAAGATTGGTATAGATTGTGCTCGAGAGGTGGTTAGTAATTCAGGCTTCCCATCTAACTGATTGTAAGTGTTTCAGATTCGTGAGGTTGCTAGATTTGTTTATTGCAAACATATTTCCAAGACTTTATCTAAACGATATAAAGGGAAATCAAATAGGTTTATTTGTTGGAGGCAGATTGGTATCAAAAGTCTTCACTTGGGTTTAAGAAACTATTAGGATGTAAAGGACGTCAGCTAAGGGAATCAATTACGTAGACCCTTGAGAGGTTCAAGAGACGTAAGGAGCACGCTTGCAGCTGAATTTCTTGGAGGGCTAATTTTGTCTTAACTACATTCCAGTTCGAAGTCTGATAGTAGGCTAGTATCTGTAGCGGCTGTATACGATTTGGTGTTCAAAGCTGGACGAAGCCCCGAGGTTTTTCTGCAGGTGCATTTTTCCTCGTAATAAAAATTATTATCTATGTGTGCTTTCTACTTTTCTGCATCTTTCGATTATCAAAAGTACTACACGGATTCGTAATCCTAATCAAACAAAAAAGTTGGTGGTGTACTTGGTACCCCTCATTTTCAATTGGTATCAGAACGGGTTCGTGTATTACGATGTAACAACTGACATGAAGATCTTTGATTTGATAAGAGCAATCAGTACACAGACTCACAAGGTCGATATATGTAACGATCTGAATAAAGTTATCGATAAGCTTTGTCATGAGAAACAACGATTGCTAAGGACAATTGTTGTGATTTATAATGATCTATATATCAATGAAAATGAAAGGGTACCAAGTTCCCCACCAAATTTTTCGAAACATGTATGGACAA
Source organism: Papaver somniferum (assembly GCF_003573695.1). Taxonomy (NCBI): domain Eukaryota; kingdom Viridiplantae; phylum Streptophyta; class Magnoliopsida; order Ranunculales; family Papaveraceae; genus Papaver; species Papaver somniferum. Next base: position 201,479,834 of record NC_039360.1, read on the forward strand.
AACCTAGTATAATTTCATGTAGACCAACTTAATGATCCTTGACAATATGTATGTAAAGTTTATACCTCTATCTCTTCTCAATCACAAAGTCTAGACAATGGAGTCCGTGAACCTGATTGTTACATAGAGTACTTGGACGATCTCAAAAATTAATATCCAAGATCAATCTAGTCTATCCAATATATTTAGATCCGAATTCTGCCAAGAATGAAATTTTTTATCTATCTTTCAAGATACGAATTCTACAATAAACGAGTCTCGTAATTCATCATAATTATACAAACGTATTTAATAGAATTAAATACGTACTTGTTGATGGTAATTTTTAGTATATGGTGAAAAATGTAAAAGTCTGCCTATGTGACCCAGCATCAGAAGTAGTAGACCTTGATATGTCTATATTCCGCAAGGAATTTGAAGAATATATCAGAATATGATGAGTGCTTATGTCTCTCTTCATATTATATTGAAACTCAAGCTCCTAAATGAATTTTTCACTAGCATAGAGCCTAATGAGTATGCCGGAGCCTGCCGAGTATTCATTCCATGCTATGTTCCCAGCCGAACTCTTGATTTTGACATGACACGACGATTAATGTTCTCTCGCAATTGAGCAACATGAATTTCCCGAAGTGTCAGGATTAAGATTTGCATGGAAATACTCAATCAGGGGCACACAAAGTTATGATGCCCTCTGAAACATTATTAGTGATTTTGTATGAGCGCACAAAATTCACCAAAAATTAATTGGTTCTGCGGCAACCCGAAAAATTCAGTCCTTTAACCTAATTTTATTAATTTGCAAAAATTAGGTTTTTTACGCCATGCGCGATAATTCCAACCCTATTGATCGAAACTAAACCTAGGAAAACTAGGAAATTAATCCGCCATGGACTAGTAGGAGCAAAGTCCTACCCAAAAATCAAAAAAAGAGAAGTAAGAGAGGAGTTGTGGCAAGTAGGAGCAGCAGCAAGAGGAGGCGTGGCCTCGCCACTTGGCCGGCAGATTTGTCTCAACAGGCGCCGCCTATGGCCGGCTGGCCACGCTCCGTGTTGCTGCTTGCCGGCCCCCTTTGCTATCGACTAATCAGATCGCTCTAAACCCGCCACACACACCTTTAAATAAAGTTACAAGTTGGTTGGTCGATGCTCCTAATTCCTTAAGGAATCTAATCTAGACTGCCCATGTCAGTCTCAAAAAACGATCACGGCTACACGATTTGGCCACTCAATTCAACAAGCTTAGCCTCTTCCTAGCGGAATTAGGCAAACTCCACGATGTCCACCGGAGAGCCCACTATCTTCCCAGCCAATCGGAATCCTCTAAATCTGCCAGTAGCGGCACTAATCGCTAGCCATAACTAGGCTAGTTGCGGTGCGAAAGAGAAACTCCAACGAGTTAAGATCGAGCATAACGGTATCAAAACCATCGCGTCCGCCCAACTTAGCCAGCTGATTGGACGACTTAGATCATGTTTCGAACGATCAAAGAGGTGCAGGTGTGTTCACCGGCGACTCACATCCATCCCTAGCCGATTGAACTACACACGGCAAGCCAGGAGTGCATCAAATCGCTTGCCCAAAGTAGGGTGAAAGCACTGTTTTGGAAACCCTAATTTGCATTGCGGAAGCGTGCTACCGTCGCAAAATGACACATCCATCCATCTTTGCCGGCCAAATTGACTGGCTTAGATCCAATTTCAGGCGGCCAATAAGATGCCATCATGCTCGCCGTCAACCCACCTCTCTATGTGGCCAATCAGCCTGCTTGAATCAACAACCAGTGCTTTGAATCGATCAGCCTAAATAGGGATGGTCACACGAATTTAAAACCCTAATTTGAGTTAGCGGCGTTACACAACTGCCGAAAATCATCTCGTTCGTCCAACTTCGCCGGCTTAGTCGGACGGTTTAGATCGGATTTTAGATGGCCAACAGGGTGACGTTGTGATCACTGGCCACCCCTCTTCTATGAGGAGCGATCGTCCAGGCCACAACTCGCCCATGTGCCCCCCTAACGATCACCCAAAATAGGCTGGTCGCACTGTTTGCATAATTCAGCGGCAGCCATCAACTGCCGTAAATCATCTCAGCCACTCAACTTGGCTAGACGATATAACCGGTTCATATCTATCCTGGGCCGACCGATAAGATGTTAGAATGGCTACCAGCCGCCACTCTCATATAGGTACCGATCGGCCAACCTCTAGCATGCGCGCGTGGCTTCTATCAGCTCCCTGAAAACAATCGGTCATGCTTCTTTTAAGACATTAAGCTCCACGACTAACTTAGGCGATCTCTAAAACAATGATGCTTCGTGAACATCGATTATTTTGAGCTGCTTGCTTAAAACCGATGCTCTACATGCATCGAATACATATGATATTTTACAAATATCGTCTTCACAAATAACTCAGTTATTTGACCTAATATCGTTACGGCAAGTCTCGTGACTTGGCTCGTTGGTCTTGCACACAAGACCCACTCAGCAAACTGCTGCATATTTTTTCATAAAAATACTCGAGACATCAAACATGTCACAAACTGGGGGATATTCATCAGGGTATTGGTATGGATAGCAGAGAAGTAGTGGGTGTAAACTAACCGTTTTCTCTCATAGTAATACGTGGTTTTCAGCATTTTTACACGATCCCCACTTCTCCATCGCTCAACTACTCCCATTTCCTATAAGATCAGGGTGCGTGCAACTATGACTATATAAATAGGTTTTCAACCTATTTCAACCAAAAACAGAGGTGATCAACACAAGTATTTAGAAAAGACCAAGAACTGATATCTTACACTCTGCAATCCAGTTCCACATTCTGATACAAGTCATAAAACAACCACACATTCATAATTCAACATTCTGATCCCAAACAACTTCTTCGCTTCCCTCCCTAAGATCAACCCTTCTCCTTCACTTTGTGACCAAATTGAATCTGGAACGGACATTTCTTGGTTTAGTCCAGAGTCTTACAAATTGATCTCTTGAATCAAAAAACATTCTTGTGCAATACACTTGTTTAGGGTTTGTGTTAGAGCATAGCTCGGTTGAACCCACCAAGCGTTGGTATGTCAAGTTTGGTAGTCATATTTTAGTGAATCAAAACTCATGTTAAGAGTCGCTTGTTTATGTACTAGATTCAACTTCGTATAGGTTAGCTTGAAAGTATTAGGATATGAGACATTATAAGTATTGCGAAGACTTGAAGATGTGAAGAAGCAAGGAGCTACAACGACAACATCATCCTTCTACTTGAGGTTAGTGATATTTGACTTGAACTGTTTCATTACCTAACGTATCTTTCAAGTCGTGCATATTGAAAACAAAACTGCGAATCCTGATTGAACTCTAGATAGACATAGTATTAAGGAATACAATACGAGGTTTATTGCTTAACCATTAAACTTTGTAGATAAGACATCGACATAATCGTTTAAATGCTATTGTGATTATGTATGGGTATGAAGTGGAGATTTCATCCTAGGGAACAATGTTTTACATGTGCTCTAAGGAAGTAAATTCATGAACTTGGTTTAAGAATTGAAAAGGAAATCGCCAGGTGTTATTGGTATTGTTATTCATTGCATATCTTGTGAACAATCAATATGTGTGATTAGTATAACATGTGAAAAGGAAAGGGTACCCAAATATACCTCAAGCTAAAACTTTTTCTACCTATAAGTCCTTTCTCCGAAAGTGATTGTCTATGGACTGAGTCGAGACAATACAACTAATCGGTTCACACTTCGTGTAATCGTCTGTGGATACGAGATCGAGACAATACAACAACGAAGTATGTTTACTTGATACAAAGGTTCGGACTTAACCAAACACAATAGGATTACTTATCAAGTAAATAAGAATCAACGTTTGTGTAATTTACTTTAATTATAATAAAACAATTATAATGCGGAATATAAAAGTAAATGACACAGCAAGATTTTTTTAACAAGGAAACCACAAATACAGAAAAACCCAGGGACCTAGTCCATAATTGAATACTCTCAGGATTAAGTCGCTAACTTCGTATAGTTGAGACCAAGTAACTAACCCTATAGTTCACCTAGTTCCTTCTGTATTCCCACGCCTCCAACTTATAAATAGGTCACGTACTTGGAACAATTCTTTTGGTTCGTATTCCAAACAGTAAAGGAACAACAAATATTTTTTGGTATCAACTCTATTCAACCAAATGATATGAGTCGGACAAAGGCTCTTCCGTTTATCTCAACATAAATTCCTTCGTCAGGTCCTTAGATCTATCTTATGTTCAATCACCCAAAGGTAATCGTTTAAGATTAAGTCAACAACACCTTTAATCCAAAGAAACGTGTTGATGCCGATCTACTCAATTAATCAATCCAATCTACCACAAGGATAAACCGATTATTAATTGGATCCTCTTTTACCGAAACAAGTATTGTGCAATCAAAGATTATAAAACCCAAGTCAGATCTTCAATATCTTTTTGGTCTTCAAATCTTCTTAAATCTTCAATAAAAACCTGCACACAATCACTTGAATCTCTTGTGATCAATCACGCACAGAACGAAGTCTGTTAACAATGGATTATCACAAGATCACCTTTAGAACTAACAACAATCTAAAGATCCCTGTCGAAACTCTAAACTGGTTTGAGTGAATCTTATATCAGAAGAGAAGATTCTCAAAAATAAACAAACTAGGTGCAATCAGATTTCAACCACCTTTAGTCAATCAAATCAATCGAAAACAAAAGATAAAACGCAATTATCTAGTTTCCCACCAACGGTACACGCTAGAGCTTCTCAATCCCAAAGAAGACTTTAAACTGAGCGGCCGTAAGAGATTTCGCCTAATTAGGTTACTCTCCTCTCCGAATAGGCGGCTACACCAGTAAGAACAATAAAAGAGTAAATCTGTTGTTACGAAGGATTAGTTTGCTAGAAAGGCAAACTTCGAGTATTTATAAACAAGGAAGTTTGGACACCATGGAATTTACAATACCGAAAATATTCTCAAGATATTCATTAAAGCACATATTTGGTTTTCATAATTACTGGAAATGCTCTTTCCAAAAATAACGATCCAAATCTCTCAGAAAATCTAATTAGTAAATGCACATTACTAATTCTGTAATTTCCCTACAAAATGAAATCACCAACCTTAATTAAAAGATTATTAACTTACTTATGTTTCGATCCTGGGATTCTCTTCCCTTAGCCATTAAGGAATATCTTTGAACAATTAAAGAAATAAACATTCACAACACGTGTTCAAAGTTTGTCGACATCTTAACTTTGTAAGTTCTCTTTCACACTTACAAACTTGAAACCGATTTTCCACACTTCCAAACAAGTTTAGAATTGGTTCATCTGACTTTGAAGAACTATGTGATTGATCAAACCAACATTCAATCACAATCATGGGTTTACGGTTCTACCAAAACAAGTTTCGGTTCTACCTCCATGTGAGTACTGTGCATAGTCACACTAGCTTTCCAAAAATTCGGTTGAATAGGTACTAGGATCGGTTCCCCACATATATATGGTATCTAACTTATATGTGTTGCACATGTCCATAGGATCGGTTCCCCTTTGCCTAAAAACGTGTTGCACATGTCCATAGGATCGATTCCCCTTTCTGCTATAAAGCTTGCTGCACCCCATACAAGGATCGGTTCCCTTTCATGTACTGCACTCCTTACAAGGATCGGTTCCCCTTTCCTTTTAATTGGTCAGACATACAAAATCCGATCATACCACAGGTGATTACTTAAGATCGGTTTTACTATTAAAAGTTATACCAATACATAAGTCAAGCCTTTGTGAATAGTTCTACCAAGAACAAAACAAGTTGTGAGCGGTTATACTCTATCACACATATTGGTTGTTCATAAGATATGCAATGAATAACAAAACTAATAACACCTGGCAATTTTCTTTTCGGTCCACAAACAAGTTTATGAACTTACTTCCTTTGAACACATGTAAACATTGTTCTCTAAGATGAAATCCTCACCTCATACCCATACATAATCACAATAGCATTCAAATGATTATGTAAATGTCTTATCTACAAAGTTTAATGGTTAAGCAATAAACCTCGTATTGTATTCCTTAATACTATGTCTATCTAGAGTTCAAATATGCTTCGCAGTTATGTTTTCAATATGCACGACTTGAAAGATACGTTAGGGAATGAAACAGTTCAGGTCAAATATCACTAACCTCAAGTGGAAGGATGATTGTTGTCATTGTAGCTCCTTGCTTCTTCACATCTTCAAGTCTTCGCAATACTTGTAATGTCTCATATCCTAATACTTTCAAGCTAACCTATACGAAGTTGACTCTAGTACATAATCAAGCGACTCTTAACATGAGTTTTGATTCACTAAAATATGACAACCAAACTTGACATACCAACGCTTGGTGGGTTCAACCGAGCAATGCTCTAAAAATCTCCCCCTTTGTCAATTTTAGTGACAAAACTCTTACATCATATGGATAAACAAATTACAATAATTCATTACAATCCGTTTGATTCCCGATTCAACAGCACAGTAAAACTGCTTATATTCAATCCTTGAAAATGCCGTTGTTGACATTATAATAACAAAAAAAATACTTCCCCTAAGGAAGATAGGTAGATATTCAATCCTCACGTCTTTGTTATACCAATTTATATGACATGTTACTCCTCCTTAGTATGTGCTTTCACTCTTTGGTTAAATAAAACATTCAAGTACCAATGTTCTTTTCCCTAGCGATGCCAATCAATATAAAATAAATGCCAGCATCACCTGTTTACTCCATATATTTCTCCCCCTTTTTTTCAAAAAAATGACAAAGAAACGAAAAAACAAAGGACAACACGAAAAGAATCTTACAAATCTCAGAATAGACTTGCAAACCTGTAGAGTTAGGCACGAGGGTTCCACACATCACGTTCTGATAACTAATATCAAAACCGAAACTACAAGTAGTCTTATTTTTATATGTTACCAAGGAAACATTTTTCCGAAATAATTTTTACAATTTAGTTTAGCAAACCAAAAACAACTAAGCACATTAGTCCCTTTTCTAAACGGATTGTTCAAAAACAACCGCTTAATTCGATAAGACCAAAATAAAGATAAACTCCATTTTTCTCATCAGGTTCTAATTATCCATAAACTTAGACCTTTCAATTTTAAACAAGACAAGTACTATGTTAGTTAACTAGCATTCCTTGTTTAAGCATTCGATTAGACTTGAATAACCGAAACCTCACTTTGATAAGACAAACTAAGATCAGAATTAACTTAGTTTCTTATCCAGAATCGAATTGGACTAAACAACTCATCCCGTACACAAATTATTTTGTTAATCCATAAATAATTCATACAAACCAAAATAAATCAACTTGCATAATTATTCACCTCAACCAGAAGCAATTGAAACAACATAGACATTAAAAGAACCGCAATTGCACCGTAATTTTGTAAGCCTAAACAATTGATACCATACAAAAGCAAGATAATAATAGTTTTTCTTAACCGGAACCAATTGAATCACACACACATCAATCGTACCGAAATTTTGTAAGCCTAAACAATTAACTAACTAGATTGTTACCTCCAATTTCGCATCCACTTCTCCAATATGATAACATCTTCGTCCTGGGATAATTGATATCGAAATATCACCACGTTGTCATCCTTATGCATAAACAAAAGAATAACAACACACCTCAACCTTTACCAGAGAAAGGTTGAAAACCGGTTTTAACAATTGCAAGCAAAAGTTGAAAACCGTCGAAACACATATGCTTTTATGCTAAACCAAAACCGATTCATCATATTGTGACTTTTCACATATCGTTTCCATCAGAACCCCTCATGATCCTTTGATAAAGCCTACCTACTAGGGATAGAACTTAATCCCGCTAAATCAAAAAGTCACTGGGTTCACAATATATGAGATCGAATATCAAGGTAGTAAAACCGAAATCAAACATCCCATAAACTAATTTGCAATACACCATAAATATTCAACATAAAATAAAGTATTGCAATTGCCTCTATCTTGTAGGGAATTAAATTGTTAAATTAACAAAAAAAGAATGAGGTCATTTCGAGTTCGGACGAAGAAGTTATGGGCAAAACAGTTTTTCACTTCTTCCATATAGTTAAAACCGTGCTGCACATGTGCATAGAATCTCTTCCCCCAATATCAAAACTTGTTGCACATGTGCATAGGATCTAATCCCCCAGTAACACAACTTACTGCACATGTGCATGTGATCTCTTCCCTTTTTTCGCCTATCACTAGGATTGGTACCCCCAAGTGTTACTTGTGACAGATCACAACAATAAACTATTTTTTGACATAACTTTTGCATACGATGTATGAATTCAGTGATTTTTGGCTCGTTTTAACCGTAAAAAAAAATAGCTACACATATATGATCAATAGATATCAACATCATAAACTCACAATTACCGTTTCTATCAAAACCTCAAATATAGAAAAAGAAAGTATGAGTATAGAAGAAAAGAAATATCCTAAAGATGTTATTTAGTCATATAATAACCGAGAGATCATGTGCTCAGTTTTTCATGTGCTTCCTCACCTTAAAAAAAACTGAGCACCAAGGTGAGCATGCACATTCCAACACAACTAGGTTGTGTTGAGTTGATCCTTGTCTTGTACGTCACGAGTGACTAAGAACGAATCATCATTCTTGACCTCTTGCTTGGTTTTTTTTCTCTTGTTCCATCTCTTGTTTTTCTTCTTTGACTTGTTATGAAGAGTGTCATTATCACAATCTTTACTAGTACAAGAGATTTCAGACATAATGTCTTTCTTTAGTCTTTCAAGAAGACTCTTGTAACTATTGTCACCAACAATTAGCAGCTGAGAGTCATTCTTGTGACTAAATTTTGGTCCCTTCTTGGCTATGGAGGATTTTGGGACCCATTTAGAGTTGGGTTTCGCAGGAGCATCTTTCTCCTTCGTAATACCATTAGAATCATTTTCCTTTTGAATATTTTGCGAAACACCCTTTCTCCAATTTGGAACATCAGATCTTGTCTTTGCATTTACAAAGTTATCTCTCTTTGTATATTCGGGTCTTTTATGAGATGACCTTGTCGAGTGATATGCAAAATTTGAACTATCATTATAATAATTCTTTTACCTAAACTTAGGACAATACCGATCTAAGTTCTTAAGAGGAGAAAACTTAGCCAATTCGTTTGATACAATGGAAAGTGCATCTTGCATCTTACGAACTTTGCATTCCCATTGCAAGTGTCCTTTATTACCATAATAATAACAATGCTTAGTATAAATATACGAAGTATGAGTTTTAGTGTTACCTTTTTGTGGGTCCTCTTGCATTGGAGCTCGACGAGTGTTCTTCTTCTTCTTCTTAGCAGAAGTGCTCTCTTTGATTACTGCTGTTTGAACACTATTCTTAGGCTTGACAGACTTTTCTTCTTTACAAGAGATATGAGAATTTTTGTCATCAGTGGAAGCCTCTGATTTAGAAGAATTTGTAGCTTTAACAAATTTTACCTCTTTGCTAATATTTGAAGCATCTATTCCCTTATATCCCAATCCTCGTGTATCACGATGATTTCTACTTGCTTCTAACATTGAGGTTAACTTGTTTGAGCTTTCATTGGATTTTTTCAGTTCCAAATTTTCTTCTTCCAACATCTTGATTTTATGAAGAGCACTGGCTAGATCAGCCTCAAGGCGTTTTTCTCGTGAGAGATATACACCTTCTTTCTCTTAAAAATTCTTTTGTTGAGAGTTAATCCTTGCATCAGATTCAACAAGTTTCTCTTCCAACAAATGAATTTTTTCAAGAGAAGCATCACGCTCCTCTTTCAACAGTTCTTCTTGAGAGAGACTAGCGTTTTCTTTTTCTTCAAGACCCTGAATTTGTTGAGAAGTGTCTTCCCTCAATTTTTCGTAGTCTAGACGATGCCTTTCACATTCAGTAGTCTTTAATTGTAAAGTAACCTGAAGTTCCTTTATTTTCTCATTAGACACACTTAAAATAATTTCGTTAGACAACAATTTCTCACGAAACTTTTCCAACATAGAGTCTGTGACCTCTGATTCTGAAGATGATTTAAAAAACTCTTGCGATACGTTAACTGAGTCTTTCAATAATTTTCGCTTTCGCTTAATCTTACTTTGACTCATTTCTTATAGGTTGGATCGCACCAAACACGTATTGTTAGATCTTTTCGTGTTTGCCTGATCTGATACCAATTGAAAAGGCGAGGGTACCCAAATATACCTCAAGCTAAAAATTTTCCTGCCTATAAGTCCTTTCTCCGAAAGTGATTGTCTATGGACTGAGTCGAGACAATACAACTAATCGGTTCACACTTCGTGTGATCGTCTATGAATACGGGATACAACAACGAAGTATGTTTACTTGATACTAAGGTTCGGACTTAACAAAACACAATAGGATTTCTTATCAAGTAAATAGGAATTAACGTTTGTGTAATTTACTTTAATTATAATAAAAAATTATAATACGGAATATAAAAGTAAATGACACAACAAGATTTTGTTAACGAGGAAACCGCAAATGCAGAAAAACCCCGGGACCTAGTCAAGAATTGAATACTCTCAGGATTAAGCCGCTACAAAAAATTACACTAACTTCGTGTAGTTGAGACCAAGTAACTAACCCTCTAGTTCACCTAGTTTCTTCTGTATTCCCACGCTTCCAACTTATAAATAAGTCACGTACTTGGAACAATTCCTTTGGTTCGTTTTCCAAACAGTAAAGGAACAACAAATTTGTTTAGTATCAACTCTATTCAACCAAGTGATATGAGTCGGACAAAGGCTCTTCCGTTTATCTCAACATAAATTCCTTCGTCAGGTCCTTAGATCTATCTTATGTTCAATCACCCAAAGGTAATCGTTTAAGATTAAGTCAACAACACATTTAATCCAAAGAATCCTTCTAATGCCGATCTACTCAATTAATCAACCCAATCTACCACAAGGATAAACCGATTATTAATTGGATCCTCTTTTACCGAAACAAGTATTATGCACACCAAAGATTATAAAAACCAAGTCAGATCTTCAATATCTTCTTTTTCTTCAAATCTTCTTAAATCTTCAATAAAAACCTGCACACAATCACTTGAATCTCTTGTGATCAATCACGCACAGAACGGAGTCTGTTAATAATGGATTGTCACAAGATCGTATTTAGAACTAACAACAGTATAAAGATCCCTGTCGAAACTCTGAACTAGTTTGAGTGAATCTTATATCAGAAGAGAAGATTCTCAAGAATAAACAAACTAGGTGCAATCAGATTTCAACCATCGTTAGTCAATCAAATCAATCGAAAATAAAAGATAAACCGTAATTATCTAGTTTCCCACCAGCGGTTCACGCTAGAGCTTCTCAATCCCAAAGAAGACTTTAAACTGAGTGGACGTAAGAGATTTCGCCTAATTAGGTTACTCCCCTCTCCGAATAGGCGGCTATACCAGTAACAACAACAAAAGAGTAAATCTGTCGTTACGAAGGACTAGTTTGCTAGAAAGCCAAACTTCGAGTATTTATAGACAAGGAAGTTTGGACACCAAGGAATTTCCAAAACCGAAAATATTCTCAAGATATTAATTAAAGCACATATTCGGTTTTAATAATTCCTGGAAATGCTCTGTCCCAAAATAACGGTCGAAATCTCTCGGAAAATCTAATTAGTAAATGCACATTACTAATTCTGTAATTTCCCTACAAAATGAAATTAATAACCTTAATTAAAAGATTCTTAACTTACTTATGTTTCGATCCTAGGATTCTCTTCCCTTATCCGTTAAGGAATATCTTTGAACAATTAAAGAAATAAACATTCACAGCACGTGTTCAAAGTTTGTCGACATCTTAACTTTGTAAGTTCTCTTTCACACTTACAACCTTGAAACCGATTTTCCACACTTCCCAACAAGTTTAGAATTGGTTCATCTGAATTTCAAGAACTATGTGATTGATCAAACCAACATTCGATCACAATCATGGGTTTACGGTTATACCAAAACAAGTTTCGGTTCTACCTCCATGTGAGTACTGTACATAGTCACACTAGCTTTCCAAAAATTCGGTTGACTAGGTACTAGGATCGGTTCCCCACATACATATGGTATCTAACTTATATGTGTCGCACATGTCCATAGGACTGGTTCCACTTTTCCTAAAAATGTGTTGCACATGTCCATAGGATCAGTCCCCCTTTCTGCACCCCATACAAGGATCGGTTCCCTTTGATGTACTTCACCCGTTACAAGGATCGGTTCCTCTTTCCTTTTAATTGGTCAGACATACAAAATCCGATCATACCACATGTGATTACTTAAGATCGGTTATACTATTAAAAGTTATACCAATACATAAGTCAGGCCCTTGTGAATAGTTCTACCAAGAATACAACAAGTTGTGAGCGGTTATACTCTATCACACATATTGGTTGTTCATAAGATAAGCAATGAATAAAAAAACCAATAACACCTGGAAATTTCCTTTTCGGTCCACAAACAAGTTTATGAACTTACTTCCTTAGAACACATGTAAACATTGTTCTTTAGGATGAAATCCTCACCTCATACCCATACATAATCACAATAGCATTCAAATGATTATGGAGATGTCTTATCTACAAAGTTTAATGGTTAAGCAATAAACGTCGTATTGTATTCCTTAATACTATGTCTATCTAGAGTTCAAATATTCTTTGCGGTTATGTTTTCAATATGCACGACTTGAAAGTTACGTTAGGGAATAAAACAATTCAAGTCAAATATCACTAACCTCAAGTGGGAGGATGATTGTTGTCATTGTAGCTCCTTGCTTCTTCACATCTTCAAGTCTTCGCAATACTTGTAATGTCTCATATCCTAATACTTTCAAGCTAACCTGTACGAAGTTGACTCTAGTACATAATCAAGCGACTCTTAACATGAGTTTTGATTCACTAAAATATGACAACCAAACTTGACATACCAATACTTGGTGGGTTCAACCGAGCAATGCTCTAACAACCTGTTAGAGCACTGCTCGGTCGAACTCGCATGCGTTGCTATCTCAAGCATGTTTGTCAATATTAGTGATCAAAACTATAAGTCTTGATTTCTAGTCTACTATAGCTAAGTCTCGGACTAGGATAGAAAGTTTAGTTGAGCTCAAGAAATCCATGCCGATCATCATACAAGACGAAGAACTACTCAAGGAACTGGTGGAACTTCATCAAATAAAAGGTATGTGGAGACTTGAACTTATCTATCACTCAAAAGTCTATTTACTCTATCTCCTATCTTGAGACAAAAGTCATTTTGCTATATGGACTTTGATTATACATATTTGTTATTTCGAGCCGAGTCTATCTCGCTTATCTATTTCTCGAAATATGTGTTGGTAAACTTTCTCTTTGGCCAAGTTCATCTTTACCTAGTGACGAAAGTCATATTATGTTTCAATGACTTAAAAATGGCTTTGACGAAAAATATTTTGTGAACAACAACTATATAACGTCCTCTAAGAATGTTTCAATGATTGAAATGAGAGTTTAGATTATATAACCATTGTTGGATATAAGCATTGTGTGGTAACACATATATGTGTATGTCCTTATTCCTTGAACCAAATTATGCGCACTTTGCTAATCAAGAAAACTGGAACCCAGTCCACGAACCCAGTCCGCGAACTGTCGGAGGTTCTCTTCCCGAGAAAATATGCTGGAGTTTGTAAACCTTTTACAAACTTATTCCGGGTACTTAAGTCCGCGTACCTAGTCTGCGCACCTAGGTTGGTTATTTTCTAAAAACGATTATTCGTGAAATTATACTTATATAAACTAAGGAATGAAAGTTTGCAAACCGTCAATTCGAGTGAATCAAATCGGTTTTGCTTCGATTGTGTCTTTTATACTTATATAAGATCTAAGAAATTGAACAACTCTCTAACTAGTTCATTTGAGTCATTTGAACTAGTTATGGTAAAGAAGAATATGGTTGATATGAAAGTTCTCATATGGCTAACAATTTGGTTAACTACTGTTGAACCATCGAATGTACATGTTTGGGTACGGTTACACAAACCTAAAATCGTGCATTTCATTTGTGTGTAACAAGCTAAGTTTTCGATCTAACGGTTGAAAGATATTAGCTTGAATCTAATCAGTTTTTCATCTAACGGTGAATATTGAATGCTCTGTTACTAAGCTAACATTGATTACAAACCCTGGTTTTAAAGATTATATAAGGGAGAAATCTAGCAACTGGGAAACCTAATACCCATACCTCATGTGTGATACTAGTTGTATAAGCTATATTCGATTCTCCTTTAACCTTAGGTTTCTACCGAGACCCTGAATGTTGACGACTTGAAGACTTCATTGGGATTGTGAAGCCAGACCGATACTACTTTCTCGTAGTTGTGTGATCTGATCTTGTTGTTTCTATCGTATTGAGTACAATCGTAACAATTGGCTTGATATTGATATCTCCGATAGGAAAGATATAAAATTAATCACAAACATCTTCGTCTCATTGTTTGTGACTCCATAATATCTTCTTTCGCCGCGTCGTTTAAGATTATTGTGAGGTGATTGATAATACTGAGCTGTTCTTCGGGAATATAAGTTTGGTTTATCAATTGGTTCCTGTTCACCTTGATTTATCAAAAGGCGGAACAAAACTCGTAGGTATTCCTGTGGGATACAGATTTATCTATTACCGTAGACTTTTCTATGTGATACAAATTTGTTTATTAAAGTCTTCGACTTTGGGTCGTAGCAACTCTTAGTTTTGGGTGAGATCAGTTAAGGGAATCAAGTACGTAGTATCCTGCTGGAATCAGAGACGTAATGAGCGCAACTGTACTTGGATCAGTGTGAGATTGATTTGGGTTCAACTACAGTCCAGACCGAAGTTAGTTTGTAGTAGGCTAGTTTCTGTAGCGACTTAATACAATGTGTGTTCAATCTGGACTAGGTCCCGGGGTTTTTCTGCATTTGCGGTTTCCTCGTTAACAAAAATTCTGGTGTCTGTGTAATTTCTTTTCCGCATTATATTTTGTTATATAATTGAAATATCACAGGTTGTGCGTTTAATCGATCAATTGGGAAATCCAACCTTTGGTTGTTAATTGAAATTGATTGATCCTTGAACATTGGTCTTTGGTACCGTTCAAGTGATATTCTCTTGTATTCAATTAGACTCGCATATTTATATTTGCTTGAGTAAGAATTGAATCGAGAAAGAGAGATATAAATTTTTGATATACTTTATTAAGATTGAGTCTAGTTGATTCTCTTGAAAGTATACTGGAGTTAGTCCGTACAGATTGCTAATCGAAATATTGGGTGTGGTTGTTGTACCCCCTCTTTTTCAATTGGTATCAGAGCAGGCAAACACATTAAAGACCTCATAAGTCTGTGTTTGCAACGATTCGATTATGGACGAGTATATGTCTAATAACGTACCAGGTCAGAAATTACCAGATGTTTTTCATAGCTTGGATTCACTTGAGAGAACTGTCACATCTATGTGAATATCTAAACATTCTCTTAATGTAAAAACTGTTGATAACTGGGAAACACTCCTAGAAGAACAGTTGGATGAACTTTCTGATGAAGGTGATTCAGATATTTATAGAGAGGTTGATGAGGAAGCCTCAGAGTATGTTAAGGTTTTGAATTCGTTGGAAAACAAGAAGATGACAACTTCTCATGTCACACCTCTTCTGATTCCTCTCTGTCGAAAAAACAAGCAATTGAGAAGATGTTACGCAGGTTTTTATGTTTCGAATCGTTCTAACGAATCGATCCTCAAAGATTCTGAGGAAAACCTACGTATGAAGTCACTTGAATGTGATAATCTTTATCAAAAGTACTCTTTGTTGGAAGAGAAACTTGCAGAATCTGAAACAAGGATTAACTTTCAACAAGTTAGTTTTGATGACAGAGAAATCGCTTTTCTCGCTCGAGAAAAACGTCTTGAGGCTAATTTAGCTGCTGATTTTGATAAAATTAAGATGTTGGAAGATGACTTGAAAAAGTTCAATACTAGTTCAAGCAAGTTAACCACTATGCTAGGAGCAAGTAAAAATCATCGTGATACACGAGGATTGGGCTATAAGGGAATAGATGCTCCAAGTATTAGCAAAGAGGTAAAATTTGTCAAGGCTAGTGATTCTTCCCAATAAAAGGTTTCAACTAATGGCAAAAGTGAAATACCTTCACCGGCAGTTAAATTTCGAAAGAGAAATATATATCAACCTCCAAAGACAGCACATATGGATCGAGGTAATAACATTCCTTATGTTTGCCACTATTGCGGAAATAAAGGTCACCTGGAAAGAAGATGTCGTTTCAGTATAAGGAATGAGAAACTTCATGATGTTCTTGTTTGGGAATCACAAGAAGTTATGAAACCAAGTGTTGATTGTGGTTTTTAGTTTAGGGAGATAACTGTAAAAGTCTATCTACCTGACCCGCCAACAGAAGTAATAGACCTTGATATGTCTATATTCCGCAAAGAATTTGAAGAATATATCAAAATCTGATGAGTGCCTATGCCGCTCTTCATATTGTATTGAAACTCAAGCTCCTAGATGAATTGTTCACTAGTATAGAGCCTAGTGAGTATTTAAGCTCCTGTTGCATTATTCACTAATGAAATGGAGCCATTTAAAAGTGTTGAGTGCCTAAAGCCTCTTCGCTCATATATGTATTGAGCAATTCAATATATTTATGTATATAAAATTTACTCGGAATGGTGCATGTAGCAACAATCCCAAATATTCTATAAATTTTATCTTACTCCAGCATTATTCACTAATGCATAGCCTACCTAGTGTTTTCCTATGCTATATTCCCCAACCGAACTCTCAATATTGGCATGACATGACGATAAATGTTCACTCGCAACGGAGTAACATGAATCTCCCGAAGTGTCAGTATTGAGACCTGCATGAAAACACCCACATAGGCTACACCACCCTTTAACAAAGAGATCAGCGCGTTCACACACCTTTTAATTAAAAGTTGGCGCGATTGAACACGCTTAATTCCCTTAAGGAAAATCTAGACTGTTCATATCAGTCTCAGAAACGATCACGGCCACACAAGTTGGATGCATGATTTAACAAGCCTAGCCAAACCTTGGAAGAAATAGGCAACCACCGCGATGACCATCGGCGGGCCCACTAATGCCCTGACCAGCCGAACATCACCATGCATCTCCCAGCGCATCAAAATGCTAACCCTAAGTAGGGAAGTCGCGCTGGTTAAAGAGAAGCTCAAACGAATTTGAACTGTCCAAGACAGCCTCAAAATCATCGCAACCGTCCAACTTCGCATGCTTGCTTGGACGGGTTAGATGATAACAGGATCAATTAGGGGAATGCTGACATGCACATCGCTAGCCTCACTTTCCCCTTGCTCGAACGACTTGTCCATGGTGGGGCCATTGAGCAGTGAAAAGCTCACCCAAACCATGGAAGGCGTGATGCTTCCAAACCCTAAATTGGGTCGCGGAAATCCACTAGCGTCTTAAATCGATCACAACCATCCAACTTGGTTAGTCTATTTGGATGGCTTAGATCGTGTTTTGGACCATCAGGAAGGTGTACATAAGTTCACCGTCAGCCCAACATTGTCCCCACACGATCGATCTCCCCAAAGGAGGCCAACAACATGCAAAACCGTTTGGTCAAAGTCGTGCGGACGTGGCTGTTTCAAAAACCTAATTAGGGTTTGCGGCAACACACATCTGTCATAAATTGATCGTCACCATCCATCTTCACCAGCCTAAACGGACGGTGTAGATACAAACTCAAGAGGTCCCAAGGATGTCAACATGATCACCGTGGGATCACCATTACGTGTGACCGGCCGACCTATGCAGAATGGGACCCGGTGCCTCGAAATACACGCCCAAAAGGTGATAGGTCACACGGCCGTTAAATCCTAACTAATGCTTTGCGGCAATATATTTCTATCGCAAATAGATCATGGCCAATCATCTTTGCCGGTCAAATTGAGTTGCCTAGATTGAATCTTTATGGGACCGAGAAGTGTAGGCATGCACGCCAGTGAGCCGTCTCCACGCATTCCCGACTGGCCCACTCAAAAATAGCGTCAATGCTTGGATTCAATCAAGCCAAAGAGGGACGTTGGCGCACCTCTAAAAAACCCTAAATTCCTTCAACGACAGCAAACATGTGCCGTAAATCATCTCGTCCGTCCAACTTTGCTAACTTGGTCAGATGACTTGGATTAAAAATTAGGCAATCAATGAAGTGCCTCAATGATCATCGTCTGCCACTCTGTCACAGAGAGTGATCGACCAAATGATGGCCCACCCATGTGTCCTCCAAACGATCACACGAAGATGGTTGGACGTGCTGCTATTTTAATACGCTTAGTTCGCGACTTACTCAATCAAGCTTTAAAAAAGCGATGCTTCATGCATATCGATTGTTTTGAGTTGCTTGCTTAAAAGCGATGCATTACATGCATCGAGAATGCACGATATTTATGAATATCAATTCCATAAATAACTTAGTCATTTAACCTAATAGCACCATATGTTATTTTCGACGGCGGGTCCCACGACTTGACCCGCCCATTCGAGACATCAAACATGTCACAAACTGGGGGATACTTACTGGGGTATTGGTCTGGTGGTTTACAACATGCGGCGTGCAACGCGCCCATTAAGAGAATGTGTCAGGAAAGATGGACGGTTAATGATGATGAGGGAAGTGGGCAAAGGCATGATCGTGGGACAATCACCTACAGGACCCCGCTAATCCATCACTCAACTTCCTCCACTTCCTACGAGATGAGGATTGCGCTTAAATGACTTGTATAAATAGGTTCTCCAACCTATTTCCAAACAACACAAAAAACCAAGTGTTGTCATCACCGTATCCAAAAAACACCCAGAACTGATAGCTTACATTGTGCAAGCCAGTTCATCGTTCTGATAAAAGTCATAAACCGCCAACACCTTCATAATCTCAATACCTTCTTCGCTTTCCTCCCTAAGATTAACCCCATCTCCTTCACTTTGTGACCGAAGCAAGTCTGGAACGACCATTTCTTGGTTTAGGCCAGAATTGTATAGATTGATCTCTCGAATCAAAATCACTCCCGTGCAGTGCATTTGTTTAGGGTTTAGATTCGTTTCTCATCCACACACACCCAAATTTACCAAAACCAGTAGAATAGTTTTCACCCTCAAACAATTGGCGACCATAGTGAGAGATTGATCTCTCGGTTGCAAAAAATCATTTTCCCTATCCTGTTTTCAATTTCCTAAAATTACCAATATGGTTGATCTTAGGAACAGTTCAGAAACCCTCAATCCTAATTTTACTTCTCCCAGCACTGTCAATACTTCACATGTTATTCATGAATCCGTTCTTTCATTCAAAACCCTTGTCGAGGCTACGGAGTCTCGATATTTAACAACTATTCATGATTTGATGAAAATATTGAATGATCTTGTCAGGAATCAAGCTATTATTGTCAAGACGCATGATGGAGTATTTGCGCTCTTGAAAGTCCTCATGGATCAACTATCGAAGGAACCAACACGCATTCATTCTGAAGGAAACGCCACCAACAATCCATTTTGGATCCATACTGATGGTAGTAGTCCTTCTTCCAAGATTCATATTCCTATTCCTGGTGAGGAAGATAAATCCTATGATCGTGTTGAATGAAAAAGTATCCACCAACCTAACTTGTTTGCTCATGAAGATCAGAGATGCTTCCTCAAACTCAGATAGAAGACTCGTGGGGTTTAACACGATCTCATCAGAGTCCCCGCAATGAAAAGGTGCTTTCTTTGTGCGCATCCTTCCTGGAAAGTATCAATTCCCATATTGCATCAGAAGCTTCTAAGAGATCCGTTGCTGCTTTACTCAGTCGATCCAAACCTTCCCAGAATGAAGAAACTCGTAAAGATATTAAGGAAAGCAGGTGTCCTTCCAATAAAAGACCCAACCTCCAATTAATCACTCGTGAGGGTGGAAAGAAAAAGCATCCAGGGAATGACTATCAATAATCTAAGCATCTGACTCCCATTTCACATAGGACAAATGAGACTCCACCATCCCCATATTTTCCCTTTCCAATGAAAGAGGTGATTGAACTCTTGGAGGTATGGATACAAGATGACGTCATCAAGCTACCTCGTGTCAAACGTCCTCCAACTAAATAAAAAATGGAAGATCCCAAGTACTGCCGCTTCCATAGGTTTGTCAACCATCCTACCAGTGACTGCAACAAATTGAAGCACATCTTCCAGGAGAAGATCGACTCAGGGGAACTTCAACTAGGCACTGAAGGAGTGTACAAATACCATCCTCCTATTAGAATTTATTGCATGCTTTCTGGGGACTCCGTCTACAAAACTGCGCATTCAACCATGGAACATGTGTGTGAAATTCTCTCTTTTTCCAAGGTACAACGTCAAGATATCTTTGCCGCTCTAAATTGTGTTGTATCGGTAAAGCAACTATCTTCGATCGATGAAGCTGCCCCCGGGCCTAAATATCTTCTTGAAGACATGATTGGCATAAGCGGTTGGGGACTCTTAACCAATGCTTATCTTAGAGATGTCGAGTTGGGAAAAGCGTTGATTAACGCAGGGACTACGAAGGGAAGTCCAGAAGCGCCATATCGTATATCCAGAGGCTCAAACGCACGAGTAAGTCTTCTC